>NC_042965.1:20875030-21200863 GCF_901001165.1 Salmo trutta
GAAGAGGGAATACAGAAGAGAGAGAGAGGAAGAGAGAGAGACAGAGTGTGCATTTGACGCATATGTGCACATCTATGTGTGTAGGCATATGTGTATGCATAGTGGGGGACAATGATATGATAGCATTAAGACCATGAATTTGGTTTATCAACGGCGGTGGGCTGCAGCAGTGTTGGGGAGCACTTACCATGCAGATCCACACACATTTCTGTGAAAGGGATACGGTTCCATTGAGCTCTGCAGCCCTATCAGCCCATCCAGATGGTATAGAGAGCAGCTTTGACACTCTGGTACAAGCTCTCCAGCTGCTTTGCCACCCTCAAATCTCCCTGACCTAAATCTGCTTCTCTCAGGCAGGGTAGAGAGCTGAGTAGAGGACACCTTCAAATGTACCATTTAGACAGTTCCACACCATTCTCCCACCCCATGACCAGGGACAAACACAGGAAAACGTTCTTCCAGAGATTCCTCATGAAACCAGCACCACCAGTTTGTGTATGGTTCTTACTTAAAAAGTAGAAATTGAATCACTAAAAACACAATACAGAGAGAGAGAGGGAGAGAGAGAGAGAGGAAGAGAGAGATAGGAAGAGAGACAGATATGAAGACAGAGAGAGAGAGGAAGACAGAGAGAGAGAAAGGAAGACAGAGAGAGAGAGATGAAGACAGAGAGAGAGAGAGAGGAAGACAGAGAGAGAGAGGAAGACAGAGAGAGAGAAAGGAAGACAGAGAGAGAGAGAGATGAAGACTGCCTAGCTAGTAAACTGCCTAGCTAGTAAATGGTCATAAATTGTAAATGGTCATATAAGCAATTTACGTACTTAACTTGTTGTGTCTTTACTTGATCAACTTGACTTTTGTAGCATAAAGGCGACCTGCTAGATGTCTAGGAAAATGGATAGTACTCTATAATGATGCACTGTCCGATGCACCAGGCTCTCTGAATGCTACAAACGACCCAGTCAAGGAGAATGCGGTGTGTATACTACGGTGTGTATACTATCATAGCCCTTCCATCCTAACAGGGCTGCCAGCTTACAAACCCAGGCCTGGCATAGAGCCCGGAGGAGGAGACAACGGATGCCATCCAAAACACAGCACCCTTAATCCTGGAGCCTGGGGGCGCCGGCGGGCAAGACCCACATCAAATACACAACCATCTGAAGAAGGGTATCCCTCACCAGGTTACAGTGAGTTCAAAACCATGGGGTAGGCCACGCCCTACACACTCACCTGTCCTCAGACCCAGGTAGGAGGCACAGAGGATGTCCCACCTCCATCTCAGCAATAGGAAGGTAAGACACATATCGCCTGCCTCTGATGCCCCTGTCCTGTCCCATCCCAGCATCCCAATCTCAACATCTAGAGCCGCAGGCAGGTTTCTCTGAGCATTATTAACCAACTACCAGGGAACTTCAAAGCTAGGGTACATCATGGTGTGGAGCGAGGGGGTGGTGTAAATTAATCCTGATGTTGTGAGGAGAATCACTGAGTTCAAAAAGGTAAGGAGCTTCTTTGTTTACTTTCATGTCCACATCTTTCATCGCTGCAGGCTTTAGAGGGACAACGACAGATAGCTGGATATACAGCACAGAGAGTCTTACTAGACGGATATATAGACTAACAGATGGAGAAATAAAGAAATAAAGAGACATTATAAGTAGATTGAAAAATGGTGAGAGATAAACAGTAATAGACAGAGCGAAGTATTACAAGGTTGCCTGGTTGTATTTCCGAAGACAAATCTTACTTTCTCTCAACCCAAAAAAACTGACTGTGAGCTCTGGCACAGATCGTTACATGTAGTGTCATTTTTTCCATTCAAATGAATCTGTTCCAGCAATAGAAAATGATTCTGTGTGGTGCCAGCTTCAGAAACTCCACCTCAAATCGTAGACAGCTTAGGTTTAAAAAAGAGAAAACGTCATCTTGGCAAGCAAAATCATGTTTAACACCCACCCCCACAGACTGGTGGAGGACTATCAAATTGGAAACACTGACGAAAAAAATGCCTTCTTTCAGCTGCGCAATCACCTCTTCAATATAAAACGCCATTTTCCCCGATCACACAGCAGGGGCCATGTGCAAAGCCCTGTGGGATGACTGGAGTCACAGTGGGAGTTGCATCTCAGAGGGAAAGGAGAGCAGCGTTGGTGAAACTCCTGTTTTGATGTGTTTGACAGTAACATCTGTACTGCTATTGATCTGCTTATTGACTGCTAACTCTGCCCGCCCTCTTTCTCTGGAGGCACACAAAGCACTGCTGGTAATTGCACATGCATCCAAAAAAGATACTACCTGCAATAACAGGAAAATACACACTCGTACAAAAAGTCACATGGACACAATAACAGAAGAAACGATGCACACTGTAATAGCAGGCTATCAAACAATGAAGGCTATGAAGGTGATGAACACATCAAGGGAAATACATGGAGGGTAAAAAGAAATGTTGTGAGTGCATCAGGAATTAGATGTTAGAGGTTATTTAAGCAAAAGTGTCAGTAAGAGCCTCTCTATGGATGTCCCCTTAACTCAAAACAACAGTGTCATCCCTGCCCCTACAGTCAACTATTTTACCCACTTCCTCATTCTGCAAATGAGTCTCAGAGGAAGGAGGGCTGCATTTCCCAACGCATAGCTACTGGTCTGAGAGAAACAGCGTGATTAGGCAAAAGTGAAATTGGAGCAGCAATGGAATTACACAATTTCAAGTGAAGTGGAGCCAGAGAGATCAAAAGAGTAGAAAAAGAATGAGGGTGAAAATGCAAAAAGGAAGGGTGAGACACAGTAATGAGTAAAGGAAGAAAAGGATTCTCCCATACTGCATGCTTGACAGCACACATTGCCTCCTGCTGGGCATCAGCTCAAAATACCCTCCTCAACCCCAACAGGCACCACATCAGCTCTCACAGTGACACAGAACGCCAGGGCCATGCAGTACCTCGTACTACATTACTAGTTACATACAGTGCCTTCTGAAAGTATTCACGCCCCTTGACTTTTTCCACATTTTGTTGTGTTACAGCCTGAATTTAAAATGTATTAAATTGAGATTTTGTGTCACTGGCCTACACACAATAACCCACAATGTCATAGTGGAAATACACTTTTGCAAATGTTTACAAAATGATTAAAAATGAAAAGCTGAAATGCCTTGAGTCAATAAGTATTTAACCCCTTTGTTATGGGAAGCCTAAATACGTTCAGGAGTAAATAAGTTGCATGGACTCACTATATGTGGAATAATAGTGTTTAACATGATTGTTTTATGACTACCTCATCTCTGTACCCCACACACAATTATCTGTAAGGTCCCTCAGTCGAGCAGTGAATTTCAAACACAGATTCAACCACAAAAACAAGGGTTGTTTTCCAATTCCTTGCAAAGAAGGGCACCTATTGGTAGAGAGGTATATAAAATGAAAGCAGACATTAAATATCCATTTGAGCATGGTGAAGTTATTAATGTCTTTGGGATAGGGGGCGGTATTTTGATGTCCGGATGAAAAGCCTGCCCAAAGTAAACTGCCTGCTACTCAGGCCCAGAAGCTAGGATATGCATATATATTGGTAGATTTGGATAGAAAACACTCTAAAGTTTCTAAAACAGTTAAAATAATGTCTGTGTGTATAACAAAACTGAAATGGCAGGCGAAACCCCGAGGACAAACCATCAACAACAAAAAAAACTATTCAGCATACCACTGATTTCAATGGCTGGCACTTTTATAATAGGGTGAAATCGTCCCCGATTGCAGTTCCTAGGGTTTCCACTAGATGTCAACAGTCTTTAGAAAGAGTTTCAGGTTGGTTTTTGGCTCCCATTTTGGCTGTAGTGTTTCCAAGCGCATGGCTGAGAGAGCGCGTTCTTTTTGTTTATATCCATAAAGACAATAACGATTCTCCATCTTAAATTGTATTGTTTATTTGCGTATTAGGGTACCTGCGGTTTGATTATAAATGTTGATTGACTTGTTTGGATAAGTTTATTGGTAACGTTTGGGATTCATTTTGTATGCATTTTGAAGGAGGGAAACCGAGTGGATTATTGACTGAAGCGCGCCAGATAAACTGAGTTTTTATGGATATAAAGAAGGACTTTATCGAACAAAAGGACAATTTGTAATGTAACTGGGACCTTTTGGAGTGCCAACAGAAGAAGATCTTCAAAGGTAAGGCATATATTATATCGCTATTTCTGACTTTCGTGTCGCAACTCCCTGGTTGGAAATGATTTGTTATGCATTTGTGTGCTGGGCGCTGTCCTCAGATAATCGTATGGTTTGCTTTCGCAGTAAAGCCTTTTTGACTTTGAAATCTGACATGGCGGCTGGATTAACAACAAGTTAAGCTTTATTTTGATGTATTTCACCTGTGATTTCATGAAAGTGAAATATTTATAGTAATTTAATTTGAATTTCGCGCTCTGCAATTTCACCGGATGTTGGCCAGATGGGACGCTAGCATCCCAATGACCCGCAAGAAGTTAATTACACTTTGGATGGTGTAGCAATACACCCAGTCACTACAAAAACACAGGTATCCTTCCTAACTGAGTTGCCGGAGAGGAAGGAAACCACTCAGGGATTTCACCATGAGGCCATTGGTGACTTTAAAACAGTTACAGAGTTAATGGCTGTGATAGGAGAAAACTGAAAATGGTTCAACAACATTGTCGTTACTCCACAATTGTCACGCTCTGACCTAGAAAGCTGCTTTTTCTCTGTTTAGTTAGGTCAGGGTGTGATAGAGGGTGGGCATTCTATGTTTGTATTTCTATGTTTTGGCCGGGTATGATTTCCAATCGGAGGCAGCTGTCTATCGTTGTCTCTGATTGGAAGCCATAACCTTTTTTCGTTTAGTTTTCGTGGGTAGTTGTTCTCCGTTTAGTTGTATGTTACCTGACGGAACTGTTTGCTGTCGTTTTGTTTCTTTTGTGTAAGTGTTCGTTTTTCATTAAAATATATTATGAGAACGCAACACGCTGCGCCTTGGTCTCCTCTATACGACGCCTGTGACAACAATACTAACCTAAATGACAGAGTGAAAAGAAAGGTAGCCTGTACATAATAAAAAATACTCCAAAACATGCATCCTGTTTGCAATAAGGCACTAAAGTAAAACTGCAAAAAATGTGGCAAAGAAATTAACGTTTTGTATTCAGGACATAAAGTTATGTTTGAGGCAAATCCAACACAACACATCACTGAGTACCACGCTTCATATTTTCAAGTAAAGTGGCAGTTTCATTATGTTATGGTTATGCTTGTCATCGGCAAGGACTAGGGAGTTTTTTAGGATAAAAAGAAACGGAATAGAGCCAAACACAGTCATAATTTTAGAGGAAAATCTGGTTCAGTCTGCTTTCCAACAGACACTGGTACACAAATTCAGCTTTCATCAGAACAATAACCTAAAACACAAGGCCAAATGTGACCCGATTCAGGAAACTAGGCATATGTCGCAAGTCACAGGAGAGCTGTTTAAAAAAATATTTTTGAGCAAAATGCATTTTTTTGCAGAAATGCCTTCTCGAACATGTGAACTTTCATGTGCCTTAACATCAAACTTGCCTATGCCATCTGTAATAACACAAATAAAATTGTTAAATTACGTGCCTAGTTGGTGTAGCCACAGAAAAAGTAACAACCTTCCCGCTAGCCATGACTGGCTGAGATAATGAGTGGGCTGGACATGCCGAAAGATGAGTTTGGATTGGTCTACCATATAGCACACATCTGTCTATTGGAGCTGGTCAGTATGTTTAGGTAATCGTGTCGAAAGCTTAAAAAAAAAGTATTGCGTTGTAAAACTGCATAAATCTAATGTCAAGTTAAAGTGTACTGTTAGCTAGCTAACATTAGATGGCTGGCTCACTAGCTAACATTATGTGTATGCTCTCCAAATTCTGGAGGACCGAGTTTTGAAATCAGTGGAATTCGAGTATGATAGCTTAGAAGATGGAGAAAACACCAGTCTGGAATACATCATCAAACTAAGACAACCATGTATGGCATCAGACAGGAGACACGTCCAACCATAATGTATACTGGTAAGATTTTCAGTTATTACACGTTTCTCATTTTGACAAAGTGGTTTCATTTAAAGTGTACTGTTAGCTAGCTAACATTAGCTGGCTGGGTCGCTAGCTATCGTTATGTGTATGATCTTATTCTTCGTATCTCAGACACATTTGCTTGACTAGTTATAGCGATAGAACCTGGTGGTTAGCTACCTGCAGATTCATGCAGGGTAGTAACATCATGAGTTGTGATGATGGTCCATTGTTTAGCTAGCTAGCTTACCTGTGTTATAAATATATTTGATAAGCTGGTCTATTGCGCAACACTTATCTGCTGATACAAAAGACACATTCTGTGTTGTACTGATACTAGCTATACACGCACACCTAGAAACAGATTGGCCGAATTAGACCTTACACAGCACTGATAAAATAGGAAATGACCTGATCACAGGGGTCAACGTCCAGTCTCGCAATAATATCTTGTGACTACAGAGATACACAGACAAGGACTCAGCACAAAGTACACACACACACACAAACCCATCCCAGAGGGCTGGGTCAGCGGAACAAAGAACACACTCATGGACCAATGGGGAGTCGATCCCGACCCGAGACCAGATCGTCACTCCACTCATCGACCAGTCAGGAGGACGAATCTACAAGACTCAACATACGTCATTACATTACAATCATGTTGTATAAAACAGATGCACAATATGTTTACAGGGCTTGCTTCCGCTAGTTCCCTAAGAACTGAAAGAACGAGCCCGTGCACGTTTTGCCAAATATCTTTGTCTCTTAATAAAGCTGCCTTACGATAATTGAATCCACCCGGTCCAGCGTCTTGACTTGGTCTCCTTCTCAAGTTACTGTTCATCAACAAAACTTGGTAGCAGAGGATGGTTTCATACTTCTGAATTCGGTCCATAGATGGTTGATGTGAGAGGGGACAAGTCCAGGACAATCTCGTGAGGACGGGTGACCTGTCCGCAGGAGCCATCGGTGATTCTACTTGCCCCGGGAAACTGATCAACGAGCTCGACTAATAAAAGGTAAGCAGAGCCTGTTAAAACAAAAATCTGCATATTGTATTATAGTCATATCCAAATTTTGATCAGAAGTACCGGGCGTGAGTATGAATTACTGTTAATATTGTATAGGATTGTAATAACGAAATGTAAGGGCTGAGTACAAGGATATTTGTGGTAATAGGCTTGATACCAAGTAGCATCAGTAGAAACTGGGATTGGTACAAATGTATACCGTGAGATTATGACCATTCACCGTGGCGTGTGGATAAGGGACATCAATAGAAAGTCGGATACATAAAAATGGAATAGAGAGATCGTGAATAGAGTGAACAGAGAGATTGTGTGTCGGTCGCCCATGCTAAATTAAAAGCATGTGTGGCGAAATATTGATAGTATACATCTGCTAACTAGAGAAGGCCTACTGGAATAGCTGACCAGAAGGGAACACTCAGAACAAGCGGATGCAGTAAAGTAAATATAACTAAAACATATTAATCCTGTTAAAAATTATTTAGTTTCGTCCCGGAGATCTGGAATTTATTCTGGTTCCGGTTTTGACTTTGCTTAGGGAATAATTGAAGTAGCAAGTAGGTAGATAAACCGATTTTGGTCGGAAGTCCCGTACATTGTAATAACGTGTTTAGTTTCGTCCCGGAGATCTAGAAATAGTTCCGGTTTTGACTTTGTTTAGGGAGGGATTTGTGCGCCTCCAGTGCGTCTGGAATTTGTTTCCAGCCCTGTTTGAGTGTGCTTGTTTGTACGTACCCCGAAGGTCCGAAACTATACCAATAGTTTGGGTTTCAGCCCGGGTGTGCGATCTGTCTGTCTATAGAACTGAGTGAGGATTTGATTTGCAAGTACTGCGAGGGACCTAAATAACATTGAACACCAAATTGGGGTAATCACCGGGGAGTTGGTATTGACCGGGTTAATGTATTAGCCTATTCAAAATATTAGTCCTAATATTTCAAAAAAACTTTGTTTACGAGGGTGGGGCACCAGAGATAAGTCTGAGTCAGCACCGTGAATACATCGCTGGTCTTGATCAACAACGAGCTAAGTATACAAAGATAGAGGGACATTTATACAAATAATAACATGGCAGCTATTCCGCCCACCAAACTTAAATTCAGTGAATATTTGGAACAAAAAATACAGGATAGAGCTGGAGGAGAGGAACAATATAAAGTAATAAGAAAAGTGTGGGAGGAAGTGAAGTTGAGATGGACACAGGCGGGCTATTTTAGAGGGGGAGCTCCCACTAAAGGCCAGCTGATGGTGATGGAGGAAGGGTTGAAGGAGGCAGTTCAGAAAGGAATAGAAGGTGAGATAGAAGGTAACAAAAAGCATATGTTTAAGAAAAAAGGGACTAAGAACAGAGAAAAGGCAGAAGCAGAATTGAGAATAGGAGTTTGGGCTATAGAGGAGACTAGAAGGGCGCTTCTATATAAAAAACCAGATATGCTTACCCAGTACCCAATGCCTGTTTCCAAGACATTAGTATAGATTACACAGACATGGGAGCAGATAACGTGGGGGGAGGAAAAAGGTACCTGTTAGTAATGGTAGACAGGTTCTCTAGGTGGGTAGAGGCAATACCAACGGCACGGGAAGATGCCAAATCAGTCATCAAATGGCTGCAAAGAGACCTCATACCTAGGTATGGGGTTCCGAGACAAATCCGTTGCGATAACGGATCCCATTTCAGCAATAAACACCTGAGACAGGTGGAGGAAAGGTTTGGAATTGTGCACAAATTCGGGTCAGTGTACAGGCCACAATCTCAGGGCCTAGCGGAACATGCAAATCAAACTCTTAAGGCTAAGATTGCTAAGGTATGTGCAGGTTCGAAGCTAACCTGGGTGGAAGCCCTACCACTGGCACTGATGGCCATGAGGGCCTCGCCAGGGGCGGGGACCCATCTCTCTCCCCATGAGATAATGACGGGGAGAGTCATGCCTGGCCCACCAAGGGAGGGAGGTCATATGCCCCCTCTTGATGTGCTGAGAATTGGAATGTCTGACTATGTGAGAAAACTGACGGAACTGTCTGCAGCTCTCTCCACACAGACCCGCAAGGTCCAAGAGGGGGAGCTGTCGGGAGACTCGCCACCACTGAAGGTAAAAGTTGGGGACTGGGTGAGGGTCAAAGTCCACAAGAGAAAGTGGCTAGAACCCAGGTGGACTGGACCGTACGAAGTGAAGGAAGTTACTTCACACTCTGTCCAGGTCAAAGGCAAATCAGGCGCGCCTTGGCACCACCTTACACACTGCACTCCGGCCCCAACCCCTTCCAGAACTTTGACTGAAACCAGGGCCGATTTGCGCGCCCTAAAATTCGATTCCAACCACTGAAACCTTAGTTGGGGAAAATGGGACCACAGCTCCCGTTTCCACGACCTAAGGCGCCACGCCCAGGGTCGGGTTATCTCCCTCCCTGGGAGAGGCTGGGGATATCAGCTCCCTTGTTTGTTATTTTCATAATCATTGCCGGAGTATCCTTAGGAACTCTCACTGGTGGGGATTTGAACATTGCATGGGAAAATATTAAGTTAGTAAAGTGAATTGCAGGTGGAGTTAATTTTATTTTTACAGGGACGGTGCACATTAAACACAGTTGTGTATAATGGCAAGGTATTCTTAGCAAACAGAATGGGCCGGTTTGCAGACAAACTGAAGGGGTTTAAGGTTTTAAGCAATCTTGGGTTAAATTAGTTAAGTAGTATGTTAAAGTAGGGGAGTTTAATAGGTTTGAAGTACAGTATTGTATCCAAGGGTAGCGCATGTTCAAGTAAGTTTAAAACTAATGACCGGGGGGAGTATAATGGAATTATAAAGTATTTTTAGGTTTGGTTTGTAGTTAACGTTTGGGTTTTTGAATAGGTGTAGAATGAGGAAATGCTGACAAAGTGGTTATTTTATGGAAAAAGGAGCGCTTAACTGTCTTTGGAAAAATCCTAGGGACAGGATATCTTAAAGGGGTATACACACATGGCATTTTGGAAGTTTTGTTTTCTGAGTTTTAATAAACACACTAAATTCTTTTGATAAGGGATGTTCTGGGAACCTGGGATACAAATGTAGATAAAGTTCTTAGCTTTAATTTCTTTAATGTAGTAAGAAACACGGTTCTGAAAGTGGGGTATGACTTTTTAACCCCTCTGGTGACTTTTCCTGTGTGGTCTGATCAGCCACATTGAAAAGCCATTTGGATGGTGAATTTAAGAGCATTGGTGATATTGATTTTAAGGGAATTTGTAGAACTGATAATAATGATGGAGTTAAAGTTCTTAGACACAATTGATAATTTGAACCAATGATAGGACTAAAAGGGTAAAGCCTTAGAATAAGGGTAGGCTTCCTTTAAGTCTATTTTCCTAGAACAATAAGGGTAAAATATTTTTGGGTGGAGTAAATCAGATGAGTCATTAGGATCTGATTATGTGATTTGAAAATATTTTGACCAGTAGCAGGGGTATTTTTTACATGATCTAGATACGTTTATTTTCCCTTAGGAAGTCAGCTGTTGTTGAATTCAGTGTAAGAGATTTAACACAACAAGGCTGTGAAATTGATATACTAGTATTACTATATTTTGTTGTGAATAAGTTTAATAATGGTAGACTTATGTCAACAGGACAGGGATACATGACATCTTTAGGTGATCCAGGATTATTGAGGGTATCGAGATAAATTTAAGTAGATATGCAATATCTAGACGGGTTGATTTTTCTAAAGTTCAGGAGTGCAACCAAGGAGACAATGAGACATCTAGTCAATATTTGGAAACAACCCAGATTTGATACTTTCTGTTATGAGAAAAAGCTGGAGACAGATAGAAGGGCAGACAGAGAGATCCTCCCCTGCACTGATGTAACCTTGAGGGTTGGGGAGTAGCAGGAAGAAAGAAAGGGGGCCAGCAGGAGTAGATAGGAAGAGAATTTGGTTCACTTAGCTTTAGGATATTAATGCATGGAGAGACTATCGGCTCCATTGGCAGGCATGTATTTTAGTTTTGATTTGAAGTTTATGTTTGGTAAAATTCGCTAGGAAAAGATATGATAATTTAATGGAAAGTAGTTAAATCTTAAAGAAAATAAGACACTTGATAGAGAATTGTTACAGGGTAGCTAAGGAGGAATGCCCCAGGGAGAATTGGACATGTGGAAAATGAAAGGGGGCAATCCTACAAGAGAAGGGCTGACATAAGGATAATTTACTAACCTTACAAAAGACATTGTTAAGAAATGCAGCAAAATTGATACAGGGCTTGAGCCATGTATAAAAAGGGGGAGTATAGTAGAGCAGGCGATAGAACAGGATAGGATGCTACTAGGAAAAAAAAAAAAAAAAACATTTTTGTAAAATTTCCATTCCAACATTTGGAAATGGACTTATTGAACTATTCCGAATTGAGATATTATCCCTAGAGTTGGTTTACTGGGATCTATCTCTTTAAAGAATGAATGACAGATTAGCTAATCAGGTAGAGCCTATAGAATGCCAGAGTTAGAGATACCAGAACAGGTAGACATAGAAATTAAAGATATACTGGCAGAGCACATGAGAAGACTGTTTGTTAACCAAACCCGTATGTCCAAGAATTTGTGTCCAACAGGTGAATTACAGGAGAAGGTGATTCACTCAATCCAACTAGGAGACTGGGTGTGGATCCAGTCCCTGAGGAGAAAAGACGGGAAGCAGTCCCGTTGGGAAGGCCCATACCAGGTGCTGTTAAACCACTGCCTTTGACATTAGAAAAGCTGAGAGAGTCACTTGGGTCCACGTTACCCACTGCAAGGAGGTATGTACACATATGAACACTGTTGATCACACACAGAGTTAGGAGAAGAACCGATACCAATAGGGTCCGGGGGTTACCTCCTTAACGAAGATTTCCTATCCCGACCGTTCATCACTGTGTGTGCTCCTAGAGGTGTGAGTATGGGGTGGTACCTAGCAGAGAGACTAAGGGCAGGAGAGGGTTGGCGGTTTTTGGAAAGAGTTTAGACTCTGAGCTGCATCATAGTCTAATCTGACTGATACATTCAGATCCACCACCTTCTGGTACTAATCATACGATAACGTTGTCATTGAGAAAAAGTAGAGGATAAACTATATAATACACTGATGAGTGACTTACAGAATAAGGAGTCAAAGAAGATCAAGATGTAGGATTTAAGGTAAACATTAAACAATTTCCTGGGAAAGAAGACAACTGTATAGGAATGGGGGTTGGCCAGATTGAAGTGCTCAGCCAACACACCTCGGTTCACCTGGATTCCTGATGAGCACCAGTGTAATAGATACAAGAATGGCACCGAGAATTAAGATGATTTTAATGGCTGGAAAGGTAATCGTTAATGTGACTGACTTAGGTTTGAAAGCACAGGAGAAAATGTGTAACCTCATAGCACCTATAACTGATGAAGGGTGGGCTAGTACCAGCGAAGGACGCATACGACAGGAATTACCACAAAGGGTGGTTAGGAACTTGCGCCCTGGGGTTATTGGTCCAACCAGTTTGAATTAGTGATAAGAGACCAGTTATAGGAGGCTAAAGTAGGTACAGGAGGAGTTTTGACCAGGATGGGAGTAGCTTTGTCTAGATGGATGCTATTGGCATCCTCAGGGAAGTTCCAGATGAATACAAAGCTATGAATCAAATATATTCATGAATGAAACCGGGGATGCAGTAAAGAGGTTCTCTGACCAATTATCCGCCACCCCCCTCATGACCTGGTAAAATAGACTGACTCTCGATATGTTATTGGCAAAGGAGGATGGTGTAGGTAGAATGATTAGGTTCATTGCTGTACGTACATTCCTGATAACACAGCCCATGTTTGGGAAATGGAAAAGTGTTGTAGGTACTGTATTATGGCCTGCCTTCACCGGTATGAGTGTGTTTGTGTTGTGTGGTTGTTGTTTGGTCCCGTGTGCGAGAGGTCTTATTTCCAGGATTCTGGAGAGATTGATAACGGAGCAGATAGGCAACTGGAATGATGCCTTTGATGGAAGTGACCCCGGAGGACACTGAATCCAGCTATGGGCAATGATCCTTGGTTTACTGTTGAGGAAGCAGAACCTACTTACATATTCTTATGAGACGTGAAGAGGGGGACTCACAAAATTTGCCTCTTGCAAATTTTGACCTTGTTTTCCTATTCATATATATAATTGTCACATCTCTTAGGAGACGTGAAGAGGGGGATTTGTTATAAATATATTTGATAAGCTGGTCTATTGCGCAACACTTATCTGCTGATACAAAAGACACATTCTGTGTTGTACTGATACTAGCTATACACGCACACCTAGAAACAGATTGGCCGAATTAGACCTTACACAGCACTGATAAAATAGGAAATGACCTGATCACAGGGGTCAACGTCCAGTCTCGCAATAATATCTTGTGACTACAGAGATACACAGACAAGGACTCAGCACAAAGTACACACACACACACAAACCCATCCCAGAGGGCTGGGTCAGCGGAACAAAGAACACACTCATGGACCAATGGGGAGTCGATCCCGACCCGAGACCAGATCGTCACTCCACTCATCGACCAGTCAGGAGGACGAATCTACAAGACTCAACATACGTCATTACATTACAATCATGTTGTATAAAACAGATGCACAATATGTTTACAGGGCTTGCTTCCGCTAGTTCCCTAAGAACTGAAAGAACGAGCCCGTGCACGTTTTGCCAAATATCTTTGTCTCTTAATAAAGCTGCCTTACGATAATTGAATCCACCCGGTCCAGCGTCTTGACTTGGTCTCCTTCTCAAGTTACTGTTCATCAACACCTGTCTTAACAAAAGACTCCACTCTAAGGGGCGGAATTGGCTCGAAGGGGCGGAACATTCATTCATTGTGTGGACCGGCCAACAAAAACCTGGAGTATCTCCGCACCGCCAAGCGCCTCAACTCCAGGCAGGCAAGATGGGCCCTGCTGTTTACCCGGTTCAACTTTTCCCTCTTCTACTGGCCGGAGTCCAAGAACGTCAAGCCGGATGCCCTGTCTCACCGCTATAACCCTACGGATACCACCCCGGAGCCCGAGACCATCCCTCCCACCTCATGCCTGGCGAAGGCACTCAGCTGGGGTATCGGGAAACAGGTCCGGAAGGCGCAGCGGTCTCAGCTTGAACCCGCTGTCCTGGAGTGGGCCCATTCCTCCAGGCTTGCCTGCCACCCGGGCTCCCGGCGGACCCTGGCCTTCGTGTGACAATGCTTTTGGTGGCCTATCATGGTTCATTGCTACCTTTGTCGCCGCCTGCACGGTCTTTGCACTGAACAAGACCTCTCGACAAGCTCCGGCTGGCCTCCTCCAACCTCTGCCTGTCCCTCATCGCTCCTGGTCTCACATCTCCCTGAACTTGCCACGGGTCTTCCCCCGTCTGATGGCAACACCACCATCCTGATTGTGGTGGATCGCTTTTCCAAGGCTACCCGCTTCATTCCTCCCCAAGTTACCCTTTGCCAAGGAGGCGGCCCAGCTCATGGTGCAGCAAGTCTTCTGGATCCATGGACTGCCCGTGGACATGGTCTCCGACCGCGGCCCTCATTGGGTCGTCGGCCAGCCTGTCCTCCGGGTTCCACCCCCAGTCTAACGGCCAGTCGGAGCAAGCCAACCAGGACCTCGAGACCACCCTGTGCTGCCTGGTCTCCGCCAACCCCACCACCTGGAGCCATCAGCTGGTGTGGGTGGAATACACCCGCAACATCCTTCCCTGCTCTACCACGGGCTTATCACTGTTTGAGTGTTCCCTGGGGTATCTGCCCTTCCCTGAGCAGGAAGAGGAGGTCGGCATACCTTCTGCCCAGATGTTTTTCCGCCGCTGTCGTCGTACCTGGAGGAGCCCGGTCGGCCTTCATCAAGACCACCTTCAGGTATCAAAGACAAGTGGATCGCCATGAATCCTTATCAAACCAAGATATTTGTGTTTTATTTTTCATTAATTCTTTACAAATGTGAGAATTACAGTATTTTGTGTAGAACGCTGAAGAAAAATGACAATTAAATCACAACAAAATGTGGAAAAAGGTGTCTGAATACTTTCCGAATGCACTGTATGTGTGAACCATTGAGAAGCTTTGTGCATCACACAAACATCCCCCTCTCGCTCCCTCTCTCTCCCTCTCTCTATTTCTCTCCTCCGATCCTTCATTAGGACCCTCACATCTCACCGGCGTTTTCACACTTTGATGTTGGTGCGCTCAGTGCTCACTTCTCACACACAAGCCTTTTGAGCTGGAGACCGGCGCTCGCTAAATGGCGCGTGAAAAAAATTGCGACACACCCCAACCGAACCTGATAACAAATCACGGAGATGAGAAACTATCGCATTACCATAGCAACCGTCAGGCACACAGCCGGAGGGCTGGGGGACAGCAGTAAAAGAAAAAGAGAGGGTGGGAAAGAAAGGGATGGAAAGAATGAGAGGGAGGAGAGAGTGAAGCGGGCAAGGGATGGAGAGACAGAGATGAGATGGAGACGAAGAATGAGAAATGTAGGGGAGAACAGTGAAGAGAGAGTGATGGTTAGATGCAGTGTTTACCAGATGAGTAAAGTGGTGGAGGAAAGCTATAGAGCACTAATGTGTGTCAGTAGGACTGTGAACAGGACAGTGTTCACATACCTACGCTACAGTATGGCATCACACTGACACGCTCCACTACACCATTCCCTCCTGACACTGTCTGTTCTAACCTCTAATTAGTGTTAATCATAATTCCAGCTAAAAACCACTGCAGTTCTCTCCATGGCTCCTGATGAGTGATGTGATTTATTGGGGTACTAAACTCTGATGACCTCTCTCACTAGACATCAGAGACCAGGACTATAGCTGTAGCTTATATAGTGGCTACGAAGAGACCGACTTTCTGGTTCCTGGTCAATGTTATGGTCATGTTCGTTTTTTTGCTCTTGCATCATCATTTTCATGAAGTATTGACCTCATCGGAGCTCCTGCTCTATAAAAACGTGTTGTACATGTGACACAAGAGGTTCTCTAAGAGAGTGCACGGGGCCATGTTGCTGCATGGTACATATCAAAACTGCAGTTGTAGCACTCGGCACACTGCCCATGAAAAACCACACAACAGCTCTGAAATCCCCACCTTCCAGTGGCAGCTGGAGGCAGGCCGGGGGAGAGTGTGGAGGAGAGGGGGATGCCGTGGATCAGCTAAATGTGAGCATCTGGAGCAGCGGGCTCTGCCGCCTACAGCCCTCCGGCTCAGAGTGGCAGTGCCAACGTAGCCGTAGACACAAGCCGCCACCGCCGTGTTTATTTTTACACCAGCTGGTGACCAAACAGGAGCCGGCTGAGGCGGCCAAGCCATTCACGGACCCAACAATATGTGGAAAAGGGGAGGAGGGACGGAGGATGGGAAGAGAGAGAAAGAAAAATAGAGAGAAATAGAGAGGGCCGAACATGGAGCCCTGGGAGCGGGTGGCCGGCTCTCAAGTCACTATGTCCCGCCACTGGAGGCCAGAACAACGGGCAGGACTACGGAAGATGGAAGGAACTTAAACCAGAGGTTCAGAATGGTAGTGAAAAACAGACATTTATGTAGTGTAATGAACCACAGAACTACATTTAGTATATCTATATGCTGAACCATAATACGTTAAATATCACTTCTAGTGCAATATCACTTCTCATTAGGGTTGCAAAGGGAGGGTAAATCACTGGAAACTTTCTAAGCTTACCAGTAAACTATCACAATTTTGGTATTGTTCAAGGATTTTATGTAATCTATCACAAGACACCTAATGGCCCTTTCGGGTACTTGAGATTATCACAGGGGTCCTAAGTGTATCACATATAAGACATAATTAAATAAGAGGAATTTTTTTATAAAAATGGAATGACAAAGCTGTAAAACATTATCCTAAATATAAACCATCCACTTAGTGAATACCATTGGTGTTAAATATAAGGGTTTCAGCAGATATAAAGTATGAATACTATACGTTAATATATTTTTAAAATAAGTTATTCAAGTATAAATTACCAAAGTTATGATAGACTGGCATAGATTTTCTGTAATTATCTAAATTACTGAAGATTCCGGTAGCTTTGGAAAATTACCGGTAGCTTTGCAACCCTACTTCTCATTAACCAATCACAAATAAAATATTTTAGAACGACTAATAACTAACTGTGAACGGTAGTTATCTATAATAACTGGATAGTGAAACCATTAAGACTATATATTTCATCAAATCATTGATGCAATGCATTTAATTAAAACCACCACTATTTGTTTTATTCAAGGCACAAGCACAAAAAGGGGACAGCACATTTATTCTCCAGACTGCATGAAAAGGATGCAAACCAATAGCCTATAAAGCAGATAACATGACAGACGGATGGATATAGGGAGAGCTGGCAGGCATGGGTGCGTGTGTGCACCGGCATTGTTTGTGAGTGTGTCTGTTTTCTCTCTTACCCCCCATCGTCAGTTTCTGGGGCTAAGACAAATATGAGACGCATGCAAATGAGTCTAGCTGCTGGAGAGACCAGAGGTATGCGTCTCATACTGCAAAAGGCTTTAATATGTAAGCAAAAAAACATTTACTACACCGATAATACATTTCATATGATGTCATAATGCATTATTGTGAAATGCATGATTGGCACATCCTTTTATGAGAATGTTGAGAAATGATGTTGACCTCAGAGTATTCAAATAATTCCATTATCTCCCTAAGCGATTCAAAAAGCGAATTTTGAACGCTGACCAAAAAAAATGCAATAATGAAGCAAAATAAATAATTTATGTGTTGGATACATTATTCAAGTTATAGCTATAATAAATCTATTACACAATGTAATGTTAATAAGAGTACTTATTAATACAATTACAGCACGATATATCACATTCTAATTTAGGATTCAGATAAGCTCAGTTACTCTGAGGATTTGTGTAGGCTACATTCAGCATATAGAGGGATTCTTAGTCCCTACAATTGTGCATGCTTGGAGGGTGGCATACTTTTGAGGGAGTGTGCTGTGTATAAACTTACTCTAGAGACACTGTGTGTGTATGTGTGTAGTAGGTTTGTGTCTTAGTGTGTGTGTACACTAGCTGATGGAAGTAGGTGCAACATAGGAGCAGAGTTTGCTCAAGCTGTCAAGGATCAGATGGGATTCACTCCAGGGACAGCACATCTGTACATATGTCAGAATTACAGCCTGCCTCTGCTGCCAAGTGCTGTACTGCAGATGAGCACATCCGTACAAGCATACATACAGACACAATGTTCCTGAATGTTCCTGAGTGGCCAATTTACAGTTGTGACTTAAATCTGCTTGAAATTTATGGAAAGATTTTAAAATTGCTTTCTAGCCATGATCCCCAACATCTTGACAGAGCTTAAAGAATTTTGAAAATAATAATGTGCAAATATTGCACAATCCAGGTGTGCAAAGCTCTTATAGACTTACCCAAGATGACTCACAGCTCTAATCAATGACAAAGGTGTTTCTAACATGTATTGACTCAGGAAGCTGAATACAATGACAATATTTTAGTTATAAATGTTTTATTAATATAACATATATATATAAAATGTTTCTTCCACTTTGACATTACAGAGAATTTTGTGTAGATTACTCACAAAAAATGACAGTTAAATCAATTATAATCCCACTTTGTAACACAATAAAATGTAAATAAATCCAAGAGGTCTGAATACTTTTGCAAAGACACACATATGCACGGACACACACACACACACACACACAGACACACAAACACTTGTAGGTAGGCCTACTGTACCAATGTAATTTAAAAGGTCTTGGTAAGGGAATCTGGATGGTATCCTGATATAAGGTCCTGCACCGCATCCATAATTCATAGACTTGGTTATTTACTGTTGCTGAGGTGCTAACACCAGTTCATTGTTCTAGCAGATGAAATGGTGAAGGCAGAATTTGAAGAGAAGGAGGAACCAAGAGAGAAGAAGATGGTAGGAGAGAGAAAGAGACAGCATAGACTGTAGGACATGCAGAATGAATACAAATAAGCTGGTGGCAATTTCAAAGATATATTTAATCACACCGGTGCAGCAGTGGCCCTCAGAGAGAGAAGTCTCAGACTTCTCACCTACCTACTTTAACCCTGAGGCCAAATAAGGCTCTATAACGGCATGCTCCTGATAGATAGACTGATATGAAATGATGTGTGATCTAAATGGCGTCCTATGATATATTATATCCCTGCATATGAAATGATACAGTCAGGTCCATAAATATTTGGACATTGACCAAGTTATTATTATTTTAGCTGTCTACCACAGCATAATGGAGTTGAAATTAAATAATGAATATGAGCTGAATTTAATTTCAGGGTATTTACATCCAAATATGGTGAACGCTGTAGGAATTATAGCACTTTTTATATATGTGTCCCCCCCTTTTTTAAGGGACCAAAAGTAATTGGACAAATTGGCTGCTCAGCTGTTCCATGGCCAGGTGTGTGTTATTCCCTCATTAGTTCATTTACAAGTAAGCCGATTAAAGGTCTAGAGTTTATTTCAAGTGTGTCATTTGCATTTGGAATCTGTTGCTGTTAACCCTCAATATGAAGTCCAAAGAGCTGTCACTGTCAGTGATGCAAGCCATCATTAGGCTAAAAAATCAAAACAAACCCCTCAGAGAGATAGCAAAAACATTAGGTGTGGCCAAATCAACTATTTAGTGCATTCTTAAAAAGAAAGAACACACTGGTGAACACCACTCAGGAACACCAAAAGGCCCGGAAGACCATGGAAAACAACAATGGTGGATGACAGAATAAATATTTCCCTGGTGAAGAAAAACCCCTTAACAACAGTTGTCCAGATCAGGAACACCCTCCAGGAGGTAGGCGTATCTGTGTCAAAGTCAACAATCAAGAGAAGACTTCACCAGAGTAAATACAGAGGGTTTACCACTAGATGTAAACCATTGGTAAGCCTCAAAAACAGGAAGACCAGATTAGAGTTTCCAGAAACATCTAAAAAAGCCTGTACAGTTCTAGAACAACATCCCATGGACAGATGAGACAAAGATCAACTTGTATCAGAATGATGGGAAGAGAAGAGTATGGAGAAGGGAAGGAACTGCTCATGGTCTGAAGCATACCACCTCATCTGTGAAGCATGGTGGAGGTAGTGTTATGGCGTGGGCATGTATGGCTGCCAGTGGAACTGGTTCCCTTGTATTTATTGATGATGTGACCGCTGACAAAAGCAGCAGGATGAATTCTGAAGTGTTTAGGGATATATTATCTGCTTAGAATCAGCCAAATGCTTCAAAACTCATTGTGCAGATGGTCAATGACCCGAAGCATACTATGAAAGCAACCCAATACTTTTTTAAGGCAAAGAAGTGGAATGTTCTGAAATGGCCAAGTCAATCACCTGACCTGAATTCAATTGAGCATACATTTCACTTGCTGAAGGCAAAACTGAAGACAAAACTCCCCAAGAACAAGCAGGAACTGAAGACAGCTGCAGTAAAGGCCTGGCAGAGCATCACCAGGGAAGAAACCCAGCATCTGGTGATGTCTATGAGTTCCAGACAGTCATTGACTGCAAAGAATTTGCAACCAAGTACTAAATCTCACAATTTAATTTATGATTATGTTAGTTTGTCCAATTACTTTTGAGCCCCTAAAATTGGGGGACTATGTATAAAAATGGTTGTAATTCCTATACGGTTCATACAATAATTTTGACAAAAGCACAACTTGATTGTTTCCTTTCAAATCTGTTGTGGTGGTGTACAGAGCCAAAATGATGCAAATTTTGTCACTGTCCAAATACTCATGGACCTGATTGTATATGAAGTACTACGCTCCGCATCTATCCTGGTGCAGTGATAGAGGGGGCTGTAGACAGAAACAGAGTCAGGACATCAGACAGAGGAAGGTATGGTAGAGGGATGTGGGGGCATGCCTGGCATGTTCCGGAACATAGAGGGAGGGACACACCATTTTGAAACTGACGACTGGAGCCGAGTACGTCACGCTATGTTTAAGGGTCATCTAGACCATACCTCCACTTTGTCCTCGTCAGGTTCCCTATATCTCTGCCCATGGGTGTCATCACTCTCCATTTCACCGAGGCAGCCATTCTGACACACAGTGACTGAGCACAACATGGAGCCTGACGACCCCACGGCAACTGCTGATTGATTGGTTGACTATAATGTGCATATGAATGATTGAGTAGAGGTGTGAAAGTCTTGTGTGTGTTTATTCACAAGTGTGTCTGTGTGTTTTGTGTTTGTATAGTGTAGGGGCTGGCAAAGGCAGCCCATACGTTAAAACCGGCGCGCAAAATATTTTTGGGGGGGCCCCAAAAGTTTAGGTTTCGTTTTTGGTAAAAAAAGATTGTAAAATCACCAGGGATTCAGAAAAAAAATTGTTTTATTTAGGAAAGTATTCCAACAAATAAAAAAAAGACGTGATCGTGTCTCAATGTAATCAAGGTATAAAATTATTGTTATTTTCAAATTCAATGTTATTTTGGGCTTAGTTGTGGCCAATTTGCAGTGAACAAATTATTATAATTATGTTCCGGCCCCCAGACCAATCGCTCCAAAACAAATCGGCACGGATGTTTAGGATAGTCAGAAATCTGCCTACCGCTGTCACGCCTGCTCCCGCTCTTCCCCCTGGTGCTCGAGGGCACCGGGCTCCCCAGCATTACGCACTCCTGCCACCATCATTACGCACACCTGCTTCCCTCGTCACGCGCATCAGTGATGATTTGGACTCACCTGGATTCAATCACCTGTGTTATTTCCTTCCCTATATCTGTCTGTCCCCCAGCTCTGTTCCCCGCTTCCGCATTAACGTTCGTATGTCGTTTTGTTACCCGTGACTGACGCTGTTCCTGTCTTGTTCCTTGTCTGTTCCTCATTAAATGTTTGACTCCCCATACCTGCTTCTCGACTCCAGCGTCGGTCCTTACAATCCCTGGTGTAGCGTGTGTATTGTGTCGGGTATCTGATGGTGTTTGACTGAGATGGTGTGTGAGAGACCGAAAGAAAAAGGAACATCCATGTTTAGTATAAATCATTGAGTGAATGTGTGCTTGGCTGTGTGTAATAATGTTGCTGTGTGTGTCAGAGAGAGCGTGTGAATGCGCGTGTTCAGTTTATATCAGGGTGTGAATGTTTCCCATGACACTTCCTATGGCCAGTTTAGACTGGGCACTCTAATGAAATGTATATTGGCTCTGGGAGCTGGATGGAGCTGAGCGACTGTGAGTGAGTGAGCAAGGCTGAGCTTGACTGGTAATACTTTAACTCCCTCTAATAGAAAAGCCAGAGAATGGGAATGCTGTCACACAGCACGACTCTAATCAAATCACCGTCTTCCTCAGCTCAGTTCTTTCCTCTAGCCCGAACCTGTACCAGCATTTCCTCCTGGTATAATGTCCCAATGCCCAGACATTACGCAACATGTCTGTATGTCAACATGTCTCTGTTCTTTACATACTGCTGGCATGATATACAGAGTACTAGCGTAGTACTGCCTTCATTCAAAGCAACCGTGCATGGTTTTAATAACAAGCCTCGTGTTACACTATGTTCATCATGATTGCATTTCATTAAACGGTTAGCCAATTTACTTACGATTATTAAACTAATACACAATCATGAGTGAATAGCATAGAATAAACAGGCGTCAGGTTGTATTCACAGTAATCTACTGTACGTGTCCATGACCTAATGTGCCTTAACTACCATTCTAGCACTGTGAGGAACTTCATTATGACTGGAAACAATTAGTGGGAGCAATGTGTGTAATGGGCTCTCAGCTTCCAACAGCACAGTCAATAGCCTGGAAATGGAAACTCGTCTCTAATCACTAATGAGAAAATTGTGGAGGGGCAAAAAGGAGGGTGGGAGTCACTGGGGATACGAAGAACAGCTAAGCAGCAAGGCCCTGACAACCTAGGATTGAAGAAAACAAGTGCTGTGCTTTAAAACAATGCTAGTGTTGTGCATTAAAAACTTTGACTATATTCTTTTTATACCAAGATGATAATTAAATTCACTGACAATCAGATTGGGAATGTCATCTTGGGTCAGAGGATGTCCTTTAACGCCAATAATGTATTAGTGGTATTATTCACTATGATCGCAGCATTTACTAAGGTTTTATCATTCCCTTTTCCATTCATTTACACCATAAGAGGGTTGTGGTGGAAGTCTCATCAATGGAATCACTAAACGCAGCCAGCCCCACCTCAACGGGAGGGAATGCCAGAAAACAATACACAAAGGCAGAGTGAGAGAAAAGCACACGATGCACCTGAGTTAGTCAAGAGTCTCCATTTTAAATGGTACACTACTTCCCCTACTTCCTCACATCTCCCCTGAAATCAATGCAAAGGAACACTCAAATTTCATTCAAGCTATGGGCAATTTCTGCCTAGACTGCTACATAGTGGAAGGGTGTTTTATGGTCGTCAGGCCATTGCACCACAGGCTATGATTGGAAATGTAATAAGCAGGTCTGGGAAATAGCCCCTTGGTCTCTAGGTCTCCTTCTCGCTTTCTCTCTTGCTCTACTCCAGGGTTTATAAAACCAGGAGCCTCAACATGCCAGTAAATTAAACCATCCTCTCCTAAGACTCCCTTCTCCCTAGGCTGGAAAAAACACAACAGTCTTTGAAATCAATGCGCTCATTAAGAATTTTGATGGCCTATATATATGGCGGTGGAATGCTATAAAAATAAATGGTGGTGTTTTAGCTTTGGTTCCTCTTCATTTGCACGCCACTTGGTAAGCGGTGTTATTCCTCCTTGTGGCCTGACCCCCCTACACCTCCAAATCACAACCCGCCCTGTTTCCCTGGCGATACCACTCTGAATTATTGATGTTACCACAATGTTGTCCTCCCCCCTCACCCCCTCCCCTCTACATAGTTGAATCTCCAGGCTCCGCTGGGTCTCCCAGGAACCTTCAGTGCTCACCATCCTAGTGACAATATCTAATAAAGCAGTGCAAAAGGGGGGAGATGCAGCCTGACATTTAAATCAATTGCTTCCCTACAACTAGTCTATGATTAGAACCTATCTTTATTACCATCTTCACGGGATTGCCCAAGGCAACAAACAGGATTCTATCAGCATGAGAGGGACCAACAAATAGATAAATGAATCTCTGGGTACCTATCCTTTAAGGAAAGCAGAGAGGGGGAATGAGGAAGTCTTAATATTGATATAGTCTAATGTGGTTATGTGCCTGGTGTTCATAGTCAAGCAGAAATAACTGTCTGGCTGTGTGACAGAAATGTTTTCATATACAGCATTTGTGTTTCCTCCCCTCTCTCTCTCTCTTCGGTAACAGTGTGTGTTTAACATTGTGTGTGTTTAACACTGTGTGTGTGTGAACGAATGGCACATTTGTATGAGAATTTCAAAGGTCTCTGAATGCATGTTTTATCACTGTGCCTCAGAGGGGGGAGAGAGGGGGATCCTGCTATACAGCGGCTCTCTCAGAGCCTGTCAGGGAAACCATGTGTGAAACGACAAATCAGACACACAAATGAAGGTATATAAACGACGATACAGAAACACACACACACACACACACAAACACTTTGGCAAAAACATTAGGGTTGCTTTAAACGCTGTGTGTTATTTTAGCCCTATGGAATCCAATTCCTCTAGCTGACATTACTGATCTTACCATGGACTACCTACCAACACATTCACAAATTCCACCAAGTCAAACACCTTAATAACGTTACTTGTGTAATCATTCCCAGTGTACCTGCAGTGGTACTCTTCAAGTGAAAGCACTGAGGTAAACAGAGAATAAAGTCTCATTTATCATTGTTACAATCTATTATTCATCTCCCTCTCTCTCATGCTGTGAGCAACTGCAGCAAACAAAATAAACAGTGCTTTTTGGAAAGTATTCAGACCCCTTGACCTTTTCACATTTTGTTACGTTATTGCCTTATTCTAAAATTGATTACATTGACGCTACAAGCTTTGCAAATCCGAGTGGGTCTAGGGTTTGTGGGATAATGGTGTTGATGTGAGCCATAACCAGCCTTTCAAAGCACTTCATGGCTACAGACGTGAGTGCTACGGGTCGGTAGTCATTTAGGCAAGTTACCTTAGTGTTCTTGGGCACAGGGACTATGGTGGTCTGCTTGAAACATGTTGGTATTACAGACTCATTCAGGGACTGGTTGAAAATGTCAGTGAAGACACTTGCCAGTTGGTCAACGCATGCTCGGAGTAAACGTCCTGCTAATCTGTTTGGCCCTGCAGCCTTGTGAATGTTGACCTGTTTAAAGGTCTTACTCACATTGGCTACGGAGAGCGTGATCACACAGTCGTCCGGAACAGCTGGTGCTCTAATGCATGTTTCAGTGTTACTTGCCTCAAAGTGAGCATAGAAGTAATTTAGCTTGTCTGGTAGGTTTGTGTCACTGGGCAGTTCGCAGCTGTGCTTCCCTTTGTAGTCTGTAATAGTTTGCAAGCCCTGCCACATCCGACGAGCGTCAGAGTTGGATGATTCAATCTTAGTCCTGTATTGAGGCTTTACCTGTTTCATGGTTCGTCTGAGGGTATAGCGGGCTTTCTTATAAGCTTCCGGGTTGGAGTCCCGCTCCTTGAAAGCGGCAGCTCTCCCCTTTAGCTGAGTGCAGATGTTGCCTGTAATCCATGGCTTCTGGTTGGGGTATGTACGTACGGCCACTGTGGGGACGACGTCATCGATGCAGCTATTGATGAAGCCAGTGACTGATGTGGTATACTCCTCAATGCTATCGGAAGAATCCCGGAGCATATTCCAGTCTGTTCTAGCAAAACAGTCCTGTAGCGTAGCATCTGCTTCATCTGACCTCTTTCTTATTGACCGAGTCACTGGTGCTTCCTGCTTTAGTTTTTGCTCGTAATTATAGTCAGATTTACCAAATGGAGGGCAAGGGAGAGCTTTGTACGCGTCTCTGTGTGTGGAGTAAAGGTGGTCTAGAGTTTTTTCCCTCTGGTTGCACATTTAAAATGCTGGTAGAGATTAGGTAGAACGGATTTGAGTTTCCCTGCATTAAAGTCCCCGGCCACTAGGAGCGCTCTGGATGAGCGTTTTCCTGTTTGCTTATGGCCGTATACAGCTCATTGAGTGCGGTCTTAGTGACAGCTACGAAAAATATAGATGTAGACTCTCTTGGTAAATAGTGTGGTCTACAGCTTATCATGAGATACTCTACCTCAGGCGAGCAAAACCTTGAGACTGAACAGCGGGGACTGTGAAGCAACACAAACATAGACACATGCATACAAACACACGATAACATATACACATGGATTTTGTGTTATAGATATGTGGTAGTAGAGTAGAGGCCTGAGGGCACACACTTAATATGTTGTGAAATCTGTTCTGAATGTATTGTAATGTTTTTAGAATGTATAACTGCCTTAATTTTGCTGGACCCCAGGAATAGTAACTAGCTAATGGGGATCCATAATAAATACAAATGCTGCAGAAATGTTTTGGTAACCTTCCCCAGATCTGTGGCTCAACACAATCCTGTCTCGAAGCTCTACGGACAATTCCTTAGACCTCATGGCTTGGTTTTTGCTCTGACATGCATTGTCAACTGTGGGACCTTATATAGACCAGAGGTCAACCGATTAATCGGAATGGCCGATTAATTAGGGCCGATTTCAAGTTTTCATAACAATCGGAAATCGGTATTTTTGGACGCCGATTTGGCAGATATTTTTTTGTTGTTGTTTGTTTGTTTTTTAGACCTTTATTTAACTAGGCAAGTCAGTTAAGAACAAATTCTTATTTTCAATGACGGCCTAGGAACGGTGGGTTAACTGCCTAGTTCAGGGGCAGAACGACAGATTTGTACCTTGTCAGCTCGGGGATTCAATCTTGCAACCTTACGGTTAACTAGTCCAACGCTCTAACCACCTGCTTTACATTGCACTCTACGAGGAGCCTGCCTGTTACGCGAATGCAGTAAGAAGCCAAGGTAAGTTGCAAGCTAGCATTAAACTTACCTTATAAAAAACAATCAATCAATCATAATCACTAGTTAACTACACTTGGTTGATGATATTAGTAGTTTATCTAGTTGCATATAATTGCTTAGGTGCACGTTGCTCCAACCATAAACATCAATGCCTTTCTTAAAATCAATACACAAGAATATATTTTTAAACCTGCATATTTATTTAATATTGCCTGCTAACATGAATTTATTTTAACTAGGGAAAATGTGTCACTTCTCTTGCAAACAGTCAGGGTATATGCAGCAGTTTGGGCCGCCTGGCTCGTTGTGAACTGTGAAGACTATTTCTTCCTAACAAAGACAGCCGACTTCGCCAAACGGGGAATGATTTAACAAAAGCGCATTTGCGAAAAAAGCACAATCGTTGCACGACTGTACCTAACCATAAACATCAATGCCTTTCTTAAAATCAATACACAGAAATATATATTTTTAAACCTGCATATTTAGCTAAAAGAAATCCAGGTTAGCAGGCAATATTAACCAGGTGAAATTGTGTCATTTTGCGTTCATTGCACGCAGAGTCAGGGTATATGCAACAGTTTGGGCCGCCTGGCTCGTTGCGAGCTAATTTGCCAAAATTGTACGTAATTATGACATAACATTGAAGGTTGTGCAATGTAACAGGAATATTTAGACTTAGGGATGCCACCCGTTAGATAAAATACGGAACGGTTCCGTATTTCACTGAAAGGCAAAACGTTCTGTTTTCGAGATGATAGTTTCCGGATTCGACCATATTGATGACCTAAGGCTCGTATTTCTGTGTGATTATTATGTTATAATTAAGTCTATGATTTGATAGAGCAGTCTGACTGAGCGATGGTAGGCAGCAGCAGGCTCGTAAGCATTCATTCAAAACAGCACTTTCGTGCGTTTTGCCAGCAGCCCTTCGTAATTCTTCAAGCATTGTGCTGTTGATGACTTCAAGCCTGTCAACTCCCGAGATTAGGCTGGTGTAACCGATGTGAAATGGCTAGCTAGTTAGCGGGTGCGCGCTAATAGCGTTTCAAACGTCACTCGCTCTGAGACTTGGAGTAGTTGTTCCACTTGCTCTACATGGGTAACGCTGCTTCGAGGGTGGCTGTTGTCGATGTGTTCCTGGTTCGAGCCCAGGTAGGAGCGAGGAGAGGGACGGAAACTATACTGTTACACTGGCAATACTAAAGTGCCTATAAGAACATCCAATAGTCAAAGGTATATGAAATACAAATCGTATAGAGAGAAATAGTCCTATAATAACTACAACCTAAAACTTCTTACCTGGGAGTATTGAAGACTCATGTTAAAAGGAACCACCAGCTTTCATATGTTCTCATGTTCTGGGCAAGGAACTTAAACGTTAGCTTTTTTACATGACACATATTCCACTTTTACTTTCTTCTCCAGCACTTTGTTTTTGCATTATTTAAACCAAATTGAACATGTTTCATTATTTATTTGAGGCTAAATTGATTTTATTGATGTATTATATTAAGTTAAAATAAGTGTTCATTCAGTATTGTTGTAATTGTCATTATTACAAATAAATACATTGAAGAAAAAAAAATCGGCCGATTAATCGGTATCGGCCTTTTTGGTCCTCCAATAATTGGTAGCAGTGTTGAAAAATCCTAATCTGTCGACCTCTAATATAGACAGGTGTGTGCCTTTCCAAATCATGTCCAATCAATTGAATTTACCGCAGGTTGACTCAAATCAAGTTGTAGAAACATCTCAAGGATGATCAATGGATATAGGATGCACCTGAGCTCAATTTCGAGTCTCAAAGCAAAGGGTCTGAATACTTCTATATTTTATTTTTAATACATTTGCCAACATTTAAAAAAAAACTTTTCCGCTTTGTCATTATGGGGTATTGTATGTAGATTGATGAGGAAAAAAACAATTTGATCCATTTCAGAATAAGGCTGTAACGTAACAAAACGTGGAAAAAGTCAAGGGGTCTGGATAATTTCCGAATGCACTGTAGCTAGCATGTACAGAAAATAAACACGTTTGATGCTTATTATTTGAGGAAGCCTGGCCGAGTTGTTGTCTCTGGTGTGCTATACATGACACTATACATTAAGCAGTCAATTTGTCTTACAATGTGAGTCCAGTGATGTAGGCTGATAGTGAGTGGGTCTAATGATTTAGCTGGACTGGTCACTAGGGGACATCAGGGTCTATTCCCAGGTGGCCTTGGTCTCTACATCCTGGTGGGAGAGAGGCACTTAATCTGAATTGCTTAGGTAAATATCCCACGACATATATTGACTATACATAAAAACAGGAGCCAATCAAGAAACCCCATCCACTAAACAAAACCTGCTGTAAATAATAGCATTTAATTTGACAACATCCAAACCTTCTATGGCGGACAGGGGGATGTCAGTGTTTATGAAGCCTATGTTATCTTCAGAACGTAGAACCTCTCACAGAGTTAATTACAAAACAAAAGAATTCAGAGCGTATGTGTTTGCAGTAAAACACAAAGCCTTTCCTGTCAGCAGCAGCATCCAAAGACAATGGGTAAAAGACTTTAGGTGAGGGAACAGTGGGAAAATAAAAGGCCTTCTGCACGGCTGTCACTGGAAAACAATACGGAGGTGAGGGAACAGGCTACAAAACACAAAAATGAATTACAGTCACAATGAGCAGGAGGGGCCACTGCTGCAGTCAGTGATGGGCCATTAAAGAGGGAGACAAAGAGAGAAAAGGGAAAACACTGCAAGGAAGACCAAACGCAGCACATTCATTAATTGTTCGTGAGGAGGTACGCAGACACAGGCAAACAGAAGCTGTGATGAATGATCTCATTTGTGTAAAGAGGAGAGAAGAGAGAACCCTCCCAGCTCCTCTGCCATCCAGCACCACTCCCCACCACTGAGACAGATGTCAATCCATTCCACACCTCCATTATCCATGTTAACAGGTACCTGTTTGGATGGGACCCCCCAGGTAGTCAACATGACACATGTATGTATGGCCATAGAAACTAGACTCACAATGTCACTACACAGGGTTACAGCAAGCTGTTATGTCCACAGTACTCGTTGGAGAAGCTACACCTCCATAACATGTTTAGAACATTGCACACAAACACATAAAATATCCGCAGTGCGCACACACAAACATACGTGCACACATTCACAAGTCCTGTAGGCTATATTCATACACACACAGACAAATCACATCCACAAATCCCTGGATTCCCTACACCATTGGCAAAGTAGAGAAGCATGATTAGATTATGAAACATTAATGACGACCCCCCCCCCCCCCCATCACCTATACTCACAGAGGCTTGCTGGGGACATTAGGGCTCCTATTTCTCCAGATCTGCACTGGGACCCGCCACTACTTTATTATGGAGAAATTTAGACAAATAGAGTGGTGTTTATTAAAGAATGACATGTCCCCTGGGGGCTGAGCCGGTCTTCACTGCTTCACTACCCCAATAATGGAGAACTGGCTAGGACCACCTGACCACTGAGAGAAAAGGGAAAGAGAGAGAAAAAGACAGAGAGAGTGGAAGGGGGGTAGAGAGAGAGTGATGCAAAACAGGGGGTAAATCATTACAGACACAGCTCCTGACAAAGAAAAAAGTGTTTATTACTTTCCTTTGAGCTTTTCTGCTAATCACGCCACAATAACTTCTTAAAAATAAGCAATTATAGAGAAAATGTAAGGTAGCCGTGCCAACAGCTGTGCTGATGATGACTGAGCCCTGTGGGTGTCCTGTGCTGTGAGAGGAAAGAGGTCGCAGTCTACAGTACGCAGAGGAAGGAACAATGGATGGCCATGCAGAGAAACACTTACCTGGCCCTGCCTTCCCTACTGCGCCATTCACAACCAATATAATTAGCTGCTCTTAATACTAGTCCAGTAATGCTCCATCCTATAAATGTGCAAGGTTATATTCAAGTGCCACAAAACATCCTCATATACAGTTGAAGTCGGAAGTTTACATATACCATAGCCAAATACATTTAAACTCCGTTTTTTACAATTCCTGACAATTAATCCTAGTAAAAATTCCCTGTCTTAGGTCAGTTAGCATCAGCACTTTACTTAAAGAACGTGAAATGTCAGAATAATAGCAGAGAGAATGATTTATTTAAACTTTTATTTCTTTCATCACATTCCCAGTGGGTCAGAAGTTTACATACACTCAATTAGTATTTGGTAGCATTGCCTTTAAATTGTTTAACTTGGGTCAAACATTTCGGGTAGCCTTCCACAAGCTTCCCACAATAAGTTGGGTGAATTTTGGCCCATTCCTCAAAGCTGGTGTAACTGAGTCAGGTTTGTAGGCCTCCTTGCTCGCACATGCTTTTTTATAGGATGGAGGTCAGGGCTTTGTGATGGCCACTCCAATACCTTGACTTTGTTGTCCTTAAGCCATTTTGCACAACTTTGGAAGTATGGTTGGGGTGAATGTCCATTTGGTTGACGCATTTGCGACCAAGCTTTAACTTCCTGAGTGATGTCTTGAGATGTTGCTTCAATATATCCACATAATTTTCTTCCGTCATGATGCCATCTATTTTGTGAAGTGCACCAGTCCCTCCTGCAGCAAAGCACCCCCACAACATGATGCTGCCACCCCCGTGCTTCACGATTGGGATGGTGTTCTTCGGCTTGCAAGCCTCCCCCTTTTTCCTCTAAACATAACAATGGTCATTATGACCAAACAGCTCTATTTTTGTTTCATCAGAAAAAAGGACATTTCTCCAAAAAGTACAATCTTTCTCCCCATGTTCAGTTGCAAACCGTAGTCTGGCTTTTTTTATGGGGGTTTTGGAGCAGTGGCTTCTTCCTTGCTGAGCGGCCTTTCAGGTTATGTTGATATATGTCTCGTTTTACTGTGGATATAGATACTTTTGTACCTGTTTCCTCCAGGGTCCTTTGCTGTTGTTCTGGGATTGATTTGCACTTTTGCACCAAAGTACGTTCATCTCTAGGAGACAGAATGCGTCTCTTTCCTGAGCGGTATGACGGCTGCGTTGTCCCATGGTGTTTATACTTGCGTACTATTGTTTGTACAGATGAACGTGGTACCTTCAGGCATTTGGAAATTGCTCCCAAGGATGAACCAGACTTGTGGAGGTCTACACATTTTTTTCTGAGGTCTTGGCTGATTTCTTTTGATTTTCCCATGATGTCAAGCAAAGAGGCACTGGGTTTGAAGGTAGGCCTTGAAATACATCCACAGGTACACCTCCAATTGACTCAAATTATGTCAATTAGCCTATCAGAAGCTTCTAAAGCCATGACATCATTTTCTGGAATTTTCCAAGCTGTTTCTAAGGCACAGTCAGCTTACTGTATGTAAACTTCTGACCCACTGGAATTGTGATACAGTGAATTATAAGTGAAATAATCTGTCTGTAAACAATTGCTGGAAAAATTACTTGTGTCATGCACAAAGTCGATGTCCTAACCGACTTGCCAAAACTATAGTTTGTTAAACAAGACATTTGTGGAGTGGTTGAAAAACTAGTTTTAAAGACTCCAACCTAAGTGTATGTAAACTTCTGACTTCAACTGTAGCACAAAGGAACACTAAGATGTGAATTACCTAGAATGTAGTAATTTAAAAAATTAGAAGGCCTATACAACATAACTAAAGCAAGGTACAGTGCCTTCAGAAAGTATTCACACCCATAGACTTTTTCTATATTTTGTTGTGTTACAGCCTGAATTTAAAATTGATTACATTTCAATATTTTGTCACTGGCCTAAACACAATAACCCATAATGTCAAAGTGGAATTATGTTTTTAGAAATGTTTACAAATTAATTAAAAATGAAAATCTGAAATGTATTGAGTCAATAAGTATTCAACCCCTTTGTTATGGCAAGCCTAAATAAGTTCAGGAGTAAAAATGTGCTTAACAAGTCAAATAATGAGTTGCATGGACTCTGTGTGCAAAAATAATGTTTAACATGATTTTTTAATGACTACCTCATCTCTGTAAACCACATATACAATTATCTGTAAGGCAAAGAAGGGCACCTATTGGTAGATGGGGAAAACATTTAAACCCTTTGAGCAAGTTATTAATTGCACGTTATTAATTACACTTTGGATGGTTTATTAATACACCAAGTCACTACAAAGATACAGGTGTCCTTCCTAACTCTGTTGCCAGAGAGGAAGGAAACCGCTCAGGGATTTCACCATGAGCCTAAATTCGTTCAGGAATACAATTTGGTTTAACAAATCACATTATAAGTTACATGGACTCACTCTGTGTGAAATAATATGGGTTGACATGATTTTTGAATGACTAACCCTTCCTCTGTCCCCATAGATACAACATCTGCAAAGTCCCTCAGTCAAATATTGAATTTGAAGCACAGATTAAACTACAAAGACCAGGGAGCATGTATGAAACCACCCAGACAAATCAAAAATACAGCCGTCCTTCTGAACTGCGCTGCAAGACAGGAATGAAACTGCTCAGGGATGTTACCATGAGGCCATTGGTGATTTTAAAACAGCTACAGAGTTCAATGGCTGTGATAGGAGAAAACTGAGGATGGATCAACAATATTGTAGTTACTCCACAACCTAATTGACAAAGTGAAAACAAGGAAGCCTGTACAGAATAAAAATATTCCAAAACATGCATCCTGTATGCAACAAGGCACTGAAGTAAATCCAATACAACACATCACTGAGTACCACTCTTCATATTTTCAAGCATAGTGGTGACTGCATCATGTTATGGGTATGCTTGTAATCGCTAAGGACTGGGGAGTTTTTCAGGATAAAAAGAAACGGAATGGAGCTAAGCATAGGCAAAATCCTGCAGAACACCTGGTTCAGTCTGCTTTTCACCAGACACTGGGAGATGAATTCACCTTTCAGCAGGACAATAGCCTAAAACACAAGGCCAGCCTCCCGAATGGCGCAGTGGTCTGAGGCACTGCATCGCAGTGCTTCAGGCATCACTACAGACCCAGGTTTGATCCCAGGCTGTGTCACAGCCGGCCGTAACCGGGAGACCCATGAGGTAGCGCACAATTGACCCAGTGTCGTCCGGGTTAGGGGAGGGTTTGGCCCGGCCGTGATTTCCTTGTTCCATCGCAGTCTAGCGACTCCTTGTGGCAGGCCGGGCACCTGCAAGCTGACTTCGGTCGCCAGCTGGACGGTGTTTCCTCTGACACATTGGTGCGGGCTGGCTTCCGGGTTAAGCGAGCAGTGTGTCAAGAAGCAGTACGGCTTGGCACGGTCGTGTTCCGTAGGACATATTGCTCTCGACCTTCGCCTCTCCCGAGTCCGTAGGGGAGTTGCAGCGATGGGACAAGACTGTAACTACTAATTGGATATCATGAAATTGGGGAGAAAAAGGGGTAAAAGAAAAAAAAAGAAAAAATACACAAGGCCAAATCTACGCTGGAGTTACCATTGAATGAATGTTCCTGAGTGGTTGAGTTACAGTTTTCACTTAAATGTATGGCAAGACCTGGAAATGGATGTCTAGCAATGATCAACAACCAATTAGATAGCGCTTGGGATGACCTGGCAAATAATGCTGTGAATAATGCATGACCTTGTAAAATGGCTGTCCTGGGAGCAGCCAGAATGAAAATGCCACAAACGCTGCCAAGAGGTCCTAATTAGCACGACCTTAAACATGTCTATAACACACATTATGTTTATACATACACAGCAGCAGATATAGGGCTGTGACGGTCATGGAACTTTGGATAATGGTTATTGGTCAGTCAAATGACCGCAGGCACTGTTATAATCCTTTCAATAGCAAAACTTTTTATGGAAAGACACATGCAAAGACTCCTTTGCTACAACACCTTGCTTGTTTCAGGAAGGAACAACAAAGTATCATCACATTGTGAAAAGTCCATGTTACCGCTGAAACGGACTCAACCGCACGAATGCCTAGCTGTCCGGTCTTCAGTCAGCTGTTTGGGACAGAAAAAACTTACCACGGTTATTTTATTTTCATGACAGTCTTCATCCATAATCGTTGGTTACACGATTATACGGTAATTGTGCCAGCCCTAATGTTACATAGATCAGTACCTCTGCCATAAAACTAAGCTTAAAACCTTCACATAAAGTATGTACTATATGGTAATACATTGGAAATGTTCAATGTATTTGCCTGAAATGAAAATTTCACAGCCACACATTATCTAGGCCTATTGCATAAATATAATCAGAGATATAGAAACATACAAGACACTAACAAAAACCGCATTGGCAGATAACGAACTGCACATCATCCCCATGCCTTTGTAGGAACTATTGACACCTTTCCTCCCAGCAAAATGACTCCTGTGGTCAATTGTGTCTCCAATTATTTGCCTTACGCGCCTCAGTTGAGCCCCCGACAGGTTGAATGAACTGTATATGCCATTGAGAGTAGATATGACAGTTTGATGTCCCGCCATAAATGTCTTCCATCTGATGTGCACACTGCACCAACACACAATGAATATTAATAGCAGAGTCAAACACTGAACGCCTCCAAGCAGAGTGCAATCTGCTAACAAGTACAACTGGGAACACAGGAATAGACTTCAAACTTCACTTCACAGTAGGCTTGTGTAATTTGGTAAACATAATATATCCAGTTTTGTTACGTGTTTCGTTTCTGAGAGCACTAAGCAGGGACATTTCAAATTTTCAAGATGAGAAGCAGCCTCTGTCTATCACGGTGCTGAGATATGATTGTATGGCAATATGCAAAGCAATGCTGGTGGTTATGGGGGGGGGGTCTGTAGGCCAAGCCTTTTGTCCACATCTGACAGAGTATAGAAATGGAGTTCAGCAGCCTGTCTACAAAACAGAACGGTTTGCTTCCTGTCTCTGTAATAATCTATCATGTTTAAGAAGACATTTCTCTTTGATTACAAAAGGTGCAATATCTCTCTCATCATCCCACTCCTCAGCCCTTTGCACCCATCCTACATCCCTCTCTGATTGGCAGAGCAGGAAGTGGCTCCCTGTGAATGACAGGAACATGGTGTTGGGACTGTTAAAGTCCCTGTCCAGTTCTCCACAGTGTCCCTGGGGGGTTAGTGGAATATGAGCCAGCTCTCCCCACCCACCCCCATCCCTCCCTGCTCCCCATCCACACCCTTATCGCCAGCTCTGACCTTTCACCTCCACTGGGGAGACTCAGGCTCTTTATTAGTCTGCCACAGCCAATAAAAACCCTCTTTATAAAAGATAATGAAACCCACTTTCCTTGCTTCCTTGTGGTGGTAGATAAGAGAGGGGGAGACAGCTGTATCAGGTTCGCTTCAGCTGTAACACAGAGCTAGGGGCCTATCAGCACACAGGACAGAGGGTGGAGTAGCTGCTTTACCCATGCAGATCTCACTACTCTGGAGAATACATAACAGCAGGGCACAATATGCCCAAGTGTCAGCATTAAGGAAGTTGCAGCTGTGTTCACTAGAATGCAGACTGCTCCAGTATAAAGAGTTGAGTTGCACTATAATTCTATGGATCAGTGGCAACCTGCCTCTCCCTCCAGTCTACAGCACTGTACCTCTCAGTCATACACTACAATACATCAGTAAGGCAGTCATCCCTAATGAAAGCTTTGCAGAAACATGCTGTTTGGGTTTTTATCCAAGCCAATACAAATACACTCAAACTGTTCCTGATATCCTACTTGACCTAGAGCCTTGGCTTTTTCCATGTGTGTGTTGGATGGAGTCTGAGTGTGTGTTTTGTTTGACATTAGAAATCTGGTACAGATGGATCATATTTCAGAAGTCAAAATGAGTCTTTTTCAGTGGAGTGGGACCAAATGGTTGAGCATATAGGCCATAATAGCGCATGGGTAAAGATGAGAAATGGCAGTGTAATTTCAAAATGAGCTATGTTTCATCTGGGTGAGATCAACAACAACCAGAGTGGGAGCAATACATCGAGAGGCTCCACTGTTATAATAACCATTTAGCTGCATAGTGCCCATCTTCTGCTGTGAAGGGCCAGCTCTCTGATACACATCTACTCCATTCAATTCCACTCACATTTATCTATACTGGTCTTTTTACAATGGCATTATATTCAAGGGAAACCAGTTAACCCCATATGAGCAAGCTTTGGTCGACTGTTAAGTCTTCAATGTGGTTATGATCATGCAGCCATAACAGTCATGCATACCAGTATACTGCAGTCTAGAGTACATACAATGGCATCAAACGGAAATAAGAATATTTACGAACTAAAGCTTTTGCATGCTCAAACAGCCAAGCAACCATTGGTTGATGCAAGAATGGAGGTATATTAACACAAGCCAGCACAGTACCATCTCAGTTTCACAGTTTCTCCCCTCGTTATTGCATGCTATACATCTTCTGAGGCACTAGCACTTGAAGACAGACAAGCATGTGTTTTATTACAGCAGAGAAGAAGAGGCGAGTGATTGTGTATAACGGCCACATTCTCTGCCTTGCTTTTGGGCCTTGCTGAGAGATATATCTGCTTATTGGAAGTAGTGAGGGCAGAGAAATTAAAAGCTCATGATTCCCCACGCTGTCTTAATTCATTATCAGTGACGAGAGGCTTGGGCACTACTTCACAAGCCTTATGCTGGCTTACGTGATGCCTTGGACTGGCTTTGTCCCTCTTTATTGACTTGGGAGGTTCAAACTACTGTCACTAGCTCTTCATAACATTTTCTCCAGTAGACTAGTGCTGTGTACTGTGGCCAGGGATCTTCCTCACACTAATATAATTCCAACCGAAGCACCCAAGACCACATCTCCAAAGGGGTAAGAAGATAACAGGGTTAGTGCCCCCTCTGCAAGAAACATAAAGGGACATCAATCCATGACACACCTCTTAGTGATTAACACTGTCCATGTCTTGATTTACAGTCCATCTGTACAGTATTTATTTTACCTTGTTGAAAATAGATACGCACTATAGGCATTATTAACCCCCTCCATCTCCGTCAACAATACCCTCCTTTCCCAATCTGTCCACCATGTCAATTTATTACCTTACCCTGTCAGCCTCACCACAGATGTATCTCCCTGAGTGCTGTGCATGACTACATGAGGATCTCCTCTCCTTTTATTGTGCTTCCGGTTAATATCAAGGATCCCATGGACTAAAGCGACATAAGATTTGTTATGTTCTCTATGTCAAGGTGAGGGACAGCCACTCATGCTCTTTCACAAATGCAAAAACACTTGTGGGGTACCAAGGGTGTATTCATGATCCGCAACATCTTAAAACAGTTTTAGTAGGATATCCACTCTAGTGGGGGGGGGGAGGTCGATACAATTACATATCGCAATATATTTGAGGATAACATTATATTGATATATTTTTTTTTTTAAGATAAGCGCAGCTGTACCTGCGCCAAAACTCTGGTATTTTTCATCCTATAACTTGTTCTCCATATTCTTTTTAAATAGTGAGCCAACATGTTTTCAGCACTTTTATTTCCATGACTGATCAAAACTCATTTTATCTCTCGTCTCTCTGCAGCAGACATGAAATCGCAGTATCGAATCACAATACATATAGAATCATGAGAATCCCAATACATATCGTATTGTAAGTATTGTTATAATATCGTAATGTGAGGTTCCTGGCAATTCCCAGCCCTAATCTACTTGCCTTGTTTGTTGTAATTATCAGTTACAGAAGGACTAGAGCAAATCAATAACAATCATCCCTCAGGAGAAATTCATTAAGAATTCTCCTACTAGATATTCATTTCACTAATGGGCTTATGACTGATTTATAATTCAACAACCCTTCTAAGTTCTGGGGGAAACACTAAGTCAGACAACTTCATACGTGTCAAATATGTGCCATATCGACAACATGGAGTGAACACTTTCCAGCGTTAAGATACATGGATGGGGGTTGTGTAAAACCAGACATTTTTACGGCAAACCCCTGCGGCATGGATGAATATGTTCTGCCATAAGTGTTGCTGAGGGAGATGAGAGCTGTAGAACTGAGGATGCAAATATGCAATTATGTGAAGTACATAGATGAAATCGAATAAACATGCCCGGGCTTAGGCTAAATGGGTAATTTATTCTATTTATGAGAGTCAATGAAAACTGTGGAAGTAATCAAAAGCATTCTGATATGTGATGTATTTATATTTCAATATGTGCTACTGAGCCCCTGCATGAGTGTCAACAAACTTAGAGAGGAAAAAACATGCTGGAACATTAAATGGTAATATCTATGCAACACACTCATTCATATCTTATGGTGCACAGACCCTCATGAAGAGACACAAATCAATGAAATCACACATATTAGTACACAAACAAGTATTTTAACTAAGTAGTACATCTTTGTAAATATCTTAATATAGGCTAAACATTAGCATGTTCAAGTGCATGTAGAAGTATGCATGTGTACACACACAAAATGCCTTTCAAAGTGTACCACTCTGTTTATTACAGCCTACTGAGGTAGTTGTAGATGCAGTCCCCCAAAAATACACATTCACACACATACAAACACAATTGCTGGAGGGAAGGGGAGCAGACTGTTGTTTAACCAGAAGTACTAAGAGCTACAATATGGTGGTCTTTGACTCAGAGAGATTGACCCTCTACGTTTCCATGAGAGGTTAAACAACGGTCAGGTATTGCACCACAGAGAGAGAGGGTTCTACAACATGTTGCTCTTGATTTAATCAGTTGTGAATGAACCTCTGAGTCACAATACTCCACACTCCAAAAATACACTAAGGTTCCGTGTCTAAAATTGTGACCCTGTCTATTGAAACAGGTCACTTCCGCGCTTTGTTGACAAACTTCCCAAATGGTTTCCTGTTTTCACTCCCTTGTGCGATATGACTTTCCCAGAACTATGAAGGCCTGTAGAGAAAACCTCAGGCTTACTTCCCTCCTGAGGTTACTCGTCTAGCATGGCCTTGAGAGGTGGAAATAGGTGAGAAGAGACCTGGAGTGGATTCTGTTCTTAAGAGTTATGACTACAGTACCTCAAATTAACTTTAATTAACTGTTAATAAGAAGAAAAAAGATGTTACCTGGATCAACAGGATTATTTGACATTAAAGATCAAGAATTTTGTCAAAATGTCTTATTTTCCCCTTGCCTATATGTTTCCCAGCTCCATCCCTCTCTACCACCATCCCTTCCCCATGATCCACTACTCTCTATTCTCTCCCTGTCCCTGAGCCAGTGTGTCGCATGGACTACCAGGAAATGAGCGCCAGGATTGAAATAGACCATGGTGTTGAGACAGAGCTTGGGCAGATGTCTGAATAATGGATGCCAGAAGATCAGCAGCGCCATTGTGCTGAGTGCGACTGCCTCTGTCTACCATGTCAAAGGGGGTTTGCCCTAGTGAGCAGTGTAAAAGTCTGCAAGAGAACAAATTGACTGTGTCGCCTTGAGAGGTTTTAGAGGCAGCAGAACAATATTCCTTCTGCTGCAATCTGCAGTCAAGAACATTCCTCTTGTTTGTCCGACTATCTTTCTGAAAAATGGTTAAGACATTCCATTCCACGGAGGCACGTTCGGGATTGATGATACTCCAGAGAAAACGAAGACCACAGCCTCAGACTTTGACAAAGTCTCTGCTCACAAATGCAACAGACCCAAAAGACCTAACCATGACAACCAATAACTTTAGGAGCCGAACGTTCAACCAATAAACAATGATTCATATTACTTATTAATTACATCCCAGGGATGCATCTGTGGAAGACTGTCGAGGTAATTGCATGATCGCCTGAAAACGAACTTGCCTTCGGTTGAATACTCAGATTGTATCCATAACCATGCAGAGCATTTGTCAAGCTCACACACATAAACACCACCTGCATTCCATGGTTTGTCAGCTAATATGTCTCCCTAGGCATTTCCATGTTGCTGTTGCTAGTGCTTTTTTCTGCAAAACTCATTATGGGGAGAAAGAATTAGAGGCAAATATCTGGGTAAGACACAACAGTGAAGGCACTCAAACAGCTAATTATAATAACCTGACACAAGTGAGTAATTTAGCTGCCTCAAAAAGAGGCACGAGAGAAGCACTTAAGAAGAATGGAAAAGGCTGGAGGCCATTACATAGAGACACATTACAACACAAAATTGAGTTTTTCAGAGCTTTGGACTTAAACACAGAGAGTTCTATATGTTTTCAACTAGAGGTGGGAAGGGGTTAGAACACAGATATCGATACAGCTCAAGAACTAGGTCAACATGAAACCTTTGTATCCTATCTGTCAAAGTGCTACGGATGTGTATATCACATTAATAAACTATTTATACAGTAATCATCTGTCATGAATCATATATGGCATAACAGTTATCCAATTACAGCCGCATTGTGAACTTAAATGCAGCTCGGGCTCAGCAAAGCAGATCTAGGTCATCCTCTAACTAAAGCCTTATTACATTCCATGTTATGGTTCCACATGAGCACAAATGACGAATTGGCCTTTTCTAGATACTTACATTGATCGCCTCTGAATGCCATAATGACCACTTATTTCTATTTCCTTTATTTATGCACCATTTAACAACCTTGTACTTCACAAACATGCACTTTGTCCAAACTGTAATGCTATACCGAAGGAAACTGCAAAGCTCTCCTGACCGACGACAACCCTCTCTACCATAGTTGATTGGGTGTTAGAGGGGGTTTGATAACATAAATAATCACACAAGAGTATGTTAGAGTGAACAAAGAAGATTGACAGGGACGCAGGTAACCAAAGTGGGGGAATGTTTGCAAATGAGTCTTGTCTGGGCTTCCTGAGAGGGTGACACCTGGAAGCCTGACACCCTGAAAATAAATAAGCAGCATGTTCACCCCCACCACACCGTCAACCCCTCCCCATCTCCTCGCTTCCCCTCTTCTCCCTTCCCCTCCCCTCCCGCTTTTTTGGGGACCGAGTGGCGCAGCGGTCTAAGGCACTATATTGCAGTGCAAGAGGCGTCACTGCAGACATGGGTTCGACCCCGGCCTGTATCACAACCGGCTGTGATCGGGAGTCCCATAGGGCGGCGCACAATTGTCCCAGCGTTGTCTGGGTTAGGGGAGGGTTTGGCCGGGGTAGGCCGTCATTGTAAATAAGAATTTGTTATTAACTGTCTTGCCTAGTTAAATAAACGTTAAATAAAAAATATATAAAAATGTCCTCTCCTCCCCACCCCTCTTCAGAAAAAGCAACAGGGTGCATAAGTCATAAGGGAAGTAAAGGGGTTACATAATAAATAGGTGCTGCATGCCTCTAAGACCAGGAGTTAGAAGATGCGCACTTAAAGACATAAACCATGCATCAGCAGAATGTGTCTCAGAGTGGGCGCAGTGCTCATTGTCCTCCCCACATTAACTTCCTCGACTGTAGATCTGACAGGGTTCCTACGCCCGACGGTGAGACTGCCAGGGGAATAGAAGGAAGAGCAGTGTGTTTCTGAACTGTATAGAGGAGGATCGGAGTCGAGAGACAGGAGACTATATTATTTCAGCTCTCCTGTTCATCTTGTCATGCTAATGCAGGGTATATGTGGATGGTTTCAGGAAACTAGGCGTATGTCACACAAGAGAGCCATTTGAACATAAACTTCTTTTTTTAAATCTAAAAGGGTATTTTGCCAAAAATGACTTCTAGAACATGCAAACTTTCATGTGCCTTAATTTTTTATGTATTTTTAATTTGTATTATTTTTTTATTTTTATTAACACCCCCCTTGGAGGACAAATATCTTAGTTTTTTTTATAGCTTTTTTGCTACATATACATACATTTTACATACACATTTTAAATACATGGTACTTCTATATAAAGCACTCACATAACAGTGATAGATTACCAAACATAAACTCATTAATACCAAACCTCAGCCACTCTCAGTCCATCCCATTTATCACTATAGACCACCCTCATTTGGTTTCCATGTGCCATATATCAATAGTGCTGTGATGTTTTACAAAACATTTAAACCTTTGTAATCGTATATTATCCACAGATTGTGAGCTAAAGATTAAAACCTTTCCTACGAGTATTATTATTGTCACACCCTGACCATAAAGAGCCCTTGGTTCTCTATGGTGTAGTAGGTCAGGGTGTGTCTAGGGGGTGTTCTAGTTTATATTTTCTATGTTGGTGTTTTTGTATGGTTCCCAATTAGAGGCAGCTGGTAATCGTTGCCTCTAATTGGGGATCATATTTAGGAAGCCCTTTCTCCCACCTGCATTTGTGGGATATTGTTTTGTTGAGTGCTGATGTACGCTCTGTGCTTCACTTTCGGTGTATGTTTATTGTTTTTTAGTTGAAGTTTCACGGTAATAAATATGTGGAACCCAACACACGCTGCGCCTTGGTCCATTCTTCAAAACGATCGTGACAATTATATTGTTTATTGAATGACTATGGTTTTCCAAATCACCCAACACTGCTTGTCACGTCCTGACCATAGAAAGCTGTTATTTTCTATGGTAGAGTAGGTCAGGGTGTGACAGGGGGGGTTTCTATTTTAGATTTTCTATGTTATGTTCTAGTTTTGTATTTCTATGTTGGGCTTTGTTTGGGATGATCTCCAATTACAGGCAGTTGGTCATCGTTGTCTCTAATTGGAGATCATACGTAAGTAGGTGTTTTTCCCACCTGGGTTTGTGGGAGATTGATTTTGAGTAAGTGTATGTTGTAACTCTTCGTCACGGTTTGTTGTTTTGTTTATTTCAGTTTATTTGTATGTATTGCATAGTTTCACAGTTTAATAAAGAAAATGTGGAACGATACACACGCAGCGCTTTGGTCCGCTCCTTCATCCTACGACAACCGTGACACTGCTATTTGTAAGGCTCATTTTAAGTGCATGTTGTGATTTTTTTTTTTTACCATTCCTGAACCTGTGACCAGAAACAAGCAACAGTGGCTATACCAGAATAAATTATCTACTGATTCTGTCTTTCCGCAGCAAAATTTACAGATTTGAGATTGTTGTATGCCCCATATAGCATTATGTTGGTGGCAAGAATTGTATATTATAATTTAAATTGAAAAACTCTAGGTGTTGAATCAAGTGTAGTTTTTTGTACCAGTTTATAAACCATGTGCCATGGAATTGGTACATCAAATCTCCCATTTATTTTGCAACCTGTATGGTGCATCTGTCAAAATTTTGGTCCTCAGATGAAACTGGTATATTTTTGTATTTATGCCAGTTCCTTTCAGCCAATTTGTATCTTTAATATATGGCAGGCAAACAAGTTACCTAAATTCATTCTCACTTTTCCACTTGCCTCCTCCATTTTTGTGGTAGTGCTGCAATTAATTGGTTGTAAGTTTGGATTGACCAGATATTCCCATATACACTGCTCAAAAAAATAAAGGGAACACTTAAACAACACAATGTAACTCCAAGTCAATCACACTTCTGTGAAATCAAACTGTCCACTTAGGAAGCAACACTGATTGACAATAAATTTCACATGCTGTTGTGCAAATGGAATAGACAATAGGTGGAAATTATAGGCAATTAGCAAGACACCCCCAATAAAGGAGTGGTTCTGCAGGTGGGGACCACAGACCACTTCTCAGTTCCTATGCTTCCTGGCTGATGTTTTGGTGACTTTTGAATGCTGGTGGTGCTTTCACTCTAGTGGTAGCATGAGACGGAGTCTACAACCCACACAAGTGGCTCAGGTAGTGCAGCTCATCCAGGATGGTACATCAATGCGAGCTGTGGCAAGAAGGTTTGCTGTGTCTGTCAGCGTAGTGTCCAGAGCATGGAGGCGCTACCAGGAGACAGGCCAGTACATCAGGAGACGTGGAGGAGGCCGTAGGAGGGCAACAACCCAGCAGCAGGACCGCTACCTCCGCCTTTGTGCAAGGAGGAGCAGGAGAAGCACTGCCAGAGCCCTGCAAAATGACCTCCAGCAGGCCACAAATGTGCATGTGTCTGCTCAAACGGTCAGAAACAGACTCCATGAGGGTGGTATGAGGGCCCGACGTCCACAGGTGGGGGTTGTGCTTACAGCCCAACACCGTGCAGGACGTTTGGCATTTGCCAGAGAACACCAAGATTGGCAAATTCGCCACTGGCGCCCTGTGCTCTTCACAGATGAAAGCAGGTTCACACTGAGCACGTGACAGACGTGACAGAGTCTGGAGACGCCGTGGAGAACGTTCTGCTGCCTGCAACATCCTCCAGCATGACCGGTTTGGCGGTGGGTCAGTCATGGTGTGGGGTGGCATTTCTTTGGGGGCCGCACAGCCCTCCATGTGCTCGCCAGAGGTAGCCTGACTGCCATTAGGTACCGAGATGAGATCCTCAGACCCCTTGTGAGACCATATGCTGGTGCGGTTGGCCCTGGGTTCCTCCTAATGCAAGACAATGCTAGACCTCATGTGGCTGGAGTGTGTCAGCAGTTCCTGCAAGAGGAAGGCATTGATGCTATGGACTGGCCCGCCCGTTCCCCAGAACTGAATCCAATTGAGCACATCTGGGACATCATGTCTCGCTCCATCCACCAACGCCACGTTGCACCACAGACTGTCCAGGAGTTGGCGGATGCTTTAGTCCAGGTCTGGGAGGAGATCCCTCAGGAGACCATCCGCCACCTCATCAGGAGCATGCCCAGGCGTTGTAGGGAGATCATACAGGCACGTGGAGGCCACACACACTACTGAGCCTCATTTTGACTTGTTTTAAGGACATTACATCAAAGTTGGATCAGCCTGTAGTGTGGTTTTCCACTTTAATTTTGAGTGTGACTCCAAATCCAGACCTCCATGGGTTGATAAATTGGATTTCCATTGATTATTTTTGTGTGATTTTGTTGTCAGCACATTCAACTATGTAAAGAAAAAAGTATTTAATTAGATTATTTATTTCATTCAGACCTAGGATGTGTTGTTTAAGTGTTCCCTTTATTTTTTTGAGCAGTATATTTTCGATAACTGCATATGTGACATAACTCCTCTGTTTCTATTGATAATATCCTTAATAAATATAATTCCATTAAAAAAAATCCATAAAGAATGTTTTTTTAATTAATCAGTATATTTGAGTTTAACCATTACATTTGTTCTATCTTTTCTGGAGGATAAAACTGAAATTGTAACCAGCTTTGTATGGCGTGTTTAAGAAAGGGTGATACTTTAAACAAAATTTAATTTTCAATTAGTCGGAAATGAGAAGTTGTAATCTGTGTGAAGGCAAAAAGGCAATTTTTGAACAAAGGAGGAGCCTTTCTTAATAATATACTGGAGAACCATTTTAAGTTTAAGTATAATTTATGTATGAGAGAAGCTTTTAGTGAGAGGTTTAAAGCTTTAATATTGAATAATTTCAGCCCCCCAAACTCATATTCATTATATAAATAGGCACATTTAATTTTGTCTGGCTTTGCATTAAGCATTTTTTGCTCATATGATTTAAAAAATGAGTCATCTGGAGTAGGCAGTGCCATTAGTAAGTAAGTAAACTGTGATAGGACCAAAGAGTAAATCAATGTGATTTATCCATAAATAGACAAGTATTTACGTCTCCATGGTTGCAGAATCGTATCTATTTTTACTAACTTACTATTTTGAAATTAATTGTGGTAAATTAATTTACAGTTGAAGTCGGAAGTTTACATACACTTAGGTCGGAGTCATTAAAACTCGTTTTTCAACCACTCCACAAATTCCTTGTTAACAAACTATAGTTTTGGCAGGTCGGTTAGGACATCTACTTTGTGGATGACACAAGTAATTTTTCCAACAACTGTTTACAGACAGATTATTTCACTTATAATTCACTGTATCACAATTCCACTGGGTCAGAAGTTTACATACACTAAGTTGACTGTGCCTTTAAATAGCTTGCAAAATTCCAGAAAATGATGTCATGGCTTTAGAAGCTTCTGATAAGCTAATTGACATAATTTGAGTCAATTGGAGGTGTACCTGTGGATGTATTTCAAGGCCTACCTTCAAACTCAGTGCCTCTTTGCTTGACATCATGGGAAAATCTAAATAAATCAGCCAAGACCTCAAAACAAATTGTTGACCTCCACAAGTCTGGTTCATCCTTGGGAGTAATTTCCAAACGCCTGAAGGTACCACATTCATCTGTACAAACAATAGTACGCAAGTATAAACACCATGGGACCACGCAGCTGTCATACCGCTCAGAGAGATGAACATACTTTGGAGCGAAAAGTGCAAATCAATCCCAGAACAACAGCAAGGGACTTTGTGAAGATGCTGGAGGAAACAGGTACAAAAGTATCTACATCCGTAGTAAAAACGAGTCCTATATCGACAGTTTGCAACTGCACATGGGGACAAAGATCGTACTTTTTGGAGAAATGTCCTCTGGTCTGATGAAACAAAAATCGAACTGTTTGGCCATAATGACCATTTTGTTTGGAGGAAAAAGGGGGAGGCTTGCAAGCTGAAGAACACCATCCTAACCGTGAAGCACGGGGGTGGCAGCATCATGTTGTGGGGGTGCTTTGCTGCAGGAGGGACTGGTGTACTTCACAAAATAGATGGCATCATGAGGGGGGGAAATTATGTGGATATATTGAAGCAACATCACAAGACATCAGTCAGGAAGTTAAAGCTTGGTCGCAAATTGATCTTCCAAATGGACAATGACCCGAAGCATACTTCCAAAGTTGTGGCAAAATGGCTTAAAGACAACAAAGTCAAGGTATTGGAGTGGCCATCACAAAGCCCTGACTTCAATCCTATAGAAAACTTGTGGGCAGAATTGAAAAAGCGTGTGCGAGCAAGGAGGCCTACAAACCTGACAGAGCTAACATTGAACCTGGTTGGTTAGCTACCTGCAGATTATTGAAGGGTAGTAACGTCATGAGTTGGGATTATGGTTTATTGTTTAGCTAGCTACATGTCTTAACGAAAGACTCCACTACGCAAGTATCCATTTCAATAGGGCGAGTAAAATGGTCTGTGAGCTGTTCTGTCATTTGTGTCTGGAAGTAGCTAGCAAGCTAGCCAAAGTTAGCCAGTTAGCTTGGGTGCTTGATTGCAGTTGTTAGGTCAGCTAGCTAACGTTGAGTGTATGATCTGTGTAGTAATATTATTTGTATCTCAGAGCCATTTGATTTGCTAGTAATAGCCTAATGTTAGCTAGCTAACATTCAACCTGGTTGGTTAGCTACCTGCAGATTCATGCAGGGTAGTAATCATGAGTTGGGATTATATGTCTTAACAAAAGACACCACTATGTAAGTAACCATTTCAATTAAGGATGCACCGATATGACATTTTTGTCCGATACCAATATCCAATATTTTCCTTGCCAAAAAACCCGATACCGATAACCAATATTTAAACTTTGAGTGGCCTTTTAAGCATTCTAGTACAGTTAAATAGTTGAAACACACACACACACACACACACACTGACCAAAAAGTTATTTTGTTGGCATTTACGTCTGTCCCCATTACCAGTAAAACCTTTTTCTTTCACTTACTTGCTGTGCTGTTTCATTGGTCACTTGTTCAGTCGTTTCATTCTCAACCAGGATTTCATCATACATGTCAAGCAGTTTAAGTTTCAGCTCTGTGGGTCTGTGGCCTCTCTTCCTCGGTGCGCACTGTCACTGTGTCCGTTTCCATCTTGTCCAGCTGTGTCTGCAACATTTCACGTAAACCCGGTTTCTTGTCTGCATCGAAGTAGCGGTCCTTGTACCTAGCATCGCGCATGGTGGTGACACTGTATAGAGGCTCAGAGAGAATGCCACCGAATCGCTTGTTCACAGTCTCTATTAGAGTACTTTTGCAAGTTTTAACCCCACGGTCTGTCGGCAGTTTTGTTGAGCAGGCCTATCAATGCCATGACAGAGGGTATCACGTCTGCTGCAGACGCAGTTGATGAGCTTATTTCTCGAGTGAGTTGTTCGAATGGCGCTAGGAGTGTGTTCATGTTTCCATGTTTCAAACATGTTCTCAAACGCCATTGAAATGGCAGCAGCGGTGTGAGAACCAGCACATTCTTGAGCATGCAATACGGCTTTCCTCAGTACGAAATCCTCGTCGACCCACTGTGATGTCAGACTCAGCATGCTCATGGGGCTGACATCACTGGTCCAAATGTCAGTCGTGAAGATAATAGCAGTGATGCCCATAGCAAGTAGCTCATGGATGTGCATTTAAACAATACTGTGTAACTTCAGTAGGGCAACATCTGAAAAATAGCGCCTCCTTGGTAGTGTGTACCAGGGCTCGAGGTGCACAACCAGTCGGCGAAAGCCAACAACATCCACGACAGAGAACGGTTGATTGGCAAAGGCAATGAATTCAATTATCTTGGCCTTAATGGATTTTGCCTTTGAGTTGTCTCGCTGAAATGTTCTTACTCTTTTAAATGACTGCTCGACTTGTTGACTCCTCGATCCACACAGCAGACATTGTGGGCTAGGTTAGGAATGCTGTGTTGCACGTGTAGCGCTATATTTTTCATGGCATCATTGCATCATCTACCTACGTTATATAGGTATGCACATCAGTTTTGACATTGGTTTTGCACATCAGCGTTAAACTAGACATCGGGCCGATACCGATGTTGGCATTTTTAGATAATATCGTCCGATTACGATATGCTTACCGATATATCGTGCATCTCTAATTTCAATAGAATGTCACTACAACAACTGTTGATAGACATAGCTGGTAAATTCGCTCCGGCTATCTACTACAAAATAACAGACAAATTTACGAACGCTCAATACCCGTTGAATATGGCCGGTGTCAGTAAACGTTGGCAAAATGGCGTAAATTGTTGCCAGCAACACAGTTGCAGTCCCCAATGCTCTGGATAACATAAAAACAGCCTAACCAGCTCTGTTAGGGCAAGTAAAATGGTCGGTGAGCTGTTCTCTCATTTGTCTGGAAGTAGCTAGCAAGCTAGCCAACATTAGCCAGTTAGCTTGGGTGCTTGACTGCTGTTGTTAGGACAGAATTCTCGGATCAACCGTTAAAGAGATAGGTGGGGCTAAAGCTTAAGAGGGTGTGAACAATGTTGAAATGTGTAGACAAAGAAGAGCTCTCCAGTAATTACCAAAACATTCAAAGGCCATTTTCTGAAAAGTGAGGATGCAAGTTTATCAACTTTCAAAGCAGAATTACTTTCCAATTGTTCCTCAACTGTAGTGTATGATATACCATTTTCTAGCTCTGAGTCTCTACTTTTATCCAATGTAAAAAACACCATTTCAAATTTTTATACGTAAGACCGAATCAAGACGGTCGGTCAAATATGCTAATGTATATCTCTCTGTATAGCCTAGAGCTCTACACTGGTTCCCCTGTGGGAGCCCTCCATCCCTCCCTGCAGCATGGAGAGAGAGGTTGTGCTAATTCTAGACATCCAGGTTTAGGGGCTTCCCTGAGCTCCCTGAGGGCAGACCTGGCTCAAAGAGGGGGCTAAAGGGGGCTTAGCCTTCTCAGTTCAAACTTTAGCTACCTCAGTTTTAGTTTTATGTGCCTATATAAAAATTGCAAAAAAGTTCAAATCATTGTGTGACAGGTTGGGGGCCAAAAAATCTGTATCTCCATGGCGCTGTGTCAGCACAATGGACAGGGCGCACCGTGCTGTGAGTAGGGTGTCTATGGAAAGCCACTTTGCGGTTAGGCATGTATGACTCCTTTGGGTTTCCATAAAAAGTGAGAAAAAACGCTAAGTGAATAATGTGATTCGCCTCTGCCTATAATATTTGAATTTGATTTATAAGGGCATTGTCAAGTTTAGCCTACCGCTGAAGCTGCTTCACTCTTAGCTAGCTATCTGTAAAAAGTGTTAGTGTTATTAGCCTTAGCCTATTTAGCTAGCTCGAACCAGCTAATCTGTCACGATGGATATCAGAAATTGGCTTTGCCAAAGTACCCAAACAAAGAAGGAGAGCGATGAGCAGCAGCAGCAGCATCAAACCTGCCTAGCTAGCTCCACAAGCCCTGCCAGGATAATGGCTCCACAGCCGTCCCCACCTCCGACTGTTCCTGATGATCTTGGAACAGAGGAGACAGCACAGGTTAGCCTAGAATCCTACCCAAGCCGCAGTTTTTCTGTCCAAAAACATTCATTTAATAGCAACTGGCTTATAGGAGAGTGGCTGGAATACTCGGTTACTGCAGATGCTGCATTTTGTTTCCCATGTCAAAAGTTCTGTGTTGGGTGCAATGCTAACAGAGACAAGGCCTTCACCCAAGAGGCTAAGTATAAAATACTGTTCTTCAGCACGTTGGATGCTGTCATTTGTCAAATCTAAGAATGATTCAGCAAACGTAACAGCCAACTGGTGGAAGCACTGTGTGCCCTTGACCTAGAGAGCCATGACTTTCTAGATGTGAAAAATATGAAACCATTGCTGGATCTAAGCAGATTTGGTGGAAGCTGAGTTTAGTGTCGCTGGCCCGTTTTTGCAGACTGAAATCATCCACTCTGGCTTCAATGAAGACAAAGGGACCCCACTTGATTTCCTGCAATGATTGTCTGGGCCTCTTTCCACTATGCTGACCACGCTTACTGAACTGAAACATGGACTGATATTTGGGACTTTTGACAAACGTGTTCAGCCAGCACAGAAGAAGCATGCTACACCCGAGGAAAGCTCATCTAATCGAACTGGCATTTGAGGGGGATCTTACAAAAAAATATAAATAGATGGGCTACATTCTATTAGGCCTATTGTTTTTTTTGGTAGCCTATTGGTTTTCGTTGCTGTAAATGGAACTATATGTGTCACACCCTGATCTGTTTCACCTGTCTTTGTGCTTGTCTCCACCCCCCTCCAGGTGTCCCCCATCTTCCCCATTATCCCCAGTGTATTTATAGCTGTGTTCTCTGTTTGTCTGTTGCCAGTTTGCTTTGTCTGTCAAGCCTACCAGCTATTTTCCCCTTGCTCCTGTCTTTTCTATAGTTCCTGTTTCCCGGTTTTGACCATTCTACCTGCCCTGACCCTGAGCCTGCCTGCCGTTCTGTACCTTTTGACTCTGATCTGGATTACTGACCGCTGCCTGCCCTTGACCTGTCGTTTTGCCTGCCCCGTTCTAGTAATAAACTTTTGCTACTTCAACGCTGTCTGCATCTGGTTATTCCCTAAAACGTGATAATATGTATTGGAAACGTGTTTATGGTAGGCTGGCGTTGCTTAATTGATTACGTAGGTCGAATTTGTTCCACAGAAGTGTATTGTGCCATATCACAACGTGTTGCTGAACTCATGAGCGAGCGGCATGATTTCTCATGTTTGAAGTGGGCGTGTATAGGCCTATTTATTTGGCAAGACAGCTGTTCATGGCTGCATCTCACTGTAGTAGGCTATGTTTTGGTTATTTGGATCTCCATTCACCTTTCGTTTAGTGTGTTTGTTTACTGTTAATGTAACTAGCCTCAATATAGATTGTCATGCCTTTATCGACCTGATATTTAGTTTACTAGGCCTACTTGGTACCACTGTTTGTTCTGTTCACATTCATTCGCATTCACAGCTGTGTCGGTATTCTAAGACCAAGTGCTATTCAGTATGTTTGTTTGCATGCATGAATAACTAGGCTACTACTTTCAGCATTTAGTTTGCATTATTTTGGTAAGACAGCTGTGTGTACGGCTGCATTGAATTCACATAAGGCAATTACCCTATCTAGCTTGTTGCCTATATTCATTACCAAAACAGCCTAGCTGTAGGGTGCTGTCCATTGTGCTGATACAGCGCAGCAGAGAGGCTACAGATTTCAAAAGCACTCAATGATCTGGGAGTTTCGGCATTTGAACATTATGTTTACTGTGGTGTAGTGAGATAATATAAGCAGAATTCAATATAATTCCAATGCAAGAACCCCCCAAAATGTTTCCCCCTCGCCGATTTCAACTACCCCCTTAGTCACTTTATCCTGGCGCTGGATCTGCCTGAGAGAAAGGGCCAACACGGCAAGAAAAAGGAGCATGAGAAGGATCCAGGGAGCTAGAAGGACTGGGAACAGGTTCCTTCCTGTTGTCCCACTGTCAGAGGCAGGCCATTATGCCACAAACACTGCACTGCAATTAGCAGCATTTCTCTTGGATTTCAACAGTTCTGGTCAAATAGTAGCCAACAAAAATATATTGTTTCCTGCACTGAATGCATTGTTCTCTCGTTTGTCATATTTTGTCCAATTTTGTGTAGTCTTACAATGTTTCATAGCTTCTTAACCTACAGAATAGCTGTATGTGAAGGACTGAGAATGCTCTCTGAAATGAAAAGGTAAAGCCTCACCTGATATCAGTTGATTCTTGAAAAACCCTAAGCTCCTTTTTAAGTGACAGGAGATCAATCTACTCATAAGCTCTTCTCTGCCATAGGACTAAACAGATTCTCCTCAGGATGACATCAACTCCCTGCTCTGACTCATCCGTCCCCTCTGGACAGTCCAGTCTCAGACAGCTGTGGGGTGGCTGAAAGGTCATCACACATACTACGTCAAATCACATGACATCATCTGAAACAAAACCCTTCCACTCTGGAAAGTGGTGAGCGTCAGAAAGCCCCGTGGAGTCAAACACTTGTGATTTATTTCATTCATACATCAACCATGTCCAATTTTCCAATTCACTCGCCTTTTTCAAAAGGTGATGTAACTAGTCTGGTCAGTGAAGACAAAACCAGACAGACAGGGAAGTGGCGCAGAGGAACAGGGGAAGGAGAGGTGATGAGATAGGGACTTTCAGACAGAAGGGCATGCAGACAGACATACTGATAAAACACAAACACAGAAAACATGCAGTACTGCAGTACAGAATTGAAATAGCAGACTTAGTGTGTGGTTAGAGCTTCATCTCACCCAACATAAACATTCATATTCTGCTCAACTTCATTCTGCTCAATGTATAGAGTCCTATAGCCACACATGGCCCTCCACAGCAAAGAGCAGCACTAAGCTGGTCCACTTTTTCCAGACAGATAATTCTAGGTTTGTGCCCACTAGCGCCGACCCTCTGTCGGTCCTGCTTTCTCTGACCTGTAATTACATGCCATTCATTTGATTGTTCATTAGTTCAACCCTCGCCTCGGCACAGCCAAACAGGAACCCCCTTATTAGTGGTTCATGACTCCTCTCTCTCTCCATGCCGGGCTTTGGGCAGGGGTGGAAAAAAGCAGTGTGTAGCGGAGGAGGAGTGGGGGGGCGGTACCGAGAAATGGTGGAGGGAGGGGAAAGGCGGGGAGAGTTGTTGAGCAATAGGAGTAGGAGGGGGGAGACCTTGTTTTAACTCTTTGCCCTGGCACTGCTACAGGAAATCCAGGCCTGCACTGGGGCAAAGGAGGGAAATGATGTCATGGTCTGGCTGGGACTTCTCTTATCCAGAGCACACAGTGGATTGAATGGTTCCCCTTTTTTTCCCACATTTACTCAACGTAAAATAATTACAAATATAGATTTTGCCTAAGCATCAATATGTTTTTTTCCCTCTACAGGAAAACATCCAGTTACTCAAACTACAACAGGATGCTCAGAAGAGGTGCAGGAGGATACCAACAAACAAACCACTGTTCACAATCCTAGAGAAACAGACAGTCCTTCCAAGTAATTTCCAAAAAATTCCCCAAAGCGAACGGATCCACACTAGAACTACAATAGGGCTGGCACAATTACAGTATAATCGCGTAACCGACGGCTATGGATGAATACAGTTACAAAAATAAAATAACCGTCAAAAATGAATGTGGAACGAACAGCTGACTAAAGGCAAGATGGGTGTGGTTGAGTCTGTTTCTGCCATAACATGGACTCTTAACAAAGTGATGAAACTTTGTTGCTCCTTGTTGGAAGGAGCAAACAAGTCTTTGGTTGCCTAGGCAATGCCTCCCACAATGCAACAGCAGCACATATTGAAATAGAATGAATAGAACAGGCTTGGAACCTCTAACCCTGGCAATTGACTCTTCGCTAAGTCCCACCCTAGAATCTTGGGCAACCAATCGCAGTGCTCCAATGGATAGTAACCGTCGTCAAGTCCGACACCTCAGACAAGCTCACGTTTAAATCCCATCCAAGAAAATGGGGGATATGGCACAAATTGATAAATAATTTAACAGTGCACCAGGAGAACTTGCTACTGTGATTCCTGAAATACAGAGCCTGTTAATGGAGTATTTTTCGAATCCTGAAATTATACTTTTGATACATTGTTTGCTTAGCTGAGGAACGTTCAACTCTGTTCTCTTGAGCATTGTGCCAGTAACCGAAAGGTCTCTGGTTTGAATCTCTGAGCAGACAATGTGGAAAAATCTGTCCCCTCGAGCAAAGCAGTTAATCACCAACAACTGCTTCCTGGGTGTCGATGACATGGAAGTCAGTTAACCTGTCTGGGCTAGGGGGCAGTATTTGCACGGCCGGATAAAAAAACGTACCCGATTTAAACTGGTTACTACTCTTGCCCAGAAACGAGAATATGCATATTATTAGTAGATTTGGATAGAAAACACTCTAAAGTTTCTAAAACTGTTTGAATGGTCTCTGTGAGTATAACAGAACTCATATGGCAACCTGAGAAGATTCCATACAGGAAGTGCCCTGTCTGACAATTTGTTCTCCTTCTGTGGCATCTCTATCGAAAATACAGCATCTCTGCTGTAACGTGACATTTTCTAAGGCTTCCATTGGCTCTCAGAAGGCGCCAGAAAGTGGAATGACGTCTCTCCTGTCTCTGGGCGAAAAACAGCAGGAGATTTTGTGAGTGGTCAGGCTGGGAACAGTGACACTGGAGATGCGCGTTCATGTGAATTCTCAATTTTTTTCTTTCAGCCTTTGAATGAATACAACGTCGCCCGGTTGGAATATTATCGCTATTTTACGAGAAAAATAGCATAAAAATTGATTTTAAACAGCGTTTGACATGCTTCGAAGTACGTTAATGGAATATTTTGAAATGTTTTATCAAGAAATGCACTCGCGCGTCACCCTTCGGATACTGACCTGAACGCACGAACAAAACGGAGGTATTTGAATATAACTATGGATTATTTGGAACCAAAACAACATTTGTTGTTGAAGTAGAAGTCCTGGGAGTGCATTCTGACGAAGAACAGCAAAGGTAATCCAGATTTTCTTATAGTAAATCTGAGTTTGGTAAGGGCCAAACTTGGTGGGTGTCAAATTAGCTAGCCGTGATGGCCGGGCTATGTACTCAGAATATTGCAAAATGTGCTTTCGCCGAAAAGCTATTTTAAAATCTGACACTACGATTGCATAAAGGAGTTCTGTATCTATAATTCTTAAAATAATTGTCATGTATTTTGTGAACGTTAATCGTGAGTAATTTAGTAAATTCACCGGAAGTTTGCGGTGGGTATGCTAGTTCTGAACATCACATGCTAATGTAAAAAGCTGTTTTTTAATATAAATATGAACTTGATTGAACAAAACATGCATGTATTGTATAACATAATGTCCTAGGAGTGTCATCTGATGAAGATCATCAAAGGTTAGTGCTGCATTTAGCTGTGGTTTGGGTTTTTGTGACATATATGCTTGCTTTGAAAATGGCTGTGTGATTATTTTTGGCTGGGTGATTTTTGGGCAGGAGAGTTCCTGACATAATCTAATGAAATCGGACAATGTGGTTGGATTAACGAGAGTCTTATCTTTCAAATGGTGTAAAATAGTCATATGTTTGAGAAATTGAAGTTATAGCATTTTTGAGGTATTTGTATTTCGCCCCACGCAATTCCACTGGCTGTTGAATAGAGTGGGACGCTAACGTCCCACCTAGCCCAGAGAGTTTAAGGCAGCCCCCCACAACTCTCTGATTCAGAGGTGGGTTAAATGCAGAAGACACATTTCGGTTGAATGCATTCAGTTCGCCAACTGACTAGGTATCCCCCTTCCCTTTCTTATATCGAGGCAGAGTTGAGTATTGATAACTGGTCGTGTGATTTGCTAGCATTAACATTGAGTCACCATCAGTTGATACTTGTAAAAATGTCAATTCTGAAAAAGCTTCAATCACAGGAAGTTGGTGGCACCTTAATTGGCAAGGACGGGCTCGTGGTAATGACTGGAGTGGAATTTGTGGAATGGTATCAAATACATCAAACACATGGTTATGGTTTCCATGTGTTTGATGCCACTCCATTTACTCCATTCCAGACATTATTATGAGCCATCAGCAGCCTCCACTGGCTTAAATGTACCTATGTTTGTCCTGTACAACTGTGGTCCTTCCGCAGGTTTTTCATTAAAACTTTGATCAAATTCAACCACTGACTTTTTCCTAATTTGTGTTGCTCAATTTAGCACGAATGAGCTTATGCCAATTGAATCTCAGCTTGCGCAGTACGTCAAGGCTGCTACGTCTCCAGTTTAACAAAACAAATGGAAAAAAAGTTTGTGGTTGTGTTCGATAATGGTTTTTATTAAAAGTATGAATTTAAGCACCCAACCCACGGAAGGACCGCAGTTGTACGGGAAAAACATAGACCTGTACAGGTAAGCATTTTTAGAATTGAAATGTTTACAAGTATCGACTGATGGTGACACAATGTTGTTGCTAGCAAATCACACAACCAGTTATCAATACTCAACTCCGCCTCGATATAAGAGAACAGGGTTCAGCGTTCCTCAGCTAGTTAACTCTAAGTATCATTGACCACCAAACATTGTCAAAGCTAGCTAGCCACTTCATAAAACTTTTTTTTTCTAAATGTATGTTAGATAGCTAAGTTAGCAATGTTATGAACACAACTCCCATTTGCTGTCGACATAAGGATATGAGTTGAGAGCACTAGTTTGCTCCAAAGTGGTTATAGCTTTGACTGCATTCTGACAGTGAATTCAGAGCCATTCAGTGGCTAGCTACACTACAAACATAATTTTATCAGGTTCCCGTGAAGCAATTGAAATGACAGTCCACCACAACATACCCAAGAGTTTTCTAATTAGCAAAGGGTAGTCTGTGTTAAATGTCATTGTATATTAGAAACACAGTTTCAAATCATTGTGAGGGGATTTTGCCAATGGTTGAATGGGGAATTGGGCTTCCCGGGACAATGTTGTCTGAGGTTGCAACAGTACCCAAGGGGGGCGGGGCTAGTGAAGGGTAAACTGTAAACTCATGGGTACACTCGCAGTGGCTGCTTGGTATTGTGATTTCATCATTTTCATGGTAATGTAGAATGTTCACTCAAAATATTTTTTTGCTATTGGTTACCAAAATTCTATGACCGTCACAGCCTACTACAGCCTACTACTATACAGATACACTAAAACACTACCCAGTGTGTTAAGGTATGTATAACTACTGCAGCTCTCTGTCCCACAACTACAGTACTGTGTGTGAAAATGCTGGGACAGGTAACCCCTGTGAGTGAAATAAATATTTCAGTCTGGGAGAATGAAAGCGAGAAGAAAGAAGTGGGAGCTAGATGTTTAAGAATTATCCCGGTGACATCTAAAGTCAATTGCTTTATTCTTCACACATACTGAGATCAGATGAGTACTGGTTTAACAGACTGTCATGTCAGAAGGGCTGGATTATACCCTGCACTGGTGAATTCTCTTTCACATGAAAAGCAGAGCGGCGTTGAGAGGGCGAGGGGTGAGGCATCCCTTCATATTCCTTGTAGCATCAACAGGCGGTGTCATCACCCAACGGTGTTGAACAAAAACGCTGTGCCTTGTCTGGGTGACAGCATGGTGACAGTGGCTACTCCTCATATAATTACTGATGTGCTGCTGTAATTAAAGTCCCCCGTCACAGTCCTCGTAGCCCTCCACTCTGTCCCCACACACTGACCTTTACCAACGCAAACACTGGCTCATTGTCTCAGCTCACCCTATACATCTTCCACAGGGATACAGATAAATATCTGTGTGCATGCGCACTTCCAAGTGTGCGTGCATATACAGTATGATCGGGTTTATGTACGCCAATACCATAAACCTCAACTTAAGCACAAGTACCAATCAAATGTTCTCCTTCCAACTGACAAGATGGTGTGTTGTCATTGTGAATCCAAGCCATTTAGGTTGGAGGAGATTGAAGTCCGTCGATGGGCAGATCATACCGCATAATGATGCAGAAGATGGAGTTGGGTCCCCTTGACACAGAGCACTGCCACTCTACCTCCGCTTCCCTTTGAGCTTTCAGTCCTGTCTGTCAGTCCTGTCTGTCAGTCCTGTCTGTCAGTCCTGTCTGTCAGTCCTCAGTAGAGCAGACAGCCTGAGACAGGGAGTGGAGGAGTGATGCTGCAGAGGGCTGCTGTTTGTTTAACGTGTCACTGAAGCAGCAGTGTTGTCTGTGAAGGGCCAGATGGAGAGGAGTTGTGGCTGTGGGCAGCATGCCAGCTGTAAAGACACTCTGACACTCCTACAGTGCTCTGACAACAACAGTGCATGAGCAACGGGTCACAAAGTACTAACTCACAACTACAGCTGTGCGGTTTCTACCTTTCATAGGCACACACACACACACACACAGTATTTAATCTTAAAGTGTAGATGGGGGGTTCAAGAGTGTGACAGCATTCCATTTGCAAAGAATGAAGCCTGGGGAGGCAAAAATGGAGTCACACTAACACACATTCATTCAAATGGTTTCTCTTTCTCACTCAAACAGACACACACACACACGCATACATTTATGCCACTTGTCTACTGAATGACACCTCATTTTGTTCTATTTTCAGCCTCTTTGCATTCTGTGGAAGGGTGAAGGACAGAGGGCCTAAAGCTGTCTCAGGTCATTAAGCCACATATTTTCTCTTTTCTTTCCGAGAGAAAGAAAGAAAAAGCTCTGGCGCTTTACAACAGCGGGATAAAACTGACGGGTTAGACAGGGCTTCCTCTCTGAGCAGATCGGAGTGCTGTCTGGCTATGGGCTTCCAGAAGCCGGGCTGATCAGCGGTGCGTGTGGCGGTGGGGTGGGTGCAGCCGAGCCTGTCACAACCTGACGGGCCCATCCAGAGGTGCAGCCATGGTGAGGGATGATGGATGATAAACATGTACTCACACAGGATCTAAATGCCAGCACGCTCCTGTGATTTAATCCCCCCTCCCTCATCAAACACACAGCCTTTACTGATTGATCTTATGCCTGTGTAAACCAAACCCCCTCTCCTCTCGCTCCCTAAAGCCAATGGCAAGCGTGTGAGGAGTGTGAGAAGGACTGCCATTATAATAGTCACAATGCATTTAGGTCTTCTAGACTGGTTGGTAACAGAGGTTAAGAAAAGGTGCATTACTTATTGATTACTTCATTAGGCCATGATCAGCTCTATGTCATTCCACTCAAGCATATATACCAATTTGAGACCAGCTATGTTCATAATTGATTATTACCACATATGTAACAAATAGACCTAGGCAAGCCAGTATTTCATACAACTCACTGCTGAAGAATAAGGCTTGAGTTATATATTTTTTCTTTATTTTCTTTGTCTGTACCAGACCAGAGGAACATTAACCTTGATCTTTCTTTATGCAATCATTATAGAATTAAACATGTACCATTACTACTCAATCATCCATAACTAGACTTGTAAAGATAGGAGGGAGTCATTACAGGTTTTTCTCACCAATTGGCAAGATAACATAGAATAAATGTATTTTCTATTTAATTAATGTAATGTCTATTTCCTCATTAATTAGAGCACTATGGTGAAATTGCTACAGTTCTCATGTAGCCTGACTGAGAAGAATCTCAGAGCCTTGTACTGTACAATGGCTCTGAAGAATATGTGACAAGACTGTCTCCTAGTGGTGATCAGGCAGAGGATAACAATTCAACCACTGCTTGAGTGGCTCACACCTGACCAAAAAGACTGATCCTTGACAATCAGATCTGGGACGAGACAGAAGCCGCAGTGTTGTAGTGCAAGCAGAAGCTAACCAAAGCATCAGATATACCATTGTGTGTAATAGGCTAGACTGTGTGCAATAATCTGGCTCTGGATTAACCATCCCCCAATCAGAGACCACAAAGAGGTCATTGTGCTGGCCTATCAAAAAGAGAGAGGGGAGAGATTTTGGCGATGGTTTTCGAGTGCAGCTTGCAGGCCTGTTCTCTGTCTGAATAGTTATTTCACACTGTTTATTTAGATGCAGTGATGTATTGTGATTTATCTGACATCAAACAGAGCCACCACAATGTTCCTTCGCCTCATCCATACCATTCCCACCCTTGTCATCAACTCCCACTGCGGAAATTGCTTTGACGCTGCTGGACTCTGTTCAATAAAAATCACTACTCAGAGGTTTACGGACGAGAACAATGTATCAACATTTTTGAGCTATGAGAATGTGTTGGAGAATTGATTGATACAATCAATATGATAAATCAATGTTTACTTTGTGAAACAAAAATAGACTTACCTGGATATCAATCAAATACTTCCCTTGACCTCAGTCAGGTGAGCTGTGACCTGTGACTTCAGATGAGCTGAGATGAGCATTAAAAATCAATCACACACACACACACACACACACACACCCAAACACATTAATGTACACACTTAAACACACACACACACACACCTAACACACAGCTAAAATACAGCTCTTTCTGCCTAATCATTCAGCCAAGACGCAAGTTGGGTGCTGAGAGGATTGGCACCATACTCAGCCTCTGTGGGTGAGCAATGTGAAATCTATGGTAGATCAAACCACATGCCCCAGACAATACCACAGATAAGACCTTCTGCCTTACCTTCCTCAACATTACATTGATCAACTCCGCTTATGCACAATCAAAACGAGAAAAGCAAATGAATTATTCAGCAAGCCATTGCACATAGATCCTAATACCAAGTGGACATCCATTCATGTAACTCAGACTTGCACTAGTCTCCCATAAATCTTCAGTTCATGTGCAGATCTTAAAACCCATAAACAGTACATGTGTAATATAAAACCATGCACTGTTCTGTTTTGGAGTGAATTTAGCTGTGTTTCTATTCTCACATGTCCTCTTGTCCCATGTTTGAGGTTAAGATGCAGTGGGTGGTTCAGACAGACTCACCTTGGGCCACTTGGGGTTGAGTAGACGGGCCTTGACAGCGTCGTCCAGGGCAGCCTGGTAGCGTCCCAGTTTGTGAAAGGCTGCTGAGCGGTTGCTGTAGAGGATGCAGTTATGTGGGTCGGCTCGCAGGGCGTCGCCATAGAGACACAAGGCAGCCTGGAAGTCACCGCGTTGGCACGCCTCGTTGCTCTGCTGAACTCTCTCCATGAACTCTGCCTTGCTGAGGCCACATCTGCCCCCTTCCTCTTCAGCCACAAGCCGTGCCGCACTGCCAACTGTCCGGGAGCCGAAGATCGAAAACTGGAGATAGAGGGCAATGAGGTGGAGAAGTTCCATAATTAGGCAGACTGTTGTATCAGAAGAAAATGATAACGTTTCAGAGGAAGGCATGTCAAAAGGATTGCAAAGTAAAATCATTAAATACAATTTAAAGAGGGAGATGAGAGGAGAAATGTTTTTTGCTTTTACAAATTCTTTGGGTTTAATTTAAACACTAAGAGAGAGCTTGTCCTATCATTGATTCAGCTAATTTAAAAGCCATGTTGGCAGACCAGCAGAACCCCCTGACTCAGCATGAAATAAACAAAGACAATACCTTCAGGCAGTAGTTCACAATAAAACAACTAAAGACTTAGAATTACTCCAGTACCATTGCAGATCCCAAAAATACAGCTTTGTTTCTTTAAAACTATTTAGGAAGTCTTATTAGAAAATGACTGGTTTGGAAATGTTGTGTCAGCTGACCAGAGACGCTTTGTTAAGTACATTATTGAATGAAAAAACTCTCTAGATTGTCAATCTGATGGAGCCGCTTCCACAATACCTCATTCATACCACACCTCCTCCAGCTGAATTCTGGGATAGGACAGAGCAGCAGTCAGCATGCCTGGTAATTACTTCCAGAGGGTGAGAGAGTGAAAGGGGAAGATAGGAGAGGAAGGATAGACGTTGGCTATGACTGAACTACATTCAACATCACACTATTGTGGAAAGTATTAACTGAACAACAATCAACATCACACTATTGTGGAAAGTGTGGTTTTGTCATTCCTCAATGCATCCTTCTGCAAAATGTTAATCACGATAATTACAGCATCACTTAGGGCAGTAAAAATGCATGAAGCTCAGATCTGAACAACCTGTACGGTAACTACTGTCCTCTGTTAAATGTCCTCCTTCACTCCCAGTGCTGTTTGGTTTAAATGCTGCTGCTGAGTGTTACAACTGGAGTGAAAGCATGTTGTAGTAGGATAAATAATGGGATTGGGGTAAATTTAGGCTAAGTGGGAGTGTGCATACAGTAGCTGGTGCAGCCACCCACTGGTAAGAGCTGTTTATGACCTAAGAATGCACATCAACCAATGGTAAATAACAGACTGGGGCCTAGTGTGGTTTGGGGGCTGTTTTGTTGCTGTTCAGTGCATGTGTTTGTCATTGCATTTGTGTTGTGAGCTTATGCATGCAAGCTTTTCTCTGGGTGTCTAAAGGGGGTTGAACACTGGAAGCAGAGTCAATTTTAAACACTTACCCATCATCATCGGAGACAATTTTGCCTGTTTGTTATAAAAAATAATATACTGCTGATATTCCATTGGCCGTCATTGTATTCTTACTAACCACTTTCAACACAATCTAAATTCACTAATGGATGTGTGATTGAAGGTCCCCTCTGTGATCTAGACTAGGGTACGTTCTGGTCTCTGGCCCAACACATCCTGGGGTATCTGTGTGGGCACTGCACTGGACCGGAAGGGTGGAGAGTGAGGGAGAGAGTGCTGAGATAATGAGAGCCTAGACAACTAAGGGTCCCTATAGACCAGCTGGAGAAAACTCCCTAACATGTCATTCCCAAAGGACTGCAGAGCAGAATGAAGGAACACATACAGGCGACACTCACACTAGTGGACCAAAACATGCACAACTGCAGGGGCTGTGTAACCAGTGAGCGAAAGCTATTCAGATATTTAACTCATAGTGAGTAAGACGGACTCCTCCACCAGAGTACCAGTGTGGTAGTTTATGCCTTCAGACCAAAATGAAAACATGTCACATGCCAACAATAACATGATCTGCACCAAATTGAGGGCATGAAAACTGGAGGGAATATGAATTGTTAATGCATCAATCTAAAAATCTAACTGAATTTTGAGGTGCTTAGCCAATTCCTTAGCCATGAAATGTTGCAGGTAGAATCAAGGGTCCACATGCATATGGTTCACCAAGACTCTGTATTTACATAGCAATATCATTGAAATATATACATACAGCGTGGCTACACAGTGTTGGGATACTGTAAATATATACATCTATTATTATTAAAACTGTCTGCGTTTCGGTTTTTCAAAGACTTCTAAATCAACTCACAATAACTGCAGAAATCAAACTAAAATGATGTAGGCTATGTAAAAAAGTAGTAGTTTTAACAATGTTTCCCTGCACCTTTTCACCATTGTAATAACTTAGTAACAATGTTTCCCTGCATTGTAGTTACATAATGTCTCGAAATCTGATTTGCAGCATTAATAGCGTCATCCAGGATGTTGTTCCGGACCATTGTGAGCATTGACCCTGCATCCTTTTGGTTATAAACTGACTGTCGACTCATTTCATCTGCAGCCTAAGCATGAAACATTCTTGCAGTCACCATATTCAGTCGACAGTGCAATAGTAAATGTGATAGCTATTTGACAACTATTCACTAACAAAATGTACCAATATGGTATATCTTTGTAAGTCATGTGACTTTCTAGCAGTTTTTGTGCTCTGTACCTTTTCCTTAAAAGTTGCTTGCTCCTCCATCCTGTGTGTTTGTAGGCTACTTGTCTTCTGCAGCAGGCTTCTCTGATCCCATGATAAAAGTCACTAAATAAAATGCCAATGTATTCTTCAATACGTCTTCCAATTGTTTCCGAAGGCTGTCGGGTAGTCGAGAAACTGTAAAAATATCACGTCAGAAATATTTTTGGGAGTTCTATACAAACTTTTCTCAAGAATAGTGCGCCATGTTGTCAAAAGCTTTTTATTTTTTTCCCTTGCCTTTTCCCCTGTTGCCATAGCGGATTTCTGTGCTGCAGACGTTTCTCGAGACAGTTTACTGCAGGCTACCTCGTGACATCAGAGGGGCGTTAGCCTACATTTTTATTATTCCCTACACCTGTGTTTTTATTGGTTTAATGTGTGGTATTTATTATAATCCAAACCAAGTTGATCTTGAAATTCATATAAAGAGTCTTCAACACAGTGGAATGTCACTGCTTGCTTCTCTCCCGTGATACCCTGATTGGTAATGCTATTTGAGAGACATATCATTTTCCATGGCCCGCAACGCTTGTCTTGAAGTGTGTTAAATTTTTCAATATCCCCATGCATGACAGACAGTTAGCACTGGCATAGAAAACACATATGGTCAGCCACGCAGATATCATGTGAACAATGTCATAAGCATAGCCGCAGGGACTAGGGGTGCTGAGGGTGCTGCAGCACTCCCTGAAAAATCATAATAAAAAATGGGAAAATATATTTTTTCACAAAAATAGCCACTGGGCCTTTACTAGTATTAGTTGACCAACATCTGTAGAGCTGGCAAAAACATTTTTTCAGTATCTCCGCTTTGGAAAAAAGGTATAATTAATAACAGTATGTTGCAGGATTCAATAGTTGGAAGTATAAGAGTTGTTGCCCTGTCCTTTCTCTGCAATTGTCATTCTAATGGAATTCAGATAGAACACAATCCTGACCTCAAACATTTACATCAAAAGGTGCAAAGTTATGGGCAAAGACACAAAACCTCCACATCAAATTAAATATTTTTTATTAATCAAATAACATGGAAAACAACCACCTTTTTGTGCAGTATTAATTTACCATCCTTACAAACTACTTAATGTAAATCTACATTACTGTATTGTACATAGGCTGGTCATCTAGGTTTGTACCCGTAGACTTTCCATCACCACGATGAAAAACAATGCACAATATAGTAATTGAGTACATTGAGACATCAAGTGGTTTGTGATGATGTGATATGATGATGTGGCTCATTTGGTAGAGCATGGCACTTGCAATGCTAGGGTTGTGGGTTAGTGGGACCAGTATGAAAAAGTATGAAAATGTATGCACTCACTACTGTAAGTTGCTCTGAATAAGAGTGTGTACTAAAATGAAAAAGGAATGAATAGAGCATTTCAGTTTTCCCATAGAAATATGTAGCATTTGCAAAGTATTTCAAGAAATATTCCACAAGTATTATCAGACTCAAGCTACAAATACTGGTAAACACTCAAACACATTTAGTTTAAAAAAATTCACAAAAGTAGTGCACTGGGCCTTCACTAGTCCTGTATTAGCGGACCAAACTACTTCCCGTAGCTATGGTCAAAAATCTTAAGAATTACAGGAAATTTGCTTTAAAACGAATTTTCTCTCAGCCTCATGGCACAATGTGTAGATTAGCAGGAAATTAGCTAAAGAACTTCAAATGTTTTTTGTTGGGTGGAGGGGGGTGCTCGAACCTTGCGGGATCCGAGAAACCGCGCTATGCCACTGACAGTTAGGATACTTTCTGCCATTCCCTATAGTTTTATAATGACTCATTGAGGAATGGCATATGCTGACCCATGTTGCAGGAACCTGAAGAGCCTGGAATTGCTTTTTTGAATGTAAATAGCCTACCTCTCGAAATTCAACGTGGACTCAGGGACATAGATGTAACATAGTAAACCTAAATCTGTCTCCATATGATACATTTCGTATTGTATGTATTCATTTGTGGATGTTCATCATCCATTTCGTATGATATATTACGAATTGCAATTCATATTATACAGTGCCTTGCAAAAGTATTCACCCCCTTGGCGTTTTTCCTATTTTGTTGCATTACAACCTGTAATTTAAATTGATTTTTATTTGGATTTCATATAATGGACATACACAAAATAGTCCAAATTGATGAAATTAAATTTAAAAAAGTACTTTTTTCAACTATTATTTATATTTTTTTAACTGAAAAGAGGTGTGTGCATATGTATTCACCCCCTTTGCTATGAAGCCCCTAAATAAGTTCTGGTGTAACCAATTACCTTCAGAAGTCACATAATTAGTTAAATAAAGTCCACCTGTGTGCAATCTAAGTGTCACATGATCTGTCAAATGATCTCAGTATATATACACCTGTTCTGAAAGGCCCCAGAGTCTGCAACACCACTAAGCAAGGGGCACCACCAAGCAAGACCAAGGAGCTCTCCAAACCGGTCAGGGACAAAGTTGTGGAGAAGTACAGATCAGGGTTGGGTTATAAAAAATATCTGAAACTTTGAACATCCCACGGAGCACTATTAAATCCATTATTAAAAAATTGAAAGAATATGGCACCACAACAAACCTGCCAAGAGAGGGCTGCCCACCAAAACTCACAGACCAGGTAAGGAGGGCATTAATCAGAGAGGCAACAAAGAGACCAAAGATAACCCTGAAGGAGCGGCAAAGCTCCATAGCAGAGATTGGAGTATCTGTCCATAGGACCACTTTAAGCCGTACACTCCACAGAGCTGGGTTTTACGGAAGAGTGGCCTGAAAAAAATAAGCGAACATGTTTGGTGTTTGCCAAAAGGCATGTGGGAGACTCCCCAAACATATGGAAGAAGGTATTCTGGTCAGATGAGACTAAAATTGAGCTTTTTAGCAATCAAGGAAAACGCTATGTCTGGTGCAAACCAAACACCTCTCATCACTCCGAGAATACCATCCCCACAATGAAGCATGGTGGTGGCAGCATCATGCTGTGGGGATGTTTTTCATCGGCAGGGACTGGGAAACTGGTCAGAATTGAAGGAATGATGGATGGCGCTAAATACAGGGACATTTTGGAGGGAAACCTGTTTCAGTCTTCTTGAGATTTGAGACTGGGATGGAGGTTCACCTTCCAGCAGGACAATGACCGAAAGCATACTGCAAAAGCAACACTCGAGTGGTTTAAGGGGAAACATTTAAATGTCTTGAAATGACCTAGTCAAAGCCCAGACCTCATCCAATTGAGAATTTGTGGTATGACTCTGCTGTACATCAGCAGAACCCATCCAACTTGAAGGAGCTGGATCAATTTTGCCTTGAAGAATGGGCAAAAATCCCAGTGGCTAGATGTGCCAAGCTTATAGAGACACACCCCAAGAGACTTGCAGCTGTAATTGCTGCAAAAGGTGGCTCTACAAAGTATTGACTTTGGGGGGGTGAATAGTTATGCACGTTCAAGTTTTCAGTTTTTTTGTCTAATTTCTTGTTTGTTTCACAATAAAAAATATTTTGCAACTTCAAAGTGGTAGGCATGCTGTGTAAATCAAATGATACAAACCCCCCCAAAATCCATTTTAATTCCAGGTTGTAAGGTAAGAAAATAGGAAAAATGCCAATGGGGGTGAATACTTTTGCAAGCCACTGTATGTTACGAAATGCAATTTGCACAATATGTTTTCAAATTTGCAATATCTATGATATTCGTTGTGACTAATGTTAGCTATGGGGGCTAAAGTTAGCTAGGCTAGAGGTTAAGGTTAGGGGAAGGGTTGGCTAACACGCTAAGTAGTTGCTAATAGGCAAAATTTTGAAATTTGTCTGTGATGTGTTTGGGTTGCTACACTTAGGAAAAAAAGGTGCTATCTAGAACCTTAAAGTTATTTGGCTGTCCCCACAGGAGAATCATTTGAAGAACCCTTGTGGGTTCCAGATAGAACTGTTTTGGGTTCCGTGTAGAACCCTTTCCACAGAGTGTTCTACATGGAACCCAAAATGGTTCTATCTGGGACAGCCGAATAACTCTTCTGGAAACCATTTTTCTAAGAGTGTAGACGTTTGCGTTATTCGCCCACCCATCCTCCCCAACCAACCTACCTCCTTTCACTTTTGGCTTAAAGGTACTACATGTAACAATTCAACAATGAACCGTCTCTTGTTGTCAAATTTACATTGACTGGGGCCAGCAAATCTCTTGTTGTCAAATTGACAAAAATAATCTGAATTACCTTTATTTGCCAAGTACATTTACACATACCCGGAATTTGCCTTAGTGAGAAGATGCTGTCAGCAATACATAATATGCAATACATAATATACAAACACATCATACAGAAAATACAATATTGGAACAGTCTGTAATACCAACATGTTTCAAGCAGACCACCACAGTCCCTGTGCCTAAGAACACTAAGGTAAACTGCCTAAATGACTACCGACTGTAGCACTCACGTCTCTAGCCATGAAGTGCTTTGAAAGGCTGGTCATGGCTCACATCAACACCATTATCGCAGAAAACCTAGACCCACTCCAATTTGCATACCGTAGCAACAGATCCACAGATGATGCAATCTCTATTGCACTCAACACTGCCTTTTCCAACCTGGACAAAAGGAACACCTATGTGAGAATGCAATTCATTGACTACAGCTCAGTGTTCAACACCATAGTGCCATCAAAGCTCATCACTAAGCTAAGGACCCTGGGACCCTGCAACTGGATCCTGGACTTCCAGACGGGCCGCCCCCAGGTGGTAAGGGTAGGGAACAACACAACCACCATGCTGATGCTCAACATGGGGGCCCCTCAGGGGTGCGTGCTCAGTCCCCTCCTGTACTCCCTGTTCACTCATGACTGCATGGTCAGGCACGACTCCAACACCATCATCAAGTTTGCCGATGACACAACAGTGGTAGGCCTGATCACCGACAAAGATGAGACAGCCTATAGGGGGGAGGTCAGAGACCTGGCCGTGTGATGCCAGGACAACAACCTCTCCCTCAACGTGATCAAGACAAAGGAGATGATTGTGGACTACAGGAAAAGGAGGACCGAGCACGCCCCCATTCTCATCGACGGGGCTGTGGTGAAACAGGTTGAGAGCTTCAAGTTCCTTGGTGTCCACATCACCAACAAACTATCATGGTCCAAACACACTAAGACAGTTGTGAAGAGGGCATGACAAAGCCTATTCCCCCTCAGGAGACTGAAAAGATTTGGCATGGGTCCTCAGATCCTCAAAAGGTTCTTCAGCTGCACCATCAAGAGCCTCCTGACTGATTGCATCACTGCCTGGTATGGCAACTGCTAGGCCACCGACCGCAAGAGTCTACAGAGGGTAGTGCGTACGGCCCAGTACATCACTGGGGCCAAGCTTTCTGCCATCCAGGACCTCTATATCAGGCGGTGTCAGAGGAAGACCCTAAAAATTGTCAGACTCCAGCCATTCTTGTCATAGACTGTTCTCTCTGCTACCGCACGGCAAGCGGTACCGGAGCGCCAAGTCAAGGTCCAAAAGGCTTCTTAACAGCCCCAAGCCATAAGACCCCTGAACAGCTAATCAAAGGGCTACCAAGACCCTTATTTTACGCTGCTACTCTCTGTTTATAATCTATGTATAGTCACTTTAACTCTACCTACATTTACATATTACCTCAATTACCTCATCTAACCAGTGCCCCTGCACATTGACTCTGTACGGGTACCCTTTGTATATAGCCTCGCTTGTTATTTTACTGCTGCTGTTTAATTATTTGTTACTTTTATTTTCTATTTTCTATTTTTTACTCATCTATTTTTTACTTAACACTTTTTTTTTCTTCTTCACTTCTTAAAGAATTGTTGGTTAAGGGCTTGTAAGTAAGTATTTCACTGTAAGGTCTACACCTGTTGTATTCAGCGCGTGTGACAAATAAGATTTGATTTGATTTTAAACATAAAACACAAAACTCTGGAGTATAGGCAGATTACAGTGGGAATATATCCAATTTACAAAGGGGATATATCTTTATAAGCAGCTGGAGGGATGCTGCTGTGGCGAATATGTACAGTGTTGTGTGGGGGTTCGCATAGTGCAAATGCAGTATGGTGCAGATTTGTATTAGAGGTCAAGACATTTGCTGGCCTCAGTCAATTTGACAACAAGAGCTGGACAGTCTTTTGTTGACCAATAAGAAGGCTGTGGCATTACAATACAATTTTGTGTGGGCCCAATAACATAACTCCAACAACTCTCTCTAATGTCAATATGCCTTGTCTACTGCTGTCTTGGCTAGTTATTACTGTTTTATTTCAAGATAGAGCCTTCAGTCCCGCTCAAAATGCCTTAGACAGCTCTTTCGTCCCACCCAACACATATGCAGAGACCTCACCTGGCTTAACTTGTCCCTCCAGAGACGAAACCTCTCTCATCGTCACTCAACACCTAGGTTTAACCTTTGTCTGTACATTATGCCCTGAATCTATTCTACCACGCCCAGAAATCTGCTCCTTTTATTCTCTGTCCCCAACGAACTAGACGACCAGTTCTTAAAGCCTTTAGCTGTACCCTTATCCAACTCCTCCTCTGTTCCTCTGGTGATTTAGAGGTTAACCCAGGCCCTGTAGCCCCCAGTTCCACTCCTATTCCCCAGGCGCTATCTTTTGCTAACTTCTGTAACCGTAAAAGCCTTGGTTTCATGCATGTTAACATCAGAAGCCTCCTCCCTAAGATTGTTTTATTCACTGCTTTAGCACACTCCGCCAACCCTGATGTCCTAGCCATGTCTGAATCCTGGCATAGGAAGGCCACCAAAAATTCTGAAATTTCCATCCCCAACTACAACATTTTCCGCCAAGATAGAACTGCCAAAGGGGGTGGAGTTGCAATCTACTGCAAAGACAGTCTGCAGAGTTCTGTCATGCTATCCAGGTCTGTTGCCAAACGGTTTGAGCTTCTACTTTTAAAAATCCACCTTTCCAGAAATAAGTCTCTCACTGTTGCCGCTTGTTATAGACACCCTCAGCCCCCAGCTGTGCCCTCGACACCATATGTGAATGAATTGCCCCCCCATTTATATTCAGAGTTACACTGTTAGGTGACCGAAACTGGGATATGCTTAACACCCCGGCCATCCTACAATCTAAACTAGATGCCCTCAATCTCACACAAATTATCATGGAACCTACCAGGTACAACCCTAAATCCATAAGCACGGGCACTCTCATACATTTACATTTTAGTCATTTAGCAGACACTCTTATCCAGAGCATCCATTTCATTTCATGCATTTTTTTTTGTTTTTGTACTGGCCCCTCGTGGGAATTGAACCCACAACCCTGGCATTGCACACACCATGCTCTACCAACTGAGCCACATAGATATCATCCTGACCAAACTGCCCTCTAAATACACCTCTGCTGTCTTCAACCAGGATCTCAGCGATCACTGCCTCATTGCCTGCGTCCGTAATGGGTCCGTGGTCAAATGACCACCCCTCATCACTGTCAAACGCTCCTTAATTAAAACACTTAAGAGAGCAGGCCTTTCTAATCGACCTGGCCCGGGTATACTGGAAGGATATTGACCTCATTCCGTCTGTAGAGGATGCCTGGTTAATCTTTAAAAGTGCTTTCCTCACCATCTTAAATAAGCATGCCCCATTCAAAAAATGTAGAACTAAGAACAGATATAGCCCTTGGTTCACGCCAGACCTGACTGCCCTTGACCAGCACAAAAACATCCTGTGGCGTACTGCATTAGCATCGAATAGCCACCGCGATATGCAACTTTTCAGTGAAGTTAGGAACCAATATACACAGGCAGTTAGGAAAGCAAAGGCTAGCTTTTTCAAACATAAATTTGCATCCTGTAGCACAAACTCCAAAAAGTTCTGGGACACTGTAAAGTCCATGGAGAATAAGAGCACCTCCTCCCAACTGCCCACTGCACTGAGGCTAGGAAACACTGTCACCTCTGATGAATCTACAATAATCGAGAATTTCAATAAGCATTTTTCTACGGCTGACCATGCTTTCCACCTGGCTAACCCTACACCGGTCAACAGCTCTACACCCCCCACAGCAACTTGCCCAAGCCTCACTCATTTCTCCTTCACCCAAATCTAGATAGCTGATGTTCTGAAAGAGCTGCAAAATACCTTGACTCCTACAAATCAGCTGGGCTAGACAATCTGGACCCTCTCTTTCTAAAATTATCCGCCGCAATTGTTGCAACCCCTGTTACTAGCCTGTTCAACCTCTCTTTTGTATCGTCTGAGATCCCTAAAGATTGGAAAGCTGCCACGGTCATCCCCCTCTTCAAAGGGGGTGACACTCTAGACCCAAACTGTTACAGACCTACAGTATATCTATCCTACCCTGCCTTTCTAAAGTCTTCGAAAGCCAAGTTAACAAACAGATCACCGACCATTTCGAATCCCACTGTACCTTCTCCGCTATGCAATCTGGTTTTCGAGTTCGTCATGGGTGCACTTCAGCCACGCTCAAGGTCCTAAACGATATCATAACCGCCATCGATAAAAGACAATCCTGTGCAGCCGTATTCATCGACCTGGCCAAGGCTTTCGACTCTGTCAATCACCGCATTCTTATCGACAGACTCAACAGGTTTCTCAAATGACTGCCTCGCCTGGTTCACCAACTATTTCTCAGATAGAGTTCAGTGTGTCAAATCGGAGGGCCTGTTGTCCGGACCTCTGGCAGTCTCTATGGGGATGCCATAGGATTCAATTCTCGGGCCGACTCTTTTCTCTGTATACATCAATGATGTCGCTCTTCCTGCTGGTTATTCTCTGATCCACCTCTATGCAGACGACACCATTCTGTATACTTCTGGCCCTTCTTTGGACACTGTGTTAACAAACCTCCAGACGAGCTTCAATGCCATACAACACTCCTTCCGTGGCCTCCAACTGCTCTTAAATGCAAGTAAAACTAAATGCATGCTCTTCAACCGATCGCTGCCCGCACCTGCCCGCCCGTCTAGCATCACTACTCTGGACGGTTCTGACATAGGTATTTGTAGTTGTCCACATATTCTAAGTGTCTGGTTAGACTGTAAACTCTCCTTCCAGACTCACATTAAGCATCTCCAATCCAAAATTAAATCTAGAATAGGCTTCCTATTTCGCAACAAAGCATCCTTCACTCATGCTGCCAAACATACCCTCGTAAAACTGACTATCCTTCCGATCCTTGACTTCGGCCATGTCATTTACAAAATAGCCTCCAACACTCTACTCAGCAAATTGGTTGTAGTCTACCACAGTGCCATCCATTTTGTCACCAAAGCCCCATATACTACCCACCACTGCGACCTGTATGCTCTCGTTGGCTGGCCCTTGCTTCATATTCGTCGCCGAACACACTGGCTCCAGGTCACCTATAAGTCTATGCTAGGTAAAGCGCCGCCTTATCTCAGCTCACTGGTCACCAAAGTAGCACGCGCTCCAGCAGGTATATTTCACTGGTCACCCCCAAAGCCAACTGCTCCTTTGGCCGCCTTTCCTTCCAGTTCTCTGCTGCCAATGACTGGAACAAATTGCAAAAATCAGTTTACCGATCACGTGTACATAGCTCATCTGTAAATAGCCCAACCAACTACCTCATCCCCATATTGTTATTTATTTTTTGCTCCTTTGCACCCCGGGTTTCTCTACTTGCACATTCATCTTCTGCACATCTATAACTCCAGTATTTAATTGCTAAATTATAATTATTTTGCCACTATGGCCTATTTATTGCCTTACCTCCCTAATCTTACTACATTTGCACGCACTGAATATAGACTTTTCTATTGTGTTATTGACTGTGCGTTTGTTTATCCCATGTGTAACTCTGTGTTGTTTGTGTCGCACTGCTTTGCTCTATCTTGGCCAGGTTGCAGTTGTAAATGAAAACTTGTTCTCAACTGGCCTACCGGGTTAAATAAAGGTGAAATACATTTTTTTTTTTTAAACATAACATTCTGAGAACCATGTTCTTAGAGCTTCTTAGAACATTCTAAGAATGTTATTTAAAAACATATACATTCTGTTCTCAGCATCAACAAAACTCTCTATCCTCTATCTTGTTAAGTGTGTTCAGGTGGGTTGGCTGCGCCCACTAATTGGCGATACCTCATCTTATTGATTGCTTGTTTGCTTTGAAATGGGGTCTGCTTGACTAGACTAAAATTAACATCTTTATATAAGTTAAAAAAAACATGGCATGCTAGCTCCATCCTGGTGGTGCAGTGGACTAATTCAATGGATGGAGAACAGAAGATCATTGGTTTGAATCTCACTGACGCCATGTCACAATGAAAAATAAATGTGTTTGCATGATTAGTGCTTAAGCAAATGAATTTCAAAATAGTTAATCTAAGCTAGCAGTATTATTAAAAATCTAATTGAAATATGTTCTCAGAACATTATTTAATTACCTTTAAATAACCTATAATTTCTGTTCTGACCCTGCTGTTCATCTATGAACATTTGAACATCTTGGCCATGTTCTGTTATAATGTCCACCCGGCACAGCCAGAAGAAGACTGGCCACCCAGAGCCTGGTTCCTCTCTAGGTTTCTTCCTAGGTTCCTGCCTTTCTAGGGAGTTTTTCCCTAGCCACCATGCTTCTACACCTGCATTGCTTGCTGTTTGGGGTTTTAGGCTGGGTTTCTGTACAGCACTTTGTGACATCTGCTGATGTAAGAAGGGCTTTATAAATACATTTGATTGATTGATAGATTGATTGTTCTCAGAATGTTAATAAAACCTCCTAGGACAACTTTCAGGGAACCATAGTAAAACGTTCTCAGAACCTTCCTGCAACCTCAAAATGAAGGTTCCCAGAACAGGAAAAAATGTCACTTCCGTTCTCAGAAAGTTTTTAAAAAACATGACATTTTTCTTATCAGGAAGCGTATGGCTTCATTACCCAAAACCAATGGGAAACCAAAAATGTACGTTCCCATAACTTCCAAGGAACCAAATGTGCTAGTTGGGTTCTGTTTTATGTCGGCTAACCATACCAAACATAACATGTCATACTAATCTGAGTGTCACAGATTTACGATTACTATGTTATGTCTACTTTTTGAGGCCAGGCTGCAAAATTATGCTCCTCAATGGAAATTGTGGATAGAGCTTTTTTCCTTTATATGCTATCCACAATCATAATTTTCAGAACATTGATAATCATCCACTATCGACAACAATTGAAATTGTCTACAATTATGCAGGCATGTGCTTTTGGGCATAGTTTTGAAGACAAATGCATTTATGGATGTTGAATTTACTAACCACACACAGGAGGTAACCCATAATAAACGTTCATTAATGGCCATTAGGCCTATTACCGTTTCAACACTCCGTTATTTGATTTTTAAAGTGGATAAAGCTGTCTGCACTGGCCACCAGAGGACGCTGCCAGCCATACAACTCGTCGACATGTTGCACAGTATATGTCTGTCCTGAGCCTGGCTGGCCTCCCTCTCATTTTGCCATCCTGTGTTTACTGCAGTGATTAAAGTTCAAGATAAAGTTAGAATTGGGCTATGCCTATGTGATAACGAAAGCCTTAAAACATTTGCCTCTGAGGAATTTACAGACAGTTAGAACTTAACATTTATAAAATATGCTTATAGCCTAATATAAAATTGATTGGAATAAAGCAATATTCAACCTCCCCATTGCATAATTCAGAGGGATTCAGGTTAAGCATGGCTTGTCTAACACCGCACAACAACGCAGACCGCACCTTGAGTGCACTCCACTCGGTTATCTAAAGTCGGACTCAGTTATCTAAAGTTGGCACTATCTGTCCTAATATTCTTTTGACGTAAACACTTGAGGAAAACATTTGGTAAACATTCTAGTTCTGATTCTGACTCAGCATTTCAGTTCACAAGGTTCATACATCTAGCTCAGCTCAGACATCTAGGTCGACATATGCAGTCAGGCCTAATCACTTAAAGGTGGACAGAAATCAGACTGAACATTCATTTTCATAAATGGTTTATGGAACTGTTTGCGCAAAGTATGCTCTCGGACTTAACTAGAAATATTTAAACTAAAACGATGCGCGCACTAGGCTACACAACCATGGAGAGATCACAAGGCATATTAGATCACTTTTTACGGTCTCTTGGGATCATTACAAGGGTAGCCTATAATATACAATCAGTCAGAAACTTTGACATATTGTTTTGTCAAATGTTCTCATCATGGGGACAGTACTTGACAGCATGCCAATACGTTATCTTTTTTTCAATTAACCTCTCCAGACGCACGTGAAACGTGAGCAGCTTTTACCTAGTTCGAACTGCACATGACGAGTTGTGATTTTAGACATTGATCACGTCTGCACCAACATGTATATTTTTCCAAGGTTCATCGTGAGATACTCAAGCATTTTATGCTGAGACAGAAAGTGCTTTGTGGAAGACTACATTTGTGTGCGTAATCGTTGGATAGCGTGGTAGCTCTGTTCGTTTTCCATTATTTAGGACAATAGAATAACTTTAATTCAATATTTTTATTTTGTTTATAGGTCCATGCATGATATAACGTTAATGATAATGCTTAGGTCTAAAATATGTAAGTGCTCTGTGATCGCAATTAGTTAAATAGTGTAGGCTACAGCAATGCATTTCTTAAGTCTTTAATAGCATGATAGAGTCTATTTAACTTTGTCGTTTTGCGCTAGGCAATTTTACAGTGAGTTATACATGCGGACAGCGAGATTAGGGGTCATACAGATCATTCATTTATTTATTTTCAGCAAAAATGTATCTGAATATACTTGGGTTTTTTCAACAATTCAGTGCCTTTTGAGAAGTGTATCTTGGTATCTTTTAATTTCAGCTGATTTTAACATTCTGTCATAAAAAGCACGTTCGACAGGTTTGACCATAACAGATTTGATGATATCATCTTAAATCAACCATAAATCCCCTTGTGACAGGGGGAATGGTGGCTGTGTGCAACAGGGTGGCAATTAAATGCATGTGTAGCACATGAGGATGTGTGAAACTTACTCCTCAGCCTGAAGTGTCCCCACTTGTGCCAGCAAATAGCTAGCTTTTCACATGGCTCAGACAGGTAAACCCCTTCATCGGGGCAGCAGTGGCGGTTCTATACCATTTCAACTGGGGGGGGGGGGGAGTAAGCTGGGGCCAGTTGTACTGTTAGAGGGACCAGTTACATTAGACGTTATTGTTGTCATATCGTTTTCTTCACTGTATTAGCAGGCAAAAGACCATGTTCATAATCATTAGTGTTCCGCATTGCCACTGTCTAATAACGGATGTAAAAAAAGAAAGATAGCAAAAATGTGTTATGTAAAAATGATTTCATACTCCACATTTAGGGGGGCCACAAGGGGGTCCAAAATTGTTGTCACAGGGGCACTGGCCCCCCCTGACCCCCCCCCCCCCCCCCTCCCCAGAACCGCCCCTGCGGGGCAGTAACGTGTGCTGAGCAAGCAGCATGACAAGGTACAGCACAAAAAGTGAAATTGATCCAAAAAAATTCTAGCCTGTCTCTCTATGCATATTCGACCGTTCAAAACACCAGCAAAGAGTAGAACCAGCTCACCCGCTTTCACACTATGATTTCACTATTAGATTTTCAATGTTTCTTTTGAAAAAAACATATTTTAAAATGATAGTTTCACCATATTAAAATGAGAGTTCAGTTCACCTAAACATTAGGGATAGAAGTAAATGAATCACGCATTAAATAAATAATAATCTTCAGAAATGACTTTTTCAAAGCAGCAAAATAACTAGGGCTTTACAATGATGGTGAAAAGCTGGAGAAATGTTAGGATTAAGTGGGTTAAAATAATGTAAAACAGCAGTATTTTTGCAGTTTAGCAAGTCTTTATTCATTTAAAAATTCTGATTGATTTAATTCTCCATGTGGTCTATATTAATGGTCTATATTAAAGGGCACCAATTGAATATAGCAGGCTTTTAAAATGCAATATTGGTGCACAATTTCTACTTAAAATATCAAAGGGATGCAAAAGGTTTATAGAACGACCCATTTGTTTTAATGCCTATACTCTCGGTCTTCTCTTTCGACTCCAAGCCGGATCAGTCAGGTTTGAGTCGTCAACATGACATTTGCTGTCGCTGAGCAGAGGCCACTCGCCTAGATGTGTTCGCGGGTTCGACCGAACACAGTCAAAACAGTCGCGACTCTTTTGGTAATGACAATGATATGGACCCCTGCAGCAAAGCCAGCGCAGCCAGAGGACACCGTGTAAAAATGGTCTTTACACTTATCTATAGACTGACCCAGTTTTGACCCCACGTTTAAATAATTAGTTCAGTAATTTATTACACACTGTCTATAACGTAAAATGTGAATACATCTAAAGCAAGGGACATAAAAACGTGCATTTGTGAATACAAGCAAGATACATTTCCTTCTGTATTGGGTATTCTCCTGCTAGGGAGTGGAATGTAATTTAATGTTGTTTCCATTATCCAAATTATGACCATCATTTTAGCAATAGCCTAGTATTTTTGTAGGCCTATCTAGGATTATTTGATAATGCATGATGTAAGTTAAGGTGCCCATTAATTAAGTTACTACAGTTCATAGCCTGTAGGCCCAGCAAATCTAAATATAATATATCATAATATGCAGGACAGTTAATACAGATTTGCTCTAATTTCCAAAGACATTATGTTTATCCTATTTTTCTTAAATGTAGCCGTGATCATATCGGTTAATCAATTTGAGTACATCACCATGCTAGCCTAAAACCAATACATTTAACAGAAATGTACAATATATTATGTTGTCTTAGAACTTATTAGGGGAACGGGGTGTGACAAAAGCTCTAAAATCCCCACCTGTCTAGTCTAGGGAAAGTGGGCGTTGTGTGACATCAGAGGAGTGCCCAACGGTGATTGGTTGCGGAGGGAGATCCCCGGCTGCCTAGTAGGAATAAATCCATCTTCTATCTCTCATCAGTGAAAGCTCGACTGGAACTGTCTGTTGTCCCACTTGACCTGATTGTTGAGAAGTTTGCATTTTACCCTGAAACAGAAGTCTACTAAGGTAAAGTGAAACTTTACTTTGATTGTCTTGGTCTTAAAGCCTGCAATATATGTGCTTGTTTGGATTGTTCAAATTTTCTATTTATAGGGTCTGTTATTGAAGCAATTGTAAAAGCTTTGGAAGAAAATTATAATATGCCTACATAATTAATTTGATGTAAGAAATATGATTATATTTAAGTACCTATTATAAGCACCTATTTTATTTATTTTTTACCTGTATTTATTACACAGTTTGTATTGTCTTAGAGAGGCAGTCTTCTCCCTTGCTTGCTTATAGGTTTTTATTGATGTTCTTTCTGTAGTTCTAATAGAGTGATATTGAACTCAACCTTTAATGTGGGGGATGTTCATTGATGTGGAGCTCTTCCTCTAATGCTTGTATCCACTGCTGATCTTTCTCTGTGAATTAACACTTAAATGTAGCCTAGCGGTCAAGAGCATTGGACCAGTAACCAAAAGGTTGCACATCTGTCTATGTGCTCTTGAACAAGGCACCTAACCAAAACTGCTCTGGATAAGAGCGTCTGCACAATGTGGTGCATGAACACAAGAGTACATTCATGTTAAGCTCTTCCTCCACAATTATTGGAAATGCATGAATTCATGTGTTTTCACACTTGTAACACATGAATGAATCAACTTGTCTGTCCTCAGCTAGAGAAATGAACAACCCACAGGAGAGAGCTCTTCACATGGCCACCCCACTGAGGGAGAGCCTTGCCCTGACCAAACTAGCAGGCACCTCCGTCTACCTGAAACTAGAGTCATCCCAGCCCACAGGATCCTTCAAGATCAGGGGCATTGGACACCTTTGCAAGACAGTGAGTGAATCACCCATACCTACAATCTTAGGCTCATGAGTTAGGAGAGGAAAAGGATGTGGAGTGAGGGGGTGCTTGTGATAAGATGGGGTGATGTTGTTGTGCTAGAATGCATGTTAGGGGCCCCAGCAAAAGAACATGGGGTGTGGATGTACAGGGGAATCGTATATAGCATGTTCCCAGTAGGACCAGTCCAGACCAGTTTGAGGAGGTCAGTCCCTGTCTAAACACTGGACATGTGACTAATTTGATTTGATTAGATATTTTCAATGTGGGGGCCCTTGAGTTCTTCTCATAAAGGGGAACAGAACTGTGTGTCATATCATGTGCTCTTGGTTGTCTTTCAGTGGGCTGAACGAGGCTGTGAGAGATTTGTCTGTTGTTCAGGTGAGTAATCAATCACATCCTTAGCTTGAAATCACCACTTAAAAATCTTTGTCACAATACAAGAAGCATAACATATTATCTCAGAAATCTATATGCTTATGGGATCTTTCAGCCAAGCACTCTCCGTATAGTATCCGTTTTCCTAAAGTGGTCAATGTCATTGCTCCATCACAGGAGGAAATGCTGGTATGGCGGCTGCCTACTCTGCCCGTAAGCTTGGGGTACCTGCCACCATTGTCGTGCCCAGTGTCACCCCGGAACCAACAGTTGAGAGGCTGAGGGACGAAGGCGCCGATGTGGTCATTCATGGCAAGGCGTTGAATGCGAGCATTGAATATGGACAACAGCTTGTGGCCAACAACCCTGGATGGATCTTCATCTCTCCCTTTGATGACCCTCTCATCTGGTGAGTTACAGATACCATATCAATACACTTCATCTGGTGAGTTACAGATACCATATCAATACACTTCATCTGGTGAGTTACAGATACCATATCAATACACTTCATCTGGTGAGTTACAGATACCATATCAATACACTTCATCTGGTGAGTTACAGATACCATATCAATACACTTCATCTGGTGAGTTACAGATACCATATCAATACACTTCATCTGGTGAGTTACAGATATCATATCAATACACTTCATCTGGTGAGTTACAGATACCATATCAATACACTTCATCTGGTGAGTTACAGATACCATATCAATACACTTCATCTGGTGAGTTACAGATACCATATCAATACACGTCATCTGGTGAGTTACAGATACCATATCAATACACTTCATCTGGTGAGTTACAGATACCAGATCAATACACTTCATCTGGTGAGTTACAGATACCATATCAATACACTTCATCTGGTGAGTTACAGATACCATATCAATACACTTCATCTGGTGAGTTACAGATACCATATCAATACACTTCATCTGTTGAGTTACAGATACCATATCAATACACTTCAGCAACATCAGTGTTGCTCTATTTCCTGTGAATGTACTGGTAATAATAGTCAAAGTAAGAGTGTCTTCCATGAAATAAGGAAAGCTGATAAGGGATAAGAAACATTCAACTCTATTCCAATCCAAATGAAACTTTGCGTGGCATATTTTCTTGTATACATTTATTATGCGTAGTATCCTGAGTGTTACCATGCTTTACTGAGTAAAACTTGTACATTATTCTCTGTGCAATGATAGGATGATTGGCAGAATGTATGAGGATATCTTATTGTGCATTTTTGTGCTGCAGTGAACAAGAGGGATTGAAGATAGTCTAATTCTACAAGATTACTGAACCCTCATGGCAGCCAAATGTTTCTGGTTAATTTCACAGCCAAACACTAACTATACACTTCAGCTGAATAGACTTCAATGTTATCAGCAGCATTATAGCAGAACCGGCAGCCTTTTCTTGTCTCATGAACGATTAACAACAAAACTTATTCCGAAAGATTGTTAGTGTTCCATTCCAGTCAACATAGAACTATGTATACAAAGCAGATTCTAAGGACTGCTTTGCAATGTACCATAAAATGTATTGTGAATGAAAAGTAAACCTTTTTTTTCAATGTGTTTGTAGGGAGGGCCATGCGTCTCTGGTGAAGGAGATGGAGTCCCAGCTGCAGGAGAAGCCTGGGGCGATGGTGTTGTCTGTTGGAGGTGGAGGCCTCATGAATGGGGTTGTCGAAGGACTGCGTCGCGCCGGCTGGGACAATGTTCCAGTCGTAGCGATGGAGACCATGGGGGCACACAGCCTCAATGCTGCTATAAAGGCTGGGAAGTTGATCACTCTGCCTGAGATCACAAGGTAAGAAATCGTAAGAGTCAGGTAGGTAGATTTGGTGGGCTATTTATTTATCTCTTTAACATTACAGCCAAACAGTCATATGTTAGCACAAAAAAAGAAGGCAAAGCCGTATGCACAACAACAATTCTATCATTTTCATCTACACAGCATTGCCACAACGTTGGGCCTGACAAGAGTATCTGCACAGACCCTGAAACTTGCTGGCGAACATACCGTTTACTCCGAGGTGGTCACAGACCAGGAGGCTGTCAAAGCTGTCGAGCGCTTTGTTGGTGAGTATCACAAACAGTAGGCTAGACCTGTGTAGAGGATCATATGATTACTACTGTATACCTAAAAAAGCCACAAGCCTCTCTGATACTGAATTCCTCTTCCTCCATCTCCAGACGATGAGAAGGTCCTGGTGGAGCCTGCGTGTGGCGCTGCCCTGGCAGCTGTGTACTGTGACATCATCCCCAGACTGCAGAAGGAGGGCAAGCTGGCGCAGGACCTGGGCCCTGTGGTGATCATAGTGTGTGGAGGCAACAACATCAGCATGGAACAACTCCAGAAACTGAAGCAGCAGTTGGGCATGTCATCTAGCTAGGCAGGCAGACAGACGGCTTTGGGTTCTGCTGACTCTTTCTCCATCACTCCATTCCCCAGATCGTTCCAGCTTTATCTCCCCATCTCCATTGTGCACTACCAATATGTGCATCTGATTATGAGTCATGAACACCATTGGGTCAAATCATTCCAGACTGTGTGCAGTATACTCCTGAAAGGGCATGACTGGCTGAAGGATGAACTGACTTTCGATTAAGCAATAGCTTACGGTTAAGATAGAAAAGCATTGAAAGGCATTGATAGGCATACAGTCGTAGTCTTTCAATTGAATAGCCTAGATGATTAACTTCTTGGTTTAAAATTAACCAAGTAAAGTTGTATTTAGCATGCTTTATGTTCATGTAAACTATACCATTGGTTGTATTTTCTTCAACCTCTTTTGTACTGTATGAGTGATATTTAAAGATAAATATAATTATACACATTTTTCCTGAATATCCTGTCTGGAATACCATTTTTTATAATCTGTGTTATGAATTTACTATTTAGATTCTGGTGAGGCTTCTTTCCTCTGTGCAAATAAATAAACTAAAACGACAAACTAAATGTAACGAAACTAAACCTTCTCATATCTACAGTATTTGTTTGTATTATTGGATGAAATTCTGACCAATAGCCATATCAGACATTAAATGCATCTAATTGACCAGTCATATGGTTCACGTCAGCGCAGGGGTTCAATCCTAAAGATGATATGGTTGGGAGATATTCATGCACTCAGCATTTGAAGGCCTTTTATTTTGTATTTATTTAACCTTGATTTAACTTGGCAAGTCAGTTAAGAACAAATTCTTATTTACAATGACGGCCTAGGAACAGTGGGTTAACTGCCTTGTTCAGGGGCAGAACAACAGATTTTTACCTTGTCAGCTCGGGGATTTGATCAAGCAACCTTTCGGTTACTAGTCCAACGCTCTAACCACTAGGTTACCTGCCGCCTCTTCTACCGGCCTGGCCAATCAATGACCTCCTGACCACCACTGTGGAACACAAGTGGCTCTTTGACTGCTTTACGTTATTGTACCAACGTTTCAACATACCATGCAAGATGGACTAACCATGCCAGTTGAAATGGAATTACTGTAATTACATTGTCTTATAAAGGAAAATTAGGTGACAACCAGTTCTGGTATGATGTAACAAAACTGTCTCGTAAGAAGGCATGTTACGCTATTGTTCCCAAAACAATGTTTACATGTCTATCTTAACAGTTATGATAATCAATATTATCTTAGACAGTTGAAGTCAGAAGTTTAAGTACACCTTAGCCAAATACATTTAAACTCAAATACATTTAAACTTTTCACAATTCCTGACATTTAATCCTTGTAAAAAGCCCCTGTCTTAGGTCAGTTGGGATCACCACTTTATTTTAAGATTGTGAAATGTCAGAATAATAGTAGAGAATGATTTATTTCAGCTTTTTTTTCTTTCATCACATTCCCAGTGGGTCAGAAGTTTACATACATTCAATTAGTATTTGGTAGCATTGCCTTTAAATTGTTTAACTTGGGTCAAACGTTTCAGGTAGCCTTCCACAAGCTTCCCACAATAAGTTGGGTGAATTTTGTCCCATTTCTCCTGACAGAGCTGGTGAATTGAGTCAGGTTGGTAGGCCTCCTTGCCAGCACACGCTTTTTCAGTTCTGCCCACAAATGTTCTATAGGATTGAAGTCAGGGCTTTGTGATGGCCACTCCAATACCTTGTCTTTGTTGTCCTTAAGCCATTTTGCTACAACTTTGGAAGTATGCTTGGGATCATTGTCCATTTGCGACCAAGTTTTAACTTCCTGACTGATGTCTTGAGATGTTGTTTCAATATATCCACATAATTTTCCTCCCTCATGATGCCATCTATTTTGTGAAGTGCACCAGTCCCTCCTGCAGCAAAGCACCCCCACAACATGATGATGCCACCCCCGTTCTTCACGGTTGGGATGGTGTTCTTCGGCTTGCAAGCCTCCCCCTTTTTCCTCTAAACATAACGATGGTCATTATGGCCAAACAATTCTATTTTTGTTTCATCAGACTAGAGGACATTTCTCCAAAAAGTACGATATTTGTCCCCATGTGCAGTTGCAAATCGTAGTCTGGCTTTTATATGGCGGTTTTGGAGCAGTGGCTTCTTCCTTTCTGAGCGGCCTTTCAGGTTATGTTGATTTAGGACTCGTTTTACTGTGGATATAGATACTTTTATACCTGTTTCCTCCAGCATCTTCACAAGGTCCTTTGCTGTTGTTCTGGGATTGATTTGCACTTTTTGCACCAAAGTACGTTCATCTCTAGGAGACAGAACGCGTCTCCTTCCTGAGCGGTCTGACGGCTGCGTGGTCCTATTGTGTTTATACTTGCGTACTATTGTTTGTACAGATGAACGTGGTACCTTCAGGCGTTTGAAAATTGCTCCTAAGGATGAACCAGACTTGTGGAGGTCTACAATGTTTTTTCTGAGGTCTTTGATTTTCCCATGATTTCAAGCGAAGAGGCAAAGAGTTTGAAGGTAGGCCTTGAAATACATCCACAGGTACACCTCCAATTGACTCATGTGATGTCAATTAGCCTATCAGAAGCTTCTAAAGCCATGGAATTTTCCAAGCTGTTTAAAGGCACAGTCAACTTAATGTATGTAAACCCTCTGACCCACTGGAATTGTGATACAGTGAGTTATAAGTGAAATACTCTGTCTATAAACAATTGTTGGAAAAATTACTTGTGTCATGCACAAAGTAGATCCTAACCGACTTGCCAAAACTATAGTTTGTTAACAAGAAATTTGTGGAGTGGTTGAAAAACGAGTTTTAATGACTCCAACCTAACTGTATGTTAACTTCCGACTTCAACTTGATCAGTCAGGATTTGGTTCAGGTGTCCTCTAAGATCCCTCAATTTACAGGGTCATAAAACCCTTACAAATTACTGAATTTCTTGTTGCCTTTGATAAGATGGTGCACATAAGGGAAGGCACTTTTAGAGGTCACTGGCAAATTATCAGAATAGCGTAGTCTGCCCATTGAATATACAGCTTTAGGCTATTTGTCAAATATAAATGGTAAAAACCGTTGACATAATATTGATATTGAAGTACACAGATAGTTACACTTAGTGAGAACATGCTTTGGCCTTGTTGTTCCTCTAATCTTATCTGTGTCCCTGCCTGAGGTGAGGAGCTTTTGCAGAGGGACCACACTGGAAGTCTTAAACTTGTATCCCCCTTCCCTCATCCAATTGGCTGATTATTGAGGGCTGTGACCCAGTTCTGTTTCCTCATTGGCTGGCAGATTTTTAAAAAGGAGGTGATCAGTCAACTGTGTTAGGGGAGACTATAAGGATACTGCTGACCAATATCTAAAACTGACCCTAACGAAATTTTAACCAATTCTGAAATTAAATATCGGTTTGCAGGTCAGGAGTGTCCATATAGACCCTCTGAAGACAGGCTTCCTTCCCCCTGTTAAATGACCCAAAACACCTTAAGAGTCCCGGGCACAAAACATTCTCAGAGTTCCTCACATGCAGCCCAAGATACACGCAGTCTGGGATTTATATAGTATGTGACAGGTCACAATGTGTAGTGTACCAAGGGTGGAATAGGGGTAGGTGACTGAGGAGAGGCACAGATCCAGCTGGAACTGGCCCGGAACTTGTTGCTCTGAAAAGGGGTCTGGTTTATAGCAGACTGGGGTGATGTAACACATGCTTGAGTTGGGACTAGGGCCCTTACATAAAATAAGGAACCCGAGCACCCAACCTTTCACAATAGTCTGTGGGACCACAAGACAACCAACTTTATCTTTCAACACCCTTTCAGTAAAGGTTTTATTTGTCTCACGCGCCAAATACAATGGGTGTGGACTTAACCGTGAAATGATTGCTTGCGAGCCATTCCCAACAATGCAGAGTAAAAAAATTATAAGAAAAAGAAAAACAGTAACATAAGAATGGAGCTATATACAGGGAATATCAGTACCAGATCAATGTGCAGGGCAATGAGGTATTTGAGGTAGATATGTACATGAAGGCAGGGTAACATGACTAGGCATCAGGGTATATAATAAAATAAAGAACAGAGTAGCAGCAGCATATGAGTGTGAGCATGAATGTGTGTTTGTGTTGTCGGTATGCGTGTGTGTATATACTGTACACTACCGGTCAAAAGTTTTAAAACACCTACTCATTCAAGGGTTTTTCTTTATTTTTACTATTTTCTACATTGTAGAATAATAGTGAAGACTTCAAAATGATGAAATAACACATCCGGAGTCATATAGTAAACAGAAAAAGAGTTGGCATTCTCTCAACCAGCTTCACCTGGAATGCTTTTCCAACAGTCTTGAAGGGGTTCCCACACTATTTTATTTCACTCTGTGGTCCGACTCATACCAAACCATCTGAATTTGGTTGAGGTCGTGGGATTTTGGAGGCCAGGTCATCTGATGCAGCACTCCATCACTCTCCTTCTTGGTAAAATAGCCCTTACACAGCCTGGATGTGTGTTGGGTCATTGTCCTGTTGAAAAACAAATGATAGTCCCACCAAGCCCAAACCAGATGGGATGGCGTATCTCTGCAGAATGCTGTGGTAGCCATGCTGGTTAAGTGTGCCTTGAATTCTTGGCTGGTGACACAGACAGTGTCACCAGCAAAGCACCCCCACACCATAACACCTCCTCCTCCATGCTTTACGGTGGGAACTGTAACAATTTGGACTCCAGACCAAAGGACACATTTCCACCGATCTAATGTCCATTGCTCGTGTTTCTTGTCCCAAGCAAATCTCTTCTTCTTATTGGTGTCCTTTAGTAGTGGTTTCTTTGCAGCAAATTGACCATGAAGGCCTGATTCACACAGTCTCCTCTGAACAGTTGATGTTGAGATGTGTCTGTTACTTGAACTCCGTGAAGCATTTATTTTGGCTGCAATTTCTGAGGCTGGTAACTCTAATGAACTTATCCTCTGCAGCAGAGGTAACTCTGGGTCTTCCATTCCTGTGGCGGTCATCATGAGAGCCAGTTTCATCATAGCACTTAATGGTTTTTGCGACTGCACTTGAAGAAACATTCAAAGTTCTTGACATTTTTCGTACTGACTGACCTTCATGTCTTAAAGTGATGATGGACTGTCATTTCTCTATGCTTATTTGAGCTGCTCTTGCCATAATATGGACTTGGTCTTTTATTGATAGCATCACTGTTACTTCCTGTTTGAGCTTTTGATTGTAAACAGGAAGCAGTAGAATAGCGTCATGGTCAGATTTGCTGAAGGGAGGACAATGGAGGGCCTTATATGCTTTTCTGTGGGTTGAATAAAAGAGGTCTAGAGTTTTAGCACCCCTAGTGGTGCCGGAGATGTGTTGGTAAAATTGAGGTAGAATGGTTTTAAATCTCCCTGCGTTAAATTCTGCCCACCAGAAACGCTGCCTCTGGGTGAGTGGTTTCTTGTTTGTTCATGGCCCCATACAGTTCGTTGTTTATGAAGAGACATACCCGTCCCCCTTTGGACTTGCCCGAGGCCGCTTTCGTCCGATCGTGCCACTGCAATGATGTGTGAAGAAAATCATCAACATTTTATCTGCTAGAATAGCATATGCCAAACACACATCTAAGCAAAGACTGGCAAATGAAGTGGATTTACGCTAAGATTAAATGCCAGTGAATGTGGCTGGGGAAAAAACACTGCACGGTCAATATCACTAAAAGTGTTATTTTTTGTCCTCAAGATAAATCACTCAAAATTGTATATAAAAAATATACACTGGATCAAATTTCAAAAGGATCCTTATGTGTGTATGCCTTCATGATGATAGAAGCATAATGACATAGAAGTAGCTTTTAGACTATTTTATTTCAGTGGAAGGAGGCAGTTTTTCAATGTCCCAAGTGTTGCTCAATCAACTCCAACGAGAATAATTCAGAATAAAATTATACATTTAAAAAAATATTTACTAATTTTCTTCATAAAATGTTATCTTATGTATAGTCTTTTTATGTTAAATACTGCACTTTTTATCGGAATATTGACTGTTTTCTGTACGTCCTCAAAGTAGTTTGAGACCTCAGAATGTGACATCACCTATTAAGAGGGCTCTTCTCTTCCACACATCTCTCATTAAAGATATCAAAACAAAATACAGAAATGCAAGGAAACAGAAGAACAAGCAAATCATTGCGAAAGTGACCTCTGTTAATATACTGAAGAAGTACACACTTCAGAAGTATGCCCAGACGGTGTTGGGTTTTTCAAATAAGAGAGTGAAGTTGGAAGGGGACCTTTGCTTTTTTCTGACAAAGGAAGGGAAGCAGAACAGAAACACAAATCAAAAGGAAAGTGAAGGATTTCTTTCTCCGTGATGATGTAATTCGTATAACGACCGGCCGCAAACAAACCATCACACGACTAAAGAACAAAATGCAGAAGAGGCTTTTGACTGACACAATGAATAATCTGCATAGGAAATTCCTGTCTGAGGAACTAGGCCAGTTGTCCTATACCTCCTTCTGCCGCCTCAGAACATTTGGGGGTTGTTACGCCCAATGACACTGATTGTGAAACTTGTCAGTGCAAAACCCATGACAATTTACAGTTCATGGCAAATTCTTTTCACAGCCTTGGGCTTTTGTCCACCAAAAACCTTGAGGACATGGTTGACTCAAGTATGTGTGACCAGAAATCGAAGCTATGTGCTTATGGTGAATGTAAGGATTGCTTCCTCACCACTCATCCAACTCTGAAACCTCCTGGGAATGTAGAAGTTCCTCTGACACAATGGAGAAGATCCAAAAAGATGAAGAGAAGTGCTCCATGATAACCGTGAAGAGGGAGGTCACAATAACAGAAACTGAACTGGTCAGTCAGTTTCAAGATAGACTCGCCAAGTTTAGGCAACACATCTTTAATATCAAGTGGCAATACCGGGCCTATAGGGAGCTTAGGGAGAGTCTGAAGAACAAAGAATGCTTGCTGCATATTGACTTCAGCAAAAACTATTCATGCAAATACAGTCAAGAGATCCAGTCCGTGCATTTTGGAGGATCTCACCAGCAAGACACTCTCCACACTGGAGTGCTCCATACTGCTACATACCAACCACCAATTGCTTTTTGCTCCATTTCACCATCACGGAGACATGATCCACCTGCCATCTGTATACCCCCTACCTTATCACAACACAACTGATTGGCACAAATGCCTTACGAAGGAAAAGAATTCCACAAATTCACTTTTAAGAAGGCACACCTGTTAATTGAAATGCATTCCAGGTGACTACCTCATGAAGCTGGTTGAGACAATGCGAAGAGTGTGCAAAGCTGTCATCAAGGCAAAAGGTGGCTATTTGAAGAATCTCAAATATAAAATAACTTTTTTGGTTACTACATGATTCCATATGTGTTATTTCATACAATGTAGAAAATAGTAAAAATAAAGAAAAACCCTTGAATGAGTAGGTGTTCTAAAACTTTTGACCGGTAGGGTATGTGTGTGTTTTTTGTGTGAGTGTCAGTGTAGTGTGTGTTTATATAACTGCAGAGTCTTGTGAGTGTGCTTACAGTTAGTGCAAGATTGGGTCAGCGCAGATAGTCTGGGTAACCATGAACTATTTAGCAGTCTTATGACTTGGGGGTAGAAGCTGTCTCGGAGCATGTTGGTCCGAGAGTCGATGCTCAGGTACCGGAAGGTAGCAGAGTGAACAGTCTATGGCTTGGGTGGCTGGAGTCTTTGGCAATTTTGCAGGCCTTCCTGATATAGAGGTTCTGGATGGCAGGGAGCTCGGCCCCAGTGATGTACTGGGCTGTCTGAACCCCCCTCTGTATCGCTTTGCGGTCGAGGGTGGTGCATTTGCCATACCATGTGGTGATGCATCCCAGTCAAGATTCTCTCGATGGTGCAGCTGTAGAACTTTTTGAGAGTCCAAGGGCCCATGGCAAATTTCTTCAGCCTCCTGAGGGGGAAGAGGCGTAGTCGTGCCCTCTTCATGACTGTGCGGGTGTGTGTGGAGCATGTTAAGTCCTTAGTGCTGTGGACGCCAACAAACTTGAAGCTCTTGAACCGCTCCACTACTGTCCCGTCGATTTTGATGGGGGCCTGCTCTCCCCTCTTTCTCCTGTAGTCCACGATCAGCTCCTTCATCTTAATGACGTTGAGTGAGAGGATGTTGTCATGGCACCACACTGCCAAGTCTCTGACCTCCTCCCTGTAAGCTGTCTCATCGCCGTCAGTGATTCGGCCAACCACCGACGTATCATTAGCAAACTTGATGATGGTGTTGGAATCATGCATGGCCACGCAGTCGTTGGTGAACAGCGAGTACAGGAGGGGACTAAGCACACACCCTTGAAGGGTGAGGCGGTTTGAGGGTCAGCGTGGCGGGAATGCTGTTGCCTACCCTCACCACCTGGGGCCGTCCCGTCAGGAAGTCCGGGATCAAGTTACAGAGGGAGGTGTTCAGTCCCAGGGTCCCCAGCTTGGTGATGAGCTTGGAGGGGACTATGGTGTTGCATGCTGAGCTGTAATCTATGAACAACATTATCACATAGTTATTTCCCCTCTTGTTCAGGTGGGAGAGGGCAATGTGAAGTGAAATGAAGATTGTCTCATCTGTGGATCTGTTGGTGCAGTATGCGAATTGGAGTGGGTCCAGGGTGTCTGGGATGATGGTGTTGATGTGTGTCATGACCAGACTTTCAAAGCACGTCATAATTATATATGTGAGTGCTACAGGGTGATAGTCATTTAGGCAGGTTACCTTGGAGTTCTTGGGAACAGACATTGGTGTTCATCTTAAAACATGTTGAGATTACAGACTGGGACGATGAGAGATTGAAAATGTCAGTTTAGACACAGCTGGTCTGCACATGCTTTGAGAACACAACCTGGTATTCTGTCTGGCCCAGCGGCCTTGTGAGTGTTAATAACCTCTTTGGGCTAGGGGGCAGTATTTTGACGTCCGGATGAAAAGCACGCCCAAGGTAAACTGCCTGTTACTCAGGCCCAGAAGCTAGGATATGCATATAACTGGTAGATTTGGATAGAAAACACTCTAAAGTTTCTAAAACTGTTAAGAACCTGTCTGTGAGTATAACAGAACTGATATGGCAGGCAAAACCCCGAGGACAAACCATCCCCCAAAAAATGATTTCAACCTACCGTTGTTTCCAATGGCTGTCATGTTTATTATGAGGTGACATCCTCCCAGATTGCAGTTCCTAGGGCTTCCACTAGATGTCAACAGTCTTTAGAAAGAGTTTCAGGCTTGTTTTTGGAAAAATGAGCTAGAATTTGTAGTTTTTCTAAGTGGCTCCCATTTTGGCTGTAGTGTTTTCATGCGCGTGGATGAGAGCGCGTTCTTTGTTGTTTATCTCCGGTAAAGACAATAACGATTCTCCGTCTTAAATTGTATAGTTTATTTACGTATTAGGGTACCTGAGGTTTGATTATAAACGTTGTTTGACTTGTTTGGAGAAGTTTATTGGTAACGTTTGGGATTCATTTTGTATGCATTTTGAAGGAGGGAAACCGGTGGATTATTGAATGAAGCGCGTCAGCTTAACTGAGTTTTTGGGGATATAAAGTCGGACTTTATCGAACAAAAGGACCATTTGTGATGTAGCTGGGACCTTTTGGAGTGCCAACAGAAGAAGATCTTAAAAGGTAAGGTATTTATTATATCGCTATTTCTGACTTTCGTGGCACATCTGCCTGGTTGAAAATGGTTTTTCATGCTTTTGAATGCGGGGCGCTGTCCTCAGATAATCACATGGTGTGCTTTTGCCGTAAAGCCTTTTGAAATCTGACACAGCGGCTGGATTAACAAGAAGTTAAGCTTTATTTTGATGTATGGCACTTGTATTTTCATGAATGTTAAATATTTATATTTCTGTAATTTGAATTTCGCGCTCTGCAATTTCACCGGATGTTGTCGAGGTGGGTCGCTAGCGGAATGCCTGCGCCAGAAAGGTTTGCATACATTCATATAGTCACTGTGGGGACGAAATCTATGCACTTATTGATGACTCGTGGTAAAATTGAGGTAGAATGGTTTTAAATCTCCCCTCGTTAAATTCTGCCCACCAGAAACAATGCCTCTTGGTGAGCGGTTTCTTGTTTGTTTATGGCCCCATACGGTTCGTTGTTTATGAAGAGACATATCCGTCCCCCTTTGGACTTGCCCGAGGCCGCTTTCGTCCGATCGTGCCACTGCAATGATGTGTGAAGAAAATCATCAAATTTTATCTGCTAGAATAGCATATGCCAAACCCACATCTAAGCAAAGACTGGCAAATGAAGTGGATTTACGCTAAGATTAAATGCCAGTGAATGTGGCTGGGGAAAAAACACTGCACGGTCAATATCACTAAAAGTGTTCTTTTTTTGTCCTCAAGATAAATCATTCAAAATTGTATATAAAACATATACAGTGGATCAAATTTCAAAAGGATCCTCATGTGTGTATGCCTTCATGATGATAGAAGCATAATGACATAGAAGTAGCTTTTAGACTATTTTATTTCAGTGGAAGGAGGCAGTTTTTCAATGTCCCAAGTGTTGCTCAATCAACTCCAACGAGAATAATTCAGAATAAAATTATACATTTAAAAAAATATTTACTAATTTTCTTCATAAAATGTTATCTTATGTATAGTCTTTTTATGTTAAATACTGCACTTTTTATCGGAATATTGACTGTTTTCTGTACGTCCTCAAAGTAGTTTGAGACCTCAGAATGTGAATCAGAATCACCTATTAAGAGGGCTCTTCTCTTCCACACATCTCTCATTAAAGATATCAAAACAAAATACAGAAATGCAAGGAAACAGAAGAACAAGCAAATCATTGCAAAAGTGACCTCTGTTAATATACTGAAGAAGTACACACTTCAGAAGTATGCCCAGACGGTGTTGGGTTTTTCAAATAAGAGAGTGAAGTTGGAAGGGGACCTTTGCTTTTTTCTGACAAAGGAAGGGAAGCAGAACAGAAACACAAATCAAAAGGAAAGTGAAGGATTTCTTTCTCCGTGATGATGTAATTCGTATAACGACCGGCCGCAAACAAACCATCACACGACTAAAGAACAAAATGCAGAAGAGGCTTTTGACTGACACAATGAATAATCTGCATAGGAAATTCCTGTCTGAGGAACTAGGCCAGTTGTCCTATACCTCCTTCTGCCGCCTCAGAACATTTGGGGTTGTTACGCCCAATGACACTGATTGTGAAACTTGTCAGTGCAAAACCCATGACAATTTACAGTTCATGGCAAATTCTTTTCACAGCCTTGGGCTTTTGTCCACCAAAAACCTTGAGGACATGGTTGACTCAACCTCCTGGGAATGTAGAAGTTCCTCTGACACAATGGAGAAGATCCAAAAAGATGAAGAGAAGTGCTCCATGATAACCGTGAAGAGGGAGGTCACAATAACAGAAACTGAACTGGTCAGTCAGTTTCAAGATAGACTCGCCAAGTTTAGGCAACACATCTTTAATATCAAGTGGCAACACCGGGCCTATAGGGAGCTTAGGGAGAGTCTGAAGAACAAAGAATGCTTGCTGCACATTGACTTCAGCAAAAACTATTCATGCAAATACAGTCAAGAGATCCAGTCCGTGCATTTTGGAGGATCTCACCAGCAAGACACTCTCCACACTGGAGTGCTCCACACTGCTACATACCAACCACCAATTGCTTTTTGCTCCATTTCACCATCACGGAGACATGATCCACCTGCCATTTTGGCCCACCTTGATGCTACGTTGAAGCAGAAGTACCCTGATGTCAGACTTTTTCATTTCTTTAGTGACTTGCCGTCTGCACAATGCGAGCAAAAAGGGAAATTCTACCTAATTGTCACAAAACCACATAGACAAGGTTTTCAAGAGGTCAACTGGAATTTCTTTGAGGCCAGACACAGCAAGTGGGCACCAGATGGGGGTTGAGGGGCCCTCAAGAGATCTGCAGATAGAGCAGTGCACCATGGAAAGGATATCCAACATGCGCAGGCCCTGTACACTGTCTTAAACGGCCCTAACTCCTCTGTGGAGATGTTATTCATGTTGTTGAGGCAAGAGTAGAGGTAACCCTCCTTCCTCCCCATACACACATACATACATTTGTCTTGTACAGTAGCTGGTTGAGTATTGAAATGTATAAGGTGTTTGTTGCTCTTTATGTCTTATCATATGCTATCTCTTCTCACCTCAGATGCCTGCCTTAGATCATATGCTATCTCTTCTCACCTCAGATGCCTGCCTTAGATCATATGCTATCTCTTCTCACCTCAGATGCCTGCCTTAGATCATATGCTATCTCTTCTCACCTCAGATGCCTGCCTTAGATGCCATTAAAGGAACGATGAAGATTCATCAGGTTGTCAGTGTCTCACCAGGCCAGATAAAATACAGGGACATTACTTGTCTCTGCAAGAAGGATAGTGGCATGTTGGACTGTCTTTGTTTTCAGCTCAAAGAGGCAACTCTGGGTGACCCTGCAGCGTCTAACCAGCTCCCTGCATCTCATGACAAGCATGACACCATATGGCGACCTGGCCCTATTGAACTTTATCATGTAGGGGAGTGGTGTGTTGTCAATTATGACCATGAAGGATACCCTGGCATCATCATGGATGTAGAGAACCATCACATTAAGGTGAAGTGCATCAAGTCCAAAGGAACATATTTGTTGGTATTCTGATGGACAGATAATTTGTCTGATGCCAGAGCCACAGGCTGTTAATAAACGCTCTGTGCAGATGGAAAAATCCACCTGGAAGTATGTGGAAGAGCATTTGGGGTGAAAGGGGGGAGAGATGGAAAGACGGGGCGCCAGAGAGGGGGGGAGGAAGAGAGAGACAGGAATGTGTTTTAATGCTAATTCCAATGATTTTGTACCGACAAAGTATTTTTGAGTTGTTTTTCACAATGAATATGTAACTAAATAGCAGTTCCAATGTTGTTACTACATGTATTACTACGTAGATATCTATTCAGTGTTCAGTATTCAGTATTCATGTTCTGTCCCGTTATAGCTGTCCACCCTGTTACCTTTGCATCTTGTTCAAATTAATTCAGTTACATTGTCAAATATCAAGAATTTGTGTCATGTCTGTGACTATGGCGGATTGAGCGGGTCTAAATTAATTTACCTCCAGGGTTACAAAAAGAGTAAGACACGGCCAACACGGCCAACATCACACAATTATAAACTTGGATAAAATATAATTAATACCCGTCTCAATTTAGAAAGATAAGGTGCAAATTAGATGAAGTTCTGTATAAAACCACACATTGTTTACGACATCTGTTATTTCTTTAGAATTTGGCCTGAACAAATGGACAGGGTTGACAAGGGGACACAAAAGCTTTATGAAAATGTAAATATTATTAAAATAGTCCAATGAAAGTAATTAAAGAGAGTTAAGTGCATGTCCGTAACAGGGTGGACATATATGGCTGATTCACTGAAAATGTGTTTATAATTATCTAAGTGCTGGAGCCAACATTTTCTACAAGTCTAATATTTCCTTTTTATAGTAAAACATTAAAGGGATACAAATTCTGAAATAAAAATGTTAAATGTTGCATGGTCCAAATGGCACTGTTTTGTGATATTGACCCTCAAACAGAAAAAAATATCAAATATTGATGTGACTTAATCCTTCCGCTTAGCCTCCTTGGGCGCATAGGGTGTCCACCATGTGTTTTTCCTGAGTGTGTCTCCTGACACTAACACAAGAGAAATAAGTGAAAAACAAGACGATTACATCAAGAAATGTTTTATTGTGACACAGAAATCTCAAACGCCATCTTATTCTTTACCCCTCTATAATCCATTTTAGAGATCTGTGTTATGTTTCTGATGTGCAGAGGTAAGACAGTAAAAGTTAAGTTAATGCAAACATAAATAATTGTAATAAATATCAAGTAAATGTACAGCACACATTTTCTTATCGCAACACCCCTTTGTATGAATATGTCCATTTTAATGGTCTATTCTAATCCTCCAAAAGGAGGTAAGAACAGAAAGAGAGTGTCCTTGTTAGCAGCGATTTACCCTTTAAAAGAACAAAACCAAACTAATTTGGCAAGCAATCCAAACATCCATCTTAAATATTTTGTGGTAGCTCTCATTGTGTTCTTCAAGTCCCATCCAAGTCAAATGGCTGTTTAACTCACACAAGAAAACATGTTTTACCATGGAGTAGAAATGAATGAGCGATAGAATCCATCTGAGTTCCAAGACATTAAGGTGACATATAACTAGTCATTTCATTGGTAAAATTGGTAAAAAATAAAACCCAAACAAACTGGATATCCAATAAAGAAGACCCTAGATTATATCATTTTTATAATCATATTTTTTTCCCTGGAAGAATAGCACAGAACAAAACAAAACCAAAAAATAATTGTTGAAGTGAAGCAGTAATTTAAAAAAAACTGGCATCAAATATAATGTAGAAGTCTATTTACATGTTTCTTCTGTGAAGTCTTTACACAGCTGAAACATTTTGGTTATGGGTCAAATAAAACAAACAAAAAAGCAGCAGAACCACTGCTCATTCATCACTGGAAATATATAAAAAGGCTAGACCCCCTGGTGAGTGGATTGTGTGTGTTTGGCGGGGGGATTCGGCGCACATTCAGTAGCACACAAGCAGTGTGGGAGGGCAGCTCGGGATAACAACATCTCCCTCAAATTTCACAAAGCAACACGTTTCGCAACCTGAAATGTAAGTATAGCAGACCTGGCAACCCAGAAAGCCAGACTTGACAACCAGGTAGAGCTTTAGTCTGTTAGTCAACTTCAGTGTACCTGACCTTACCCTGCTGCCATGGCTACTAGGATAGTTTCAAAACTCAAAACGGCAACCTCACATAATAGATTAATATGACTTTTTACAAGACTTATATACATACCCTCTTTATAGACTTAAATCAACCATATTCACTGGATATATAGGCTGATAGTTAGTTTTGTCTTTTAGCAGTCCATCTTTACAGGCAGTAACTATATAATGTCATATAGAGTGCTTGTCAACGTTGCAGAGAGATGACCTGGTAAAAAAAATCATAGAGTTCCTTTTAGATATTAAGCCTTGATTCCAGAGGAATATTTGGACTTTCCTTTTCACACAGAGCCTCTTGAGGAGGTGCTTGTGGTAAAGGCATGCCTTAGAAAGTGTACCCTCTGGAAGGGTGGGAGGGAAGCAGTAAGAACTAAGCTTAGAAGACCACACCAAGTCCTCTGGAAGAGGGATGGGGAGAAAAGTGAGGGGAAATAAGGTGGAAGAGAGAGTAACTTTCCCTAGAATCAAAAAGGGTATGTGCCCTGTCTCAGGTCCCTCCCACTATGTGTGTAGTGATCAGTCAGCTCACTGCCACTCCAAAACAGAAGAGATAACAAGGTTAGTGTCAAGGAAAGTGGGGTTAAACTCCCCTACATCAGCTCTGAAAAAAATAGTCAAAACACACTCCTGAAATGCTCAACCTGATTAGAATGTTTTTTAAATTAAGCACGGGCACAAAACAAACATAAAACGAGTAGAAAAAAGAAAAGCTTCAGTGTCTTCTTGGTGAAGCAGGTTGGCCCTCTGTTCTGTGGGTAGTTCCAGGAGAGGGTGGAAGTAAAGTTGGGCAGGAGAGAGGTTGAGAGGGTGGGGCTGTATGGGTAATAAATAGTAGGGTTGGTGTTGAAGCTGCATTTATATGGAGGTGGTGTACTCCATCCATCAGGGCCCTTTAGCCGCTGAGAGGGTCTTCACGGTAGTGGATGGCGTAGCGTAGCTTCTCCAGCATCACATCCAGGGAGCTGTACTGAGGCAGCTTCACCATAAACATACAGGTCTCCACCCGGATGTAGCGAGAGTCTGGCGAACCTGGCAAACACCCAAATAGGTAAACATACCGTATGAAGAAAAATACTCTTAAAACATTAAATGTAATATTTACATTAGTTTTTTTTGTAGGACACTGGCTTCTTACTTTATCATAATTTAAAAAAATATTAGTTGCAAGGACGTGAAGAAGTTTGTATTGCTTATGTTTTTGCTATTGTGAACTCGTGAAGTTGTACATACAACAGCCGGATCGGCTAGTCACGGTAGAACATAGATATGTTTTACTCGTGTTTCTATTCCTTTGCTACTACTGGTATGTAATTGACATTTGGCACTAATTGCATGTGGAAATGTTACATGTATAATATAACCTTTAAAACATTAAACATCTGCAGAAAGAGTCACTGCACTTCTACTATGTTCAAATTCTGTTCTGCTGAGAGTATTATGTGCCGTCTGGAAAGTCATTTTCCATCAATTCCATGTTCTCCAATAATGGCCCATAGTATGATTGTTATTGCCTGGAACAGAAGCAGGCTGTCTTGTTCAGGGACACTAACCTCTAATCTATGGAAGCTACTGCACTCATCAATCTAGTTTTACTGTTCATACTGTTGTGGTTGGAGTCTGACATTGGTTACATTTTTTTGTTGTTGTCTAAAATATAAAAAGTTGGGGTAAAAAGTCCTTTGAGCAGCTCTGACACTTTGGTCTACTCTAAATATTCTTTGGAGTTTGATCATAAGGTCTGAGGTCATTAGCTTTAAGATAACAGCTCTGCATCTTCTCCCCATAGAACATCCCCTACTAATTAACACACAATACATCCAGGAAGGGTGAAAATAGAGAAAATAAATGTTTCAAAGTCCGTCCAAGTTTTAAGACAGTGTGAGCTAATAAGGACGATAAACACAATCCTCCCAAGAGTTTGTGCACAAACAGCACAGAGGACATCAAGCACTTAGTAACCCGTGTGGCTTAGACTCATGTGTCTGTTGTCCCACTACAACCTCCTATGACACACACCACTGACTTTTCCAGGCACTTACCTGCTGCCCCGTCCGGAGGGGCGATCTTCATGGGGTAGGGGGGTACGTGGGCGGTGTCCGGGCCCCCGTCCTTGCAGGGGCAGGTGAAGGGGACGCGCTCCTGGTTGCAGGAAAACTTGATGAACTTGCAGAGCTCCTCCTGAGTGAACACCTCCAGCGCCATCCAGAAGAACTCAATGTGCTGGTCGGTCTCCATCAGACCCACCTGATACATGGTGTGGGCCTACAGAGAGAGAGGTAGCAGGGGTTCATGAAAAACAGGGACAATTATGGGACTCTTCTAGGCAAAGACATTTACTATTACTGCCCACCAAAGTGTCCTAGGGTTTCAGAAGGGGATGTGTACAGTAGGTGTGAGAGTCCTAGGGTTTCAGAAGGGGATGTGTACAGTAGGTGTGAGAGTCCTAGGGTTTCAGAAGGGGATGTGTACAGTAGGTGTGAGAGTCCTAGGGTTTCAGAAGGGGATGTGTACAGTAGGTGTGAGTGTCCTAGGGTTTCAGAAGGGGATGTGTACAGTAGGTGTGAGAGTCCTAGGGTTTCAGAAGGGGATGTGTACAGTAGGTGTGAGTGTCCTAGGGTTTCAGAAGGGGATGTGTACAGTAGGTGTGAGAGTCCTAGGGTTTCAGAAGGGGATGTGTACAGTAGGTGTGAGTGTCCTAGGGTTTCAGAAGGGGATGTGTACAGTAGGTGTGAGTGTCCTAGGGTTTCAGAAGGGGATGTGTACAGTAGGTGTGAGAGTCCTAGGGTTTCAGAAGGGGATGTGTACAGTAGGTGTGAGAGTCCTAGGGTTTCAGAAGGGGATGTGTACAGTAGGTGTGAGAGTCCTAGGGTTTCAGAAGGGGATGTGTACAGTAGGTGTGAGAGTCCTAGGGTTTCAGAAGGGGATGTGTATAGTAGGTGTGAGTGTCCTAGGGTTTCAGAAGGGGATGTGTACAGTAGGTGTGAGAGTCCTAGGGTTTCAGAAGGGGATGTGTACAGTAGGTGTGAGTGTCCTAGGGTTTCAGAAGGGGATGTGTACAGTAGGTGTGAGTGTCCTAGGGTTTCAGAAGGGGATGTGTACAGTAGGTGTGAGAGTCCTAGGGTTTCAGAAGGGGATGTGTACAGTAGGTGTGAGAGTCCTAGGGTTTCAGAAGGGGATGTGTACAGTAGGTGTGAGAGTCCTAGGGTTTCAGAAGGGGATTTGTACAGTAGGTGTGAGGTGGCGTATATGTATTAGCTACCTCGCACTCTCTGCGGGGTTGGAAGAAAGTGGATGTTTTCAGTTTTCAGGGATACAGTATTTTCAACCTAACTTCCGTTTCCCCTGAAAAGCGGATGTGGGGACTCCGCTAAGGCGTTTTTACGCCTGCTACGTTAGGTTAGCTACCTTGAGGAACTCCAGGTTGATGTAGGGCAGGCCACAGGTTCGTAGCTCCACCTCCAGGGGGCTGAGCATGGTGAGGAGCTGCAGCGGGATGATGGAGCCCAGCCCCGCACGCACCGCTGTCATACACTCCACATTCTGTAGCTCCCGCAGGCGTAGGCCCCGCACTGCTCGCGCATACACATCCTTATTCTGCCAGCTACAAACACACACACACAGGACAGACAGTGTAGAGGGATAGAGGGGTTAAACAGAGATAGCACATTCTGTGAAAGTCAGAAATTACTATACTGAAAGGGCAAAATTATTTGGAGAGAAAAACTGACGGCTAAAGGAAATCGCATAGAGAACATCAACAGAGACCCATATGAACTAAACAAGTCCCTGGGCCATAGAGGCAGAATGTCACTGTACCTGACACCAAGGTTGTGCCCCCCCTGGCACAGGTCCACCTCCTCTCCAGTCATAGTGATGTAGGTGAAGGTGCAGCAGGGCCGGCTGGGGGAGTCAGGACTCTCTCCTGAGTGGTGCTGGGTCGAGATCTCTGCACACAGGGCCTCCAGATCGTCCTCGTCACTCACCTGGGTTGCAGAGGGAAAGGGTCAGGTAGAGGTCAATGGAACACTGTTCTTGGGAACAAGGGTGAGAAGTGGTATGGCAAAACTACAGTCTGGGTTTGAACTGTAGAAAGCAGAAGTCAGTAGTGACTGTATGGAGTTTACAGTAGAAAGGGACTGGTCAATAAGCTAGCTATTGGCCGAACCATGGAAAATCTGCATACAGCGTCACCAGTTTTTTTGATGGGTTCGTTTCTGGTCAGAGCTTTCAAAACTTTCAGGGAGTAAGTCAGTTCCTCCTTTCATTTTCAATATCACCGCAACTTCTCCAGAAACATGACTGATATGCATGTCTAAATGACTCTCTTACACCCTCAAACTTCTTGACGTAGTTGTATGTGAGCAGGTCGGCCTCCTGCAGGTCCTGCTCTGGGTCCAGAGGCACGCCCACCAGGCTCTTCCAGAAGGAGCCCAGCAGGTCCAGGGGCAGGGGCACATCTGCCCGGATGGCGATGCCCAACAGCTGGCCAAAGAACTGCAGCAGCTGCTCCTCCGCATAGCTGATCGGACAGGGCGTCAGAATATACTTCCCCTTTGGAACAAAACAGCACAGAAGCACCACAATCAAGTTAGAGACTCTTCTAGCCTATCAGTAATACAGTGATCACTGGCCATGTACTCCCCAGCTGGTTTGCAATCCAGACACGGTTTACACTCCAATTATAAATTGGGTGGTTCGAGCCCTGAATGCTGATTGGCTGACAGCCAGGGTATATCAGACCGTATACCATGGGTATGACAAAACATTTATTTTAACTGCTCTAATTACATTGGTAACCAGTTTATAACAGCAATAAGGCACCTCAGGGGTATGTGATATATGACCAATATACCACGGCTAAGGGCAGTGTCAATTCCGTCGTGCCTAAGACCAGCTCTTAGCTGTGGTATATTGGTCATATACCACACCTCCTCGGGCCTTACTGCTTATACTGTGGAGAGTAGGATTAAAACATATGTACACAAACTATTGAGACGTTCTCATTGTTCCTGGTGTTAAAATGGTGCTGCAACCAGGGAAGGCAAATGGGCGGGTCACTGTACCTTGTTGCGGTGAAGGCAGATGGGGGGGGTCACTGTACCTTGTTGCGGTTGGCTGCTGCACTGGGGCAGGGGAGCAGCAGGGAGAGGGCGGAGCTCTGGAGTTCCTTACACACCTGCCACAGGAAGTGACGAAAGGAGCCGCCTGGGGGAGTCACAGAGGTCAGGGGTCAACTTAGACAGTGTTTCAGTCTTATCAAACAGAGTTTATTCCTATAGGACAAAGGTAGGAGAAGAAGGTTGATACTAACTGGTGCCGTGGACCTCCTCTCCAGTGAAGCGGATGTTGAAGGCATAGGTGGGGTCTCCTCCGCTGGCCAGCTTCACACACAGCTGGGACGAGGGCACACAGGCTAGCTGGCGTGCCGCCTGGCAGAAGTAGGTGTTCTCTGAGGAACGGATCTCTCCTGGAGGAACACACACCATCAACACTCAACGTTGAGGGCATAACATGAATGAACGTAAAACAGGGCTCTGGGCTTGTCCTGTGAGCTCACCTCCAACAATCTCTAGAGGGTCCAGTGTGATCTCGGGGGCAGCGTGGTCTGCAGTCCGCTGTACTGTGGCGTTCAACACCTGGTTCATCACTATCACTTTGTTATCATAGAACACCAGGCCTGCATAGAGATAGGGTGGAGGTAGAATGAGTAGGTCAGCAAGACTGTTTTAATACTGTTCATATGCCCCACCTACAGCTCAAACGATTTAACAACCAGTCGATTCCCTGACACAACACCACTCCTTAATGATACATACAGCACACTGTTGCTGTGTGCCATTGACCTGACAGAGCAGTTCTGATATGTTATTTGTGTGTGTGTGTGTGTGTGTGTGTGTGTGTGTGTGTGTGTGTGTGTGTGTGTCACCTTTGGCCCCAGAGAGCAGTGCTGCAATGCTGTTCTGGTAGGTGTGTGTTTGTCTCAGCTCCACCAGGGGCAGGAAGAAACTCTCCAGGGTGTTGTTGAGAGACTGCAGTAGAGCAAAGCGCAGACGCAGGCTCTCCACAGGCACATCTACACACACACAGGGGAAATGTGAACACAGCAACACATATACGCAAATACACATTCCCACCCACTCACTCACTAACACGCGCTTACACTCATGATTACTGATGTCCAACACCACACAAACACGTGTAAAAATAGACTGTGTATGTAAACTAATGACGTGGTATGTCAGTGAGTAGGTCACATACTGAGAAGACAGGCCACGCGTGGGTCAGCGACGTCACTGGGCTCCAGGTAGGCCTCATGGGGGTGCAGCCTGGCAGGTGTGATGGCCAGGTGACCACACAGCCTGTTGATGTACTGAACCAACGCTACGTCCATCTCCAGACTCCACCTCCTACAGGCCTTCTGGGCATGCCGCGTGTCTATACAGGTACATCTGGAACACCAGAGGAGAGGGAATACAACAGAATGGTTAACCACTACATATGAACAGATCCTCTTAATACAGATGTAGGATCTTAATTTGATCACTATTGTTGCTGAGAATTTTTCTGCACAGCAGGAAATCCAAACGTGTAGTATAGTTGATGTTTAAAAGGCTTCTAAAGTTTGTAATTCCCACTTTAAAAATGTCAGACTTGATTTGCCCTAACGAAAAATGTATCAACTCTTACAAAAATGTCGATTAATTATAATCCACATTTCCTGTTGAAAACTGGCTCAAATCAAGATCCTACATCTGTGTATAATATGGCTTAATCTGGCACCAGCTGGCTTTCTCTAATTACAGAGATTACATGAACTGTACATTGCAGTATAGTGTTTGAGTCAGATGATTAAACGTGACATTTCTTAGAGTACATCATGTGTAAATGTGTGATGTGTGTTGACGTAACAATCACATTGTGTTCCCTGCTCTAAATGTTTACGACCTGCTCCAGTCATGTGTGTTCCGTTCCACACTCTGCTCGGAATGTGAAGGCTGACTGCAGGGACTGGAGGGGGGCGGGTCGCCAGGCTCACCTTTCAAAGTGAAGGTCGTAACCGCAGGCCAGAATGGCCCTCCACAGGCTACGGATGTCCTGCTTGGCCCGGTCCACAGCAAACTTATGGAAGCCCTCCAGAGTCAGGTACTTCTCCTCTGGGACTACGTGAGAGAGGGGTGAGGGAGGAGACAATTCATGTATAAATACATTAACAGTCAGACACAGATGCATGGACTTTATGCTCTGTTTCCATCTCGTCATCTACATTCTAACTAGAGGAAACTGTTACCCAGCTCCAGAGAGATATTGGCTAGACAGATGGGTAACATGAGAGGGTACAGAGTGGTCAGTACCTTCAGGCTTCTTGGCAGGAGATTTCTCTGTGTCCTTCTCATCAGGCCTGGATTTCTCAGGGGGCTTCAGTACAGTCTTTTTCTCACTCAGTGCAGTCCTGATAGAGACATGGAAAAAGGTCAGGAACAGGGGCCAATGGAAAATGTCTGTCCAAATGAGTACTGACGAATGTCATGGATGACATAACAGCATACTGAACGAGTCTTGATTTGACGATTAAGCATAATAAGCAACAATTAATCACTCTCCATTTTTCTTCTGTAAGTGGATAAAGAATCCACAGAGAGCAGTTTTTATTGCTATTTTTTTGTTTCTTAACATGAGAAATTAATTCGAAAGACTCGCTATTTAAGTAACACATTTGAGCGTGGGAAGCATTAAGAGAAGGCTCTTAGGGGGAGTGTAATTTTGAAACCCACTACCTTCCATAATTACAGGTGGGGGTGGAAACTATTTAGGAAAATGGTGTTCAGGGTGGCATTGTGTGTGTGGTGAGGGCTAAAACTCACCTGACGCTGTTGAGCACAGACTTCTCCTTGCTGGGTGGTTTGGTGATGGGTCTCTTGGTGCTCACCACCTTGCCTGCGTGCTGTTCCTTACCTGCCTTGCTGTATTTGTTCTTGTTGGGCTTGGGGGTGCCATATTTACGCAGAATCTGTGGAACATATAACACTGCTCAGACAAACATGGTTGCAGATGCATATAGATGAGTGTGTGTGTGTGTAAAATGATGTGGATGAGGCAGGGTCAATTAAGCATATATCTATTTTGTTGTGTTCAAGCACTCATGGTGAGGGGGTGTACCAACCTGCGTCAGTTGGTCCTCCAGCACCTTCTTGGGCGGCCGTACATTAGTGAAGAAGACGTGGAGGAGGTTTCCAGTTGTCTGGGAGGTGATCTGCTCCTTGCTCAAGTAGATGTCTGACACTTTGACAGGCTTGGCTGGTGTGAGGCTGAGCATCTGCTCTGAGTGGACACAACTCTTGAAGATGTCCATCAGCACGTCTCGTGCACTTGGAACCAACTTGTCCCCTGGGAACATAGGAGAAAAGATTAAGACCCCTCCGGATGTAGGACTTCTACCTGTATTGATAGAGTACAGATGATTGAGCCATAAACTACTTACCTCTGAGAGACTTGTTCAGGAAGTAGTCCTCAAGGGCGGAGCTACCCTGTGTGTCAAACAGGCTTTGGTTGACGCTGGAGGCTGTGAGGATTTCCTCATTGGTCAGCTCCATCAGCTCCTCCTCACCGTCCAGGCTGGATAAGCCAATCAAGTCGCTGCTGTTGAAGAGGCTAGCGCGGATCTTTTCCACTTTGGCTCGGGCGCGAACCTACATTCAGGATGTGCAAAACAGATGAAGGACATGCAAGTCTGTCTCCATCAAAGCAAAAACAAATTATAAATCAACAATTTCAATATATCAAGTTCTTTGTAAAATGCACTTGTGACCCACCTCTATGACAGCATAGCCCTTGATGGGCCGGGCCAAGATGGAGTTGCTGTCCAGAGAAGTGACGGTGTACATGGAGCCCCCGTCTGACACAGAGGCTGTTTCTGCGTTGTCCAGAGGTTCCCCCAGGCTGCCAAGACTGCCCAGGCTCCCCGTGCTGCACAGGGAGATATCCAGGCTCTCCTGGCTGGACACCGTGTGGGGATCCAGGGGCGCTTGCTGTGGGGAGGGGACAGTCGAGGCTGCAGCCACAGGGGTGAGAGGTGGGGCAGCCAGCAGCTCCTGGTCCACAGAGAGCTCACTGGCGGTGCGGGACACGCCCCCCTGAGAGGAGCTGCAGATGGAGGTCTGGCTGGTGGAGGCCGAGGCCGAGACACTCATGGCTGGAGTCACGCTGCTGGAGCTGTCTGGGCTCTCGTTACTGGGGAAGGGGCGCCCAGGCTCGGGGGCAGCTTTGCTGTCCAGGGGGGTGGACACCCCGGCTCCTGCCTTTGGCTTCTTAGGTTCTTCCTCCTGCAGGGGGATGAAGATCTCGTCCTTGAAGAGCCCCCCGTGGGCATGGCAGGCTCTGCGGATGGCGCTGCGCACCACAGCCTCCTCCAGGTGGGTGGGGATGCCAGAGAGCACCAGCAGACGGCTGTGAGCGGTAGGTCCCACCAGGGCCTGGCAGGCATCCGTCACAGCATCACTTGTCACACTCAGCCCCTGGGGATCCTTGTTGGCCAGGTGACGGAGGATCATGAGCAGCGTGAGGCCACGGTGGAACCACAGCATGTCCTCAGGTTTACTACCGGCCATGTTTAGCAGGGCGCTGTCGCTCTCTGACAGACGAGCCCCTCCAGCAGAACCCCTCTTCCCTGAGGCCACCGCGGCCACTGCTGCAGCCGCACGCTCCCTCTTCATCTTCACCTTCTTACGCTTGGAGAGCAGGCTGGGGCTCTGGGGGGTCTGGCCTGGGGAGGAGGAGGAGGATGAAGAGGAGTCGCTGAGATTAGGGGCACTGGTGGAGGACAGGGCTCCCACTCCTGAGCACCCCATGTTGAGGGGGACGGTGACCTCAGCTACAGCCAGGCACACCTCCATCAGGGCGTGGAAGTAGGTGGAGAATCTGCTCTGCTCAGTCCCCAGGGCCAGGCCACCGCCACCAGAGGAGGAGCACCCTGCTCCGGCCCCTGCAGCCACCCAGCCCTGGGTCTCCCGGTCATACAGCTTGCGGAGCTCTGTCTGCAGGGCCATGAGCACAGCCAGGCAGGGGTTAAGCAACAGAGCGATGGAGCTGGACAGGCCTGCAGGGCTTTTCCGCTGCTCCAGGTGGTGGATCTTACGGAAGAGCTCAGCCAGCAGGTGGAAGGAGAGTTCCTTGATGCAGGGGGCCAGATCTGTGGTCCATAACAGCCCACCTAGAACGTCACAGACAGGAAGAGAGAGGGAACAGAAACTCTTAGAAAATAGTGAACAACTTGTTGTCAGCACAAAACAGGATGCAATATTAGTCACATACAACGAGTGACTGAAGGTTATGGAAAAGATGTAGACGTTGGACACCTCATGGATCGCCATGGATGCAGACATTTCAAAGATTTTATGGAAGTGTAGCACCTACCCAGCAGCTCCACCACCTGCAGCAGCACAGACGAGGGCACAGTGTCCAGCTCCTCCTCAGAGTGCTCATTATTCTCCCCTAGCTTCCACGTCAGCAGCTGCTCAGCAAACGCCATAGCCAGGGGGAACTCCAGTGGCAGGGAGTGCAGCACCAGCACCGCGCCAGGAGGGGGCGACACCCCTGAGAGAGACAGTGAAACAAACCAAGCTATTATAAATACATGTTAATCATTTGAAACAGAGAGAAACATAATTAACATACATATGCTGAAAAGAGTTATTACTGTAAGCCAGGACTGGGGGAAATCAAGCACTCACCCAGTTTGATGTGCACTTTGTCGGTGGGGATGATGACAGTGGGGAACTGGTTGGTAGTGGGAGGGGGGGTGAGGCCTGTGTTGGAGGGTGAAGCATCCAGAGGGTAGCACACCGCCTCCATCAGGTTGAGCTGGCCGTTCCGGCGCACCTTGTGACCAAGGCCATAAACCATAACCCGCGCCCATGGGGCTTTGTACAGGGAGGAGCTAGTGGGGAAGAGAGGAAACGCGAGAGAGGCAGAAAATGGGGGCACTGTAAGACATCTAGGATGGTCAAGGGTCATGGGTTAAACTTAGATAAAGGCAATTGGAAACAAAAAAGTATGTTAAATTAGCTCACTCTTTGCGGCAGCCTAGTTGGCTCTCTTTGCAGGAGACGATCACGAAGGCAGCACCTGGGAAGTTGACATCCATGCTGACCTTTGACTCTGATACCGGGAAGTCCTCTGAAGTGAACTGCTCTGGTGCATTCTACATAATGGAACAAGGGAAATAAAGATGAACCATATTAAAACAAAAGATCTCCGTCCCTGGGGAAATATACATTCAGACAGATTCGGGTCATTAGTTAACCCTGTGCAGACCTGTAGGAAGCAACAGATCTGCTTGGTGAGCTCCAGCAGACTCTCCTCCCCCTGGTGCAGGGCGCGGGTGATGGCCACGGTGAGCCACTCCCGGATGGGCTGTGCGTTTCCCTGGTAAAACAGTTCTGTGGGAGAACAGCTCTGGCCCTGCAGATTGTGGAGTAGAGACTGTGCCACCAGGATGGAGCTGGAGCTGATGGTGCCATCTGCAGGACAAACAGAGAACACTCAGCACAACGATCATGGAAAGGTTGCCTAACAAATCAGTCTGTGATACCAGCTCTGGTAACACTGTCTGAAATAAAGCGCTGCAAACATTTTGAAAGATTTCTTACAAGCCAGAATGTCGCATGCCTTAGGTGATGAGCAAACAAACCGTGACAGAGACCTGCGTTTTGAAGTCGGTTTAATAATATTTCCTGTGGATATTTTGTCATAACTTTCCACCGGCAGCAGGACAAAATCAGTGGACAACAGATGAATATATTCAACATTCTGACTTGTAAAGGGACTGTTTGGAATTTTGGAATCTAAATGTTAGAGACGACAGTGGATGCTTGTCCAGTCTACACTCGGATTCTTAGAGGCTAGGTGAAAAGCAGACTCCAAATCACTCCAGTCAGTCAATTGTACACCTAAAAATCCATGTGTTATTTCAGTCTAGTCCATTTTCTAACTTCATTCTATTTAACCCATTATTTTCCATGGATCATCATGTCATCCAGAGAGGGTCCGCTCACCAGGCAGAGGCGGAGCCAGCAGCTGATTGGACAGCAGCTGCAGGTGTTCCAGAGTGATGTCTCTAATGGCTGGGATGTGGAGGAGGCGGGTGAAGGTGTGGGGGCTCTTGGGGGCAAAGATGTTGAGTAGCGCCATGCGGCAGTAAAGCCGAGCAAGGGCACTCTCACAGCGCAGAAGCTCCCTGAAACACAGCAGGCCACGGGGGATGATTTACAGTTCATAGCAGTGTGTTATTTCAGCGTGTGTGTGTTAGTTACCTATGGATCTGGATGTTACTGCTGTCGAGATTAACAAGACCATTGGCAGCAGTACGGCGGGATCCAACAGGGGGACGCTCCAACATCTCAATGGGATACCAGTACCTCACCAGCACCCCCTCACTGCGCAGGTACGTCTCTACCTGTACCAGCTCATTCACCTGAAAACACAGACACACACAGTAAGTAACAAGAGACAAAGCTTAACTTATTTTAGCTTTGTTTCTATGACAACTGAAGTGAAGTGTTCCACACTCACTGAGTCCACGTCCAGAACCACTCCGTGCAGGCCGAAGGTTTTCAACATTCCTCGGATGGCAAACTTGGGCAGGGCTGTTCCGCCTGTGGTGCTGTTGGTGTTGTTGCTGTCTGGACAGCGGATGACTACGGTCAAACCTGAGACGAGGAAGCATACTGTATAAGTAAGAGCAAAGCCGGGTAACTACAGCCTATGTGTTCATAATGATAATGATCATTACAAAAAATTCTTAAAAGAAAATAGTGCTTCAGTAATTGTTAAACCAGCTATCAGGAAAACTCCTGTGTTCACTAATGTATTTACAGTGAGGGTCAAAGGTGATGAAAACAATAACGGTCCGATAACCAAGGTCTCTGGCATGGTGGTGGGTGCAAGTGCAGGGTACCTTTGCGGACTTTATCGATGGTGAACTTGTTGGCCTCATCCTTGATGTCCTCGATGGTGGGGAGGTAGAGGTCCCGGGGGATGCCACCGTTCTCTTCATACAGGAACTCCACTGTCTGCCGGGCTATGTCAACCATGCCTGCACAACATTTCAAGCAATAAAAACAGCACAAAGAACAAACGTCAAAAACCATCCCTTCAAAAAAGTCAAACTGGAGTCAATAGGGAGCTGCTCTTTAAACAGAGCCACAGGGTTGACCACCTCTTACCACATGGTTTTCAGCGAGTGAGTGTCCCAAGCTGCTCAAAGAGCAGAGGAGCAGAAACGAGAGACTGAACATAAATCCTCACCCAGCTGCAGTGCTCCCTTGATCTGGTCCAGACCGGACTTCCTCTCTGCCTCATTGCGGAAGCGACGACGGATGGTGGGGAACACCTTGGTCTCCCAGGCCTTCACCAGCAGGGCATAGTGGTCCTCCTGGGTGGGTGAAACAGTACATTCATGCCAACAGTGAAAAACCAGGATACCAAAAAGTTCATGTGTTATCTGAAGGCTCTTCTCAGAACCATAAGCACCAGAAAGATTTTCAACTCACCCTGGGAATATCGTCATCATCCTCGTCATCACTCTCGTCGTCAGCGATAGGCGGGGGGTGTGCTTCAGGCCCTGAGGTGACCAGGTTCTCGTAGCTCAGCTCTACCTTGTAGAGGCACGACGAGTCACTGTTGTACTCTGTTCCGACAGGGGAGGACAAACAACAAAGACGGTTCTTACCAACGCTACCAACTGGGAGACATATACACAGACCAGACAGTGAGGGTGAGGGTTAGGACTGCGGTGGCGAGGTGGGGTTGACCAAACAGCAAACGCAACCGAGGACTGAAATCACACCAGGTTAAAAGGTCCAATGCAGCTGTTTTCAATATCAAATCATTTCTGGGGACCATTTAAGTACCTTACTGTGATTGTTTTCAATTAAAAATGGTAAAACATTTCTCAAGGAATAATTTTGCTAGGACTGTCTGGGAGTGGGGAGGAGAAAAGTGAAAAGTTGCTGTTATTGGCAGAGCGGATTGAAACTCTTTCTTGTTGGTCTATTAACTCATTTACCGCTTAATGATGTCACTAGGAAGGCCAATACTCCCTCCCACCAAAACAGGCAGACATTCCAGACGGTCTTTTCAAACAGCTCTTACACTAAAAGGATCACCATAATTTACACAATTTCACAGTATTATTTAACCTCAGTGTGGTAATATATTTAAACACAGGAAAATCACCTTTTTGACTGCACTGGGCCTTGAAGTAAAACAACACATTTTAGGTTACGTGACCGGAAGGTAACTGAAACAGATGCATTTGGTGCAAGGGGAAAGTGAAAGGAACATACGTTGCTGGGCAACTGCTACCGCGGCGATCCGACAGGGAGGTCCGTGGGATCCAGAGTCAGATGCCACACTAGCACCCGCATCATTGTCGCTGTCAGATGCCATGGCGAAGGGGAGGGCCTCGAAGTTGGCACTGATTTCCTCTGCCAGGTCAACACAGAGGTCAGCAGCATTGCGGTGTGCTTGGCCCTCTGCATACGCAAACGCCCGGCAACCAAAGTTGGCACGAATCTTTGTGTTCTAAACAAAATGCAAAACACACCATGATGACATACAAGCTGCATCAATTAGGCGTTATCTTGTTTAACTTGTTATCTTGTTTTACCCACCTTCTTCTGAATGTGCACCAGAGGCCACATGCCCCCTGCTACATCCTCCAGGAAGGGGCTGAGGCGGTGGCCACAGTAGGTGAAGTAGACCCGCCCTTTAGAGACCTGGCCAGGGGGTGGAGGGGTGCCCTCAGAGCGCTCCCAGCCAATGCCCGCCACATCCCCTGTAAGCAGGAAGAGAATGGTCACCATCCAAGATACAGTTCAAAATCAGATGTTTCACCAAAATTTTTGAAATATGCAATACACATTGGTTCCATAAGCAAAAAAAGTCAAATGAATGATGGAAAAATAGGAGGTAGATGATATTATGAAACTAGATGAGAGGATTGTTTCCCATCTCACCAGGAAGTAGGGCTACGTCCAGCCTCACACTCTTCCACTGCAGCAGACTGGAGCCATTATAGTGCACAGCCCTACCATTACTGAAAGGAAGAAACACAGAGACAGAGGGGGAGGATGAAAAAGACAGGAAAGAAAAGTCAGCACTCAGTCTCAGACAGGGCAGTGGGAAACCTCACAGAGATTACATATGTAAAATCCATATGAACACATACTTGTGAAAGAGGCAGGTGCCAACAGGGTTGGTCCATGCTCCGTCTCTCTTCTCCGCCTCTGTGGCAAAGCCAAAAGACACAATAGGGCCGCTGTCATCTTCCGAGTCTCCATAGGAAACAATCTCTATTTCCCAGTAAAAGGAAGGAGCCTACAGGAAAAAGAGGGAGAGGAATTTAAAGATTCCAAATGAGTCAGCCTGCTTCATAAGCATGCAAAACTGAATTATCATCAATATAAAACCTAGCATGTGCCATTCCCAAGACATCCAGTAAGTGTAGGGGTGCCCACCTGAACAGGTACAGGTGAGGTGGCATAGATGAAGGTTCCCCTGGGCAGGCCTCCTCCAGCGCTGGGGTCGGCCAGGAAGGTGACGGAGGTAAGGCGGGATGAGAACATGCAGGCACGCACTGGAGGGAACACCCTGGTTGGACTCCATGTAATCTCCTTGGGCTAGGGAGAGATATAGAGTGGAGCAGAGAGTGTTACAAGGCCCCACAAACTACAAACTGAATCCCTTCATCCCTCAAAAAATCATAGTATGGTTTTATGTCAGTTATTCGATCAGTAGATCAATGAGTAGAGGCTACAGCGACACCCACCTGGCACCTGTCTGTCTGGAGGGGAGGAGGTGGCGGGCGAGCGCAGTCTCGGTACAGCATCCTCACTCGCTCACACTGTGCCTCGACCATGCCCAGACGCTCCCCTGCACAACACAGCAGAATCAATGCTACGCTCATAGAGAAAATACGGCCGGTAAAAGTACAGTCATGCTGCATTGTAGAAGTTGTGTCATCATTGAGCACTATGCTACTGGGTGAGAGTGGGTGGTCACTCACCAGGACTGCACTCCTGGGCCACTAGGTTAAGCACCTCCACAGCAGCAGGACACTGCTGAATGAACTCTTCACAGAACGAGCTGTCCTCCAGGAGCTGGGCCATCACCAGACATGCCCTGGGAGCCAAACACAACAGACACATTTAAACCTCCATACTAACTAAGCAAAACAAATTTATGACATACAGGTGCATAGACACACTTGGCGGAGCAGCAAAACATCTTGACCGAGGTAATGTCCTCATTAGTGATTTACCTGGTCCTGATTTCAGCCAGCAGGCGGACAGCGGCCATGACAGGACTAGAGCCATCTCCTGAACAGGGGAGGGAGGTGTGGATGGACAGACTACCCTCCTGTGGCAGTAGCATGGACTGTACCGCCTGCACCACCTTCTCTGTGATAGACAGCTTGTAGAGGGGCAGCGCCTGGGAGAGAGAGGGGGAGAGGGACATTGATGAGAAGAGAACATTAAATTAGTCTACTGCCATCATACATTAAAGCCTTATGTGCACTTGCATCATTTCCAGTCGATTTACATGTGTTAGTTACACGTGTTAGTTACACGTGTTAGTTACACGTGTTAGTTGCACGTGTTAGTTACATGTGTTAGTTACATGTGTTAGTTACACGTGTTAGTTACACGTGTTAGTTACACGTGTTAGTTAGTTACACGTGTTAGTTACACGTGTTAACTACATGTGTTAGTTACACGTGTTAGTTACACGTGTTAGTTACACGTGTTAGTTACACGTGTTAGTTACACGTGTTAACTACACGTGTTAGTTACATGTGTTAGTTACATGTGTTAGTTACATGTGTTAGTTACATGTGTTAGTTACACGTGTTAGTTACACGTGTTAGTTACACGTGTTAGTTACATGTGTTAGTTGCATGTGTGACTTCTCTAACCCTCCCTGTCCTTACCTCAGAGCGGGGAGTGCAGAGGCGGGAGATGGGCACCGTCAGGATGTCGGAGGCCTTGCAGGCCTTCCTGTACTCACAAGAAGGGAACTTTACTGTGGCGAGGCCCTCCTGCTCATTGATGGACATGACCAGGCCCACGCTGTCCAGCACTCCTTTACCCACCACCTGAGGAAGCAGAGGGACCATGAAGAGAAACATTCACTGATAGACCATTCACTACTATAGATCTTTCTGCCCACAGCACTATTGGCCTGGTATAGTGTTGTTGGCAGACAGCATGTGAATTTCAGAGACAGGTACAATTTGTATTGCTAAGTCTTCTAATGGATCTATCAACTTCTGCTCATCTCCTAACCCACCTGGACCTCTGAGCCGATCTTGATGGTCTCCTTGAAGCCTCCGAGGGCGCAGAGTGCTGCCACAGCCTGCCTGCCGATGGCCTGGAGTTTAGCCAGCTTCCTGCTGCTGCTGCTACCGTTCTCCAGGATGCTCTCAGCATACTTCCCCAGCTGTGGGATGAACATCAGCGCTCTGGACAGCACCTGGCACAATCATCAGCAGCGTTAAATCCATGCGTTATCACTATGACCTTCATATACAGTATATTCTTAGAATTACATGGATCTAGCATTGCAAGTAGATCTTAAAATGGCTGCAGCTGCCTCAAAAACCTATGCATTCTGATGGTGCTTTACCTTCTCTGCAGTGCTGGTCCAGATCTGGGCGGTGTTGGATTCAGGTGCTGTGAGCAGGCTGTGCAGCAAGGCGATAACCTCAGCAGCCATACTGTTGGCCACATGGCCACTGATAAAGGGCCTGATTGGGTCGGACCTGAACAGTGGAGGGAGAAAGAGGAGACCGCTCAGAACCACTCTCCCGTGTTTTTATTTATTTATTACCTTGACACATTTTGGGGAGTAAATAATTTTTCATTATTAAAAGGTTTCTTTATTATAAAAAATACTTTGACATTTTTGGGGTGGTTATTTCATTCCTAGGCTTTTTTTCCTTATCTTTAAAAAAAAGATTTTATCATAGGCATGCAATACCATTGACAGCTGTTACAAATACGCATCCCACAATAGGGAAGTGGGAGCTAAAGGTTCATCCCACAATAGGGAAGTGGGAGCTAAAGGTTCATCCCACAATAGGGAAGTGGGAGCTAAAGGTTCATCCCACAATAGGGAAGTGGGAGCTAAAGGTTCATCCCACAATAGGGAAGTGGGAGCTAAAGGTTCATTGTCCCCCAGAACACCTCACCATTTTCAGCCCACTACCTCGGTGCGGTGGACACACAGAAGCGTACAAACAACCAATGACCCTAACAAACTACAAAGAACATAAACATGAATTACATACAAAAAATACCACAATAAATACAACTAAACAAACAAAAGAACCAACAACTACAATTATCATACGACTGGCGATCCAGGAGCACCTTCCCTTTGTCTAGGAAATCAAATCAGGCCCATCCCTCGACGACCTCCCACTTTCTTTTGCAATCAATCCTTCTAGTGTATAATAGTGTTCGACAGTTCTTTTTAAAGAATCCAATTACTAACATATTTGTTTTCTGAGTTTTAGAAATGAAAAACTTCCCCAGCTGAATCAAGAGATTGTATATCGTGTTGCATCTGTCCCTTAAGTCACCCAATAGAACTGTTTGTGGAGAGATCAAAAACAGGGAGGAACCACTCTTGTACTGTTGCCCAAAAGTTAGCAACTATGGGTCAATATCAGAAGATGGGTAACAAATTCCTCTACTTCTACACCACAAAAAAGGCACAAATAAAAATCTTCAATGCCCCATATTTGTAACTGTCACGATCGGGAGACAGACGCAGGAATGCGTAATAGGGTTTTTTATTTAGCCCACATTACGGCAAGCCGTGTAAAGGCACGGGGACAAAGAGCAAACAAACACTATACAAAAACACAGGGTTGAAATCCAAATAAAAGAGTGAGGAGTACCTCGAATAAATAACACAATGAGTAACACACGGGACAAGACCCGTAATCATCTGCACAATCCACACGGTCACGAAAGCCCAAAACACAGCACAGGTCCTCACACGCACCAATGGACATTGTAACAATAATCGACAGCACCATGGTGAACAAAGGACACATATATACAAATACAATCAGCGGAAATAAGGGCCAGGTGTGCGCAATGAAAGTTCCAGAGGGATCCGTGACAGTAACATCTTGTTATTAGCCAAAAATGTGTACAATATCTTCAATTGAAACATTCAGATAGTGGAGTCTAATGATGTTTTATAAATCAAACCAAAAACCTGTTTCTAAGGGATGGGAGTATCAAAATGATACATCTTTACTAATTTTCTCTCGTTAAACATCTGAGATTTAATATGCCTACAAACAGTTTCTATTTTCTTTCCCTTAACTTTTTCTTCCATTCCGTTGGAATTTTTTATTTCACCTTTATGTAACCAGGTAGGCCAGTTGAGAACAAGTTATCGTTTACAACTGCAACCTGGCCAAGATAAAGCAAAGCAGTGCGACAAAAACAACAACACAGAGTTACACATGAACAAACATAGTCAATAACACAATAGAAAAATCTACGTACAGTGTGTGCAAATGTAGAAGAGTAGGGAGGTAAGGCAATAAATAGGCCATAGAGGTGAAATAATGACAATTTAGCATTAACACTGGAGTGATAGATGTGCAGATGATGATGTGCAAGTAGAGATACTGGGGTGCAAAAGAGCAAGAGGATAAATAACAATATGGGGATGAGGTAGTTGGGTGGGCTATTTACAGATTGGCTGTGTACAGGTACAGTGATCGGTAAGCTGCTCTGACAGCTGGTGCTTAAAGTTAGTGAGGGAGATATGTCTCCAGCTTCAGTGATTTTTGCAATTCGTTTCAGTCATTGGCAGCAGAGAACTGGAAGGAAAGGTGGCCAAAGGAAGTGTTGGCTTTGGGGGTGACCAGTGAAATATACCTGCAGGAGCGCGTGCTACGGGTGGGTGTTGCTATGGTGACCAGTGAGCTGAGATAAGGCGGAGCTTTACCTAGAAAAGACGTATAGATGACCTGGAGCCAGTGGGTTTGACGACGAATATCTAGTGAGGGCCAGCCAACGAGAGCATACAGGTCGCAGTGGTGGGTAGTATATGGGGCTTTGGTGACAAAACGGATGGCACTGTGATAGACTACATCCAGTTTGCTGACTAGAGTTTTGGAGGCCATTTTGTAAATGACATCGCCGAAGTCAAGGGTCGTATTCTTTTGCTGCCAGTAACTGATTTGACTTATGATTTGTACCTCCACTGAGTATACAAACATTAGGAACACCTTCCTAATATTGAGGTGCACCATTCTAAGTGCTAAACATTTTGATAGAATACAGGTGTCACAGCACCCCAGGCGCTGCCCCTTGTTGGTAGTTCTCCCTGTTCAAATGAAAAAGCATGCAAGCAAAGATTCTTTGATTTCTGTAAAAATTCCCATTGAGAAAGAGTTAATTGCCATTAGTAGTTAATCATCAGCAGTCAACCTATCATAACATAAATACAAACATTATCCTAAGTGGATATTATCATAGTCTTCAGTGAAGATGACATTACAGTCAAGGTCTGATAACAGGGTTGGATGCTCCTCGAAATAAAAACATTGTAATGAAATATTGTACTTGCACCTGTAATATCTAGTGAGGTAATAATAAATGAAGCCCTTCAGAGGAAAGCAGTTATGTGACAGTTTTCTTATGTTCTACTAGTATTACTAGTGGAACAGTGTTATGATAGTTTCTAATCCACTAGTATTACTGTTATGAAAAATGCATAATCTAACGTTTGCACAGCTCGAGTCAAACTGACCTGGCCAGTTCAGAGTTCCTGTCCCGACACACAGCAGTCTGAGCGGTCTTCTTCTTGTCCCCCGTGGTGACTCCTCCAGCGGCCTCCTGGGCCAGAGCCTCCACAGGCGGGCCCACGCTCACTATCAGCCCAGACTGGGCCCACTTATTGGCCTTCCTCAGGGCGGCTGCAGCCTCCTCTGTGATTACCTCACAGCTACCACTCTGGTGGGGTGAAGAGGCAGATCAGCCAGGAATAATGGTATGATTAATGAACATGCCTTCACAAGTTCACATTTTTCTTTCACTTAGTGACAGCCAAATGACATATGAAGCCACATTAAACCGGCCAGACCTTGGTCATGTCTCTGTCCATCTTCACCACTTTCTCCATGTTTGCTCCAGTTCCAAGGCGGAATGGCCGGCCCTCTGAACTGCTGCAGGCCACCAGAAAGAAGGTGTCAGAGAAACTTTATGGATGGTTAGGCACACAAAAGGTGTCAGGAGGTATTATGATGAGTCTTACCTGAGCAATGGCTGAAGCACCTCATGAGAGGACTGGTCCTCCCTCTTGTGGATAAAGATGGACAGTTTGCCATCCACAGCCTCGCTCTCCTCCCCAGCATCCTTATCAGACTTTAGGGTTCCCTTGGGGCTGGAGCGGCTCAGGCTGGTGTCTGGCTCTGAGGAGCTGGGGGACAGCAGGGTCTGGCAGCCTGGTGAGGGACATGGTGTTAGAAAGATCACTAACTGAGATCAGAGATCTCCTGACCCACATGTCGAGACCAAAGGCTCCTACCTGGTACTACGTAGTCAGCCAGCTTGGCCAGCAGCAGGGCAGCAATGCGCGAGGCGGGGTCAGCGGCGTCCTGCTGCTCAGCATCCAGGGTGTTGATGGAGTAGCTCCAAGCGGGCAGCGCCACGTTGCCACAATCCTCCACACTCATCAGGGGCAGGGCAGCACGGCACAGCTGCAGGATGATCAGCACCAGCTTGGGAGACGGCCGCTGGTCCAGCAGCAGGGACAGGAGCTTGGACACACAGGCTGGCTGGCTCAGGATGGCCTTCCCTATGTGGCTCCTGGAGAAGCAACAGACAGTCAGGAATAATTAGAAGACGACAACCTAACAGTCATTTCTAAAACACAGAACACAAAATAACATTGAGCCCTCATGTTGATAGGAGTTTGTTTAAGGCGTTGTCCAGTTGTCTGGTGGTGTTTACCTAGACAGGTCGTTGAGCAGGCTGAGGACATCCTGCAGTGCGTCGTTCCCTGCTGCCTGGTTCCCACAGCACTCTGTGGCTCTGGCCAGGTGGTTGGTCAGCAGGCTGGATACCTGCCGGGCCAGACCCGAGTGCACCGCATCTGTTGAACCACCTTTAGAAAGGGGTAGAGGGATTTCTGTAGTAGCTAGAATCACCACACACTGATGATTACTGTAAAAAAAAACCTGATGTGAGGTTGCATCTTAAAGTCTGATTATCTGTATTCAAAGATGAAGTCATACTTATGTTTCTGAACATAAACTATTTAAAATCCACCCATCTTTCCTCTGGTTTCTGAATTAGTGGCCTAATTCAACTTTTGCCAAGCTTGCCTAACTTTTACCTCCAACTATTCTTCTGCATCTTCTCCTCACTTTGATAGAAGACCCTGAAGACATTAAGACAGTCTTTCAAACCTTCTTCTTTAGCTAAAGGCACAGTGCAATATCAAGATATTGGAAACTGAAATGTTCTTACATGTTCTGCTTGAGTGCTGAAGTTCTCTTAATTTCTTGGAGTGAGCTACCTGTTTCACAAGCTGATAAGTCCCCACCCTCAAAAAACTAGATTGCATACCTTCCACCTTCTCCCACTCAATGCAGCGGTTGGCCAGAACCTGGAAGGCAGCCCAGGCCATGGTGGCCACCTTCTGCTTCTTGGTTTGCTTCTCATTGGAGCTGCAGTCCCTCTGGCCACTCAGGCTGCACAGGCGGTCCATCAGATGGACCAGACCACTGCGTACCAGGCACTGCTCCTCACTCCTACAGGAACACAGGACCAGACGGGTTGGGGTTTGGAGGAGGGCAATTATTGGAAGTCAGGCATTTTTGGGTGCCAGGAGAATGAGTTAAGTTGTTTGTTACAAAAGCAGTTACAAAGCAGTTTTCCAAGAGTAGCATGAGGAAGATGGAGAATCATTTTCTTGCCTCGTATAGGGGATGGTGCAGAGCATGCCAATACTGTTAGCACAAGCGATGGGGTAGCGGGCACATAGTGACACTACAGACGTCATGGACTCCCCAAAGGCCTCCTGAACTTGCTCCACCATTCCCCCACAGGTCAGCTCCTCGATCCTGCAGAGGACACACACAGATACACATACATTTACAAAACTGCATTTTCTTTCAGAATGTTAATTGATGGTAGGTTTGTGTGTGAGTGTGTCTGTGTCCATCCCTTACCTGGGCCCTCCTTGCAGCACCATTGTAACAGGGCCCACCAGGTGAGTGACCCCGCCCACCCTGACTGCGGCGGTGAGCAGCTCCCTCATGTGAACCAAGGCCTGCTTCCTCGTGCTGCCCCGCCTCCACCGTGTCTGAGCCGCAGACAGGAAACTGCTGCTGGACACCTGGAGGAGGAAGAATTAGGGTAAAATATGAGTAGACTGATCTTCTCTAATCATTTGGCACCAAAAACAATTTCAGTGTGTATGTGCAGTGACTTTGTGACGGAGGGCTGGACTTACTGACTGGTCGGGCGTGGTCCCAATGAAGGCAAAGAGCTGTCCCAGCAGCACACTGTACGTTGGCTTGTCCCGGCAGTCCTCCATGGCTAGAGACTGCAGCAGTGTGAAGGAGCTGCTGCGGTGACTGGTAGGGTGGTGTCGCCTCCTACAGTAGGGGAGGACAACAAAGTGGAGGGGTGAGTACTCTCTCCATTCATCATCAACTTAGTGTAGTTACGCTTGTAATCCACTTTCTTGGTGTCATCAAAAACAGTTCAGTGTACAGAGAACCTTTGGCTGCTGTGTGTGAACTCCAGGTCCTGGTTGGCGATCATTTCCAGGTCGGAGGGTGCAGACATGCTGCGCAGGAAGACTGGCTGCTTCACCCCGGGGACCACCGTCTTAGTGTCTGACACAGACTTACAGGCTGCAACAACAAAAAGCCAGTACCGGTTACCTCTATTTCATCATACTACATGCAGGCAGTCAAAGTAAATCAGGCAGGGCTATAGAGGAGCAGTTGTAAGCTAGGGAAGAGTAGTAGGCTGGGGAGGTGCAGTAGGTTGAGGAGGTGCAGTAGGCTGGGGAGGTGCAGGTTGGGGAGGTGCAGTAGGCTGGGGAGGTGCAGGTTGGGGTGGTGCAGTAGGCTGGGGAGGTACAGGTTGGGGAAGTGCAGTAGGCTGGGGAGGTGCAGGTTGGGGAGGTGCAGTAGGCTGGGGAGGTACAGGTTGGGGAGGTACAGGTTGGGGAGGTGCAGTAGGTTGGGGAGGTGCAGTAGGCTGGGGAGGTGCAGTAGGTTGGGGAGGTGCAGTAGGCTGGGGAGGTGCAGGTTGGGGAGGTGCAGGTTGGGGAGGTGCAGTAGGCTGGGGAGGTACAGGTTGGGGAGATACAGGTTGGGGAGGTGCAGTAGGTTGGGGAGGTGCAGTAGGCTGGGGAGGTGCAGGTTGGGGAGGTGCAGTAGGCTGGGGAGGTGCAGATTGGGGAGGTGCAGTAGGCTGGGGAGGTGTAATGTAGGAAGGTGGAAGCTGAGTTGTACCTGGTGTGCCAGCAGGCGTGGTGTTCAGGCTCCTGCAGTGAGGAGCGATGGTGACGTGGAGCAGCAGCTCTGTGCGGTTCATCAGGCTCTTCACCAGGGCTTTGGTTTTGGCCAGCGGCACAGCACCTTTTAGGTGGACAGAGTTCACCTCCTGGAAGAACTTCTCCCTGTGGACAAATTCAGATGATCACAAACCAGAAGACAACATGGAGTCTTCGAAAGCAGTGTAGATGTTACCTCATCAGTCAACATCTGTATTGTCACGTCGCTCTTCTCTTACCTCAGTGTGAGGACAACGTTTTCCAAATCACTGCAGTCCAGTGGGACCTCTTTTAGTGAACACAGCAATTCTAGTTCCTTCATTTTGTTCTGCGGAAACAAAAACAAATTATGTGAGCTGAACAGTGAACAATTTTAAGAGAATCTGTGGAGAATTAGAGGTAGAGAGATGTGTACCTCAAAGAAGTGGTAGTCATGGAAGAATGGAGCATTGTTCTCCAGCTTTCCCTGCTGAGCTTCCTCCACCTCGTTCTGCCACTTCTGCTCCAGCTCTGCTACACTCTGGGGGGGGGAGACAAAGTTATACACACATACAAACACTTGGAGAGGGAAAAGCTGAATTGTGCCACTTGTGTACCTGCAGCTGGCGCTCCATGGCGTTGATCTTCTTGAAAGTCTCGGCCATGATCTTACAGAGCAGGTCGTACTCCTCAGCGTGCTCCTCACGGTACTGGAAGTTGACGAGTGACTGGAGAGCATCCACCAGCGTCAGGTGCTTTATCACACACGACACTATGACCTCCTCCATAACGTCTGGCCTGATCACTTCCCTGACACGGGCAAGTCAGAGAGAAAGGGGGAGAAAAGGATAGACAGTAATGACTGGTTAAAATAGAATTAGGATGGCAGTTGTGCAAGCCTGCCGTATATATCGTCACCCCTTCTCACTTGATGCTGGGACGGAACTGTGGTCGCCCCCTGCCGGACACCTCTCGTAGCCGGCCCATGATTCCTGGAGGCAGGCGGATACGGGGCAGGTCAAAGTAGGCCCCGGGCATGAGGCCCGGGGGAGGGATGAGGACATCAGAGGGGTAGGTGAACTCCTGGTCCTCCTCGATGGTGAGGGGTAAGGGTGATGGGCTGGGGGTGAGGGCTGGAGAGAGGGCACCATTAGCCTCCACCTGCCATTGGCACCTGAAGGAAACACAAAGCAGATAGTCTCTGCTGTGTCACACATGTTATTTTACTAATTTATTCTTATTACATTGGTTATAGCTGTATACCACTGTGCTTCTACATTGCAGTGCATTTGTGCTATCTATAGGGTGTGCTCTGTATCATTCTCCATTTATGCTGAGTCACCTTTGGAGCAGCTTGGAGCAGAGCAGGTCATGGCAGGCGTCCTCCTCTCGGGTTACTTCAGGTCCGTTGTAGAGGATGCGGAGCATGGAGCAGGCCAGTACAGACAGACCCAACGCCAGGTCTGCCAGGAAGGGGAGACCCCCAGAGACATCCTCCGATGACTCCTGGAGCGGGAAAACAGAGACAGTTCAATGTAACACTGTAACAACGTCTGGGTGTGTATGTCCAACATGGCAGCAACATGCCAGAACTCATGCGGTGTTTTACAACTCCACAGCTGTTTGTACCTGGGCTCGGACAGTGCAGGAGAACCCCCACATGGCTTTGTCTGGGGTGTTGTGCTCGCGCCCACTCCTCATCTCAAAGGAGAACGTCACTGTGTCCCCCTCCACCTTGACCAGGTCTTTGGGCCAACCTGTCCCGAGGACACTGCGACTGCCATAGCCCAGAGTGTTGCCTCCATACTCAGTGACCTTGCGACTGTTAGTGTTGGGCCCGGCATACATCACCAACTGGAACCCCAGAGAGAAAAGATCAAGTAAATACTCTTCCTCATAGAGCTTTGCAATACTAGACATGTTATGCCATAGCTTTATCAAGGAAATGTGATGTGGGGTGGAGAGGTGCAGGGATTGGTCACCTTGTCGTAGTCGTACTGCGAGGAGCAGCGGGAGTCGAAGCGCAGGTAGAGGCAGCGTGCTCCTGGGATGTGTACCGTCTCTTTGAACTTATAGTTGTCTCGCACAGGGTGGACCGTCTCCACCGTCTTCCCAGCAGCCCACGGGGCAGGGATCTTCAGGCCTGTTAGGAAGCCTGGCTCCTCCCGCTCATCTAGGATTCTAAAGCTGGAGAAGGACAGACCGTCATCGGCGACAGAGGAAGTTGTCAGGGACAGAGGAACAGTCGTCAGGGACAGATACACAAACACACTTGGAAAACCAGGCTTATGGTCCTGATGAACATGGCCTACACAGAGGACCGTGTGTGCACTTACCTGTCATCAGCAGCAGCAGGTGTCTTTTGGCCCAGCGGCCCTCCTACCAATGGAGTGCTGTCAGTGAAGAGAGGAGACTGGGTCTTGAGCAGCAGAGCAGTCTGGGAAATGACCAGTGGAAACCCATATAAATATATACTCATTCTCCTTCCAAATGATCTTCAACCTTCATTTAACAATCACCATATGTCCACCCATATTCCACCACAGAAACTAGAAATGACAGCCACAAGTTCTAAACCAGAGAAGAATATCTGCATTGAGGTGAGACTGTTTGGGAGCCCCCACCTGGCTGGTGTAGAGGACTAGCTGTACTAGCTGGGGCATGAGGGCGTCGGCGAGCGCAAGTGTCTGCAGGTTGGGGTGCATCAGAGAGGTGAGCAGAACTGGCAGCAGGTGCCCCAGCATTGTAGCCTTGGTAATCTGCTCCAAGCCCTTCAGCCTGCAGCCCAGGAGGAGAGGAAGAGGGGAGAGGGGGAGGAGAGGGGAAGAGTAGGAAAGAGAATGAGAGAGAAAAGTGGGATGAGAGGTATGTAGAAGAAGAGGCAGACAGAAGGGAACATGCAGATACACAGGCAACAAGTTGAGGGCTAGGGGTAAGCAGACAACAGGTAAAATGACAGGTAGACACATAACAGGTAGACAGGTAAAGCAGAGAGAGGAGTGGTGATGGTCACCTGGTCTCTCGGTCGGGGATGTCACTGTTGATGAGGGCGGTGGTCACCTGCTGCAGGCTCTCCAGCACCTCGTCACACCCCACCAGGATCTTGGTGGCCAGCGACAGGATGCTGGTCTGCAGCTCCTGGGAACCACACACAGAAAAGGCAATGCTTCCGTAACAGTGCCTACTTGCTTACAACAGGAAAAACAAGCACATGAATTCCCAAAAAATGTACAGTCGCAGCTATACTATGTGCCTGTGGGTAAGAAAACAAACACCCATAGATAAAAGCACTAAGAAAACAGGGCTTACTGTTGAATATGCTAAATGGGGTGGCTATGCTGTGTCATGATTGAACATTTCCTTGCTCCATTGCTGCAGCAATTGAGTCCGCTCAGAGAGAGAGAGAGAGAGAGAGAGAGAGAGAGAGAGAGAGAGAGAGAGAGAGAGAGAGAGAGAGAGAGAGAGAGAGAGAGAGAGAGAGAGAGAGAGAGAGAGAGAGAGAGAGAGAGAGAGAGAGAGAGAGAGAGAGAGAGAGAGAGAGAGAGAGAGAGAGAGGCGGACATATGGACTCCACATGGACAGACAGCAGTAGGGGTATTTAAAGGGGGTGTTTACCTGTACCTTCATTGTTTCCCCTTGTAGGGAGTTGTCACTGTCGTCGTTGTCGTCGGGGCGGATCAGAACAGTGTTGCTAAGCAGGTGGTTCTGAATGGCCATGAGGTAGCGCAGGCTTGATGAGGCCACCTGGTAGAAGGGGACGAGGGAAGTCAGTACACAAGAGCTAACACACAATCTACTGCTGATTAGACAACAGACGGTCTGACCAGACAAAGCCCAGTTGATCCTCAGTGTAGTTGAGCAGCGACAGAGACACATACTGGCACAGTGGAGAGAAGCTTCTGGAAGTCGTCCCTGGCGACAGTCTGACATTTGGTGATAAGACGGCAGGATTCACGGACAACGGTCTTCAGGATGCTGTGCAGGAGTTCATCACTGAGTCTGAAGGGGAAACACAGGAGAGAGATGCTCAGACTGATTCATCTGAACAACCCTCTTATACAGAGAGACAGTGTCATATTGCATTATTATTCATGGGATAGAACATTTTATGGCATCAGGTTACTCAGTGAAACCATTTAGCTCTGGTTAGGGGAGGAATTGGGAGTTATCTTTCAAGCAGGAATGCATGAAATTGCAAAGTGTTGAGCAAATCTCTGCAATAGTTGTGCTCTACCTGTAGTGGTCATCTTCGTCACTCCCAAATCGATTTTTCTGCAGCTGGTCAGCCAGGTTGGTGAGGATGACATCACGGAGCTGAGACAGACCACTGTTCCTCTCCCCTAAAGATCACACAGATACACACAGACCACATTTAGCGATTCCATTGTACCAGGTACGAAGATGATTAGAATGTGTTAAGAGTGTGCATAAAACCCAATGAATAGGTTGCAACTATCACCTTCTGTCAGGACCAGCTTCAGCAGGTTGTTGAGTTCAGACTCCCCCTGATACAAGGTATTCAAACCCGAGCTACAGAGAGGGAGAGATAGAGACCGAGACAGTAGATGTCAATCAAGGGAACGATAGTTGTCTCAAAGTTCAGGTCTTTATGTGTGTCCTGTGATTACGGTTATGGATTTGTGCTGTACTGAGTTGTGTTTACCTGATAGCCAGGCACACTTCTGCCTGGATCTCTGGTCCGATCTGATCCACCGGTGCCATGAGCAGCTGCCACAGGAGCAGACCTGAACGCCGCACGCTCTCCCTGTTCTGCTCCGACTGAGGGTTGAAAAACCTGAACACCACCTGAACGACAAACACCAATGTGTAAATATGAGTGATTTAGACGTCAGATGGACTCCAGGTAGCATCACAGTAGCAGGCTGGATCTCCAGCACCACCATACCTGAAACACCACCAGGATGCAGCGGATGATGCAGCTGTCCCCATTGACCATGGCTTTCTCCATGATGTCACAGATGCTGCTGAAGTGGCGAGCATCGATGGGGTGCTGCTTGCCCAGGAGGGTGCCCAGGGGCAGGCTGCTGCTGGCTGCCAGCAGGTTGAGCTGGTGGATGCACATAGCGCCCACATGGTGAAGCAGCTGGTTGATCACCTCACCGGTGGCCACCGTCTCCTCTGCAGCAGGGAGAGAGAGGAAGGGAGGGTAGTAACTATTAACTGCCTGATCTGACGTGAATGAAGAAGCTGGTTCAGAGACTATTTAGCCTATGATTCTGCAGCACATCACTTGAGGTCAGCGTCAATTGACAAACAGGATTAGGGCTGTTTTGGTTACCTTTGGGTTCTTTGATGACATTGCTGACGCCAAGTCTATGGCACATGTGATGGAAGGCCTGGTTGCCAGGGTTACACCACTGGTCCATGTAGTCACTGGAGCAGGTCCAGATCAAGTTGTTGAGGGCGTCATAGCAGGCTCCTACAGGCACATAGGAAAGGGTGCAGGGGTTACAACACAAATAAATGCTGCACTTTATACATTGCAGCTCACACAGAAAAAACCTTACCTAGCCCTGCCACCTGGGCACCCCTGCCCAGAGAACTACCAGGGGCATCAATGAGGTCTGCCCGGCTGCTGAACTGACCATCAGCTAGGTTGAACACCAGACTGGAGGAGAGGACTGATCGGAGAAAGAGAGGAAAGCAGTCAACAAACATACCACTGACAGTAGAAAGAAAAGAGACTTAAAAGCACAACAGAGAATCCCAGTGAAGGTGAACATGTCTGCTCTTACTTTTCAGGGAGGACAGACCGCTGGTGCCTCCAAACAGGGAGCGTGTGGTAGAACTGCCAGACACGCCGGGCGGAGATGCCAGCATCACCAGAGAGGTCCCACACACATACATGGGCGTCTTCCTCAGAGTCTTCAGAGGGAGGCCACAGCTAGTGTTCACTGCTGTGGAAGAGGAGCAAAGACATTCTTCAATACACAACATAAATATACAGGACTAAGGGACGTGAAGTGTGAATCGCACAATGTGATGAGGATAATGGATTCAATCATCATTCTCACTGCCTGGTTATTACACATTTAATTGAGTGTGAAACAATGTGTATATATACAGTATCTCACAAAAGTGAGTACACCCCTCACATTTTTGTAAATATTTGAGTATATATTTTCATGTGACAACACTGAAGAAAGGATACTTTGCTACAATGTAAAGTAGTGAGTGTACAGCTTGTATAACACTGTAAATTTGCTGTCCCCTCAATAACAACACACAGCCATTAATGTCTAAACCGCTGGCAACAAAATTGAGTACACCCCTAAGTGAAAATGTCCAAATTGGGCCCAATTAGCCATTTTCCCTACCCGGTGTCATGTGACTTGTTAGTGTTACAAGGTCTCAGGTGTGAATGGGGAGCAGGTGTGTTACATTTGGTGTCATCGCTCTCACACTCCCTCATACTGACTGGTCACTGGAAGTTCAACATGTCACCCCATGGCAAAGAACTCTCTGAGGATCTGAAAAAAAGAATTGTTGCTCTACATAAAGATGTCCTGGGCTATAAGAAGATTGCCAAGACCCTGAAACTGAGCAGCAGCACGGTGGCCAAGACCATACAGCGGTTTAACAGGACAGGTTCCACTCAGAACAGGCCTCGCCATGGTCGACCAAAGAAGTTGAGTGCACGTGCTCAGCGTCATATCCAGAGGTTGTCTTTGGGAAATAGACGTATGAGTGCTGCCAGCATTGCTGCAGAGGTTGAAGGGGTGGGGGGTCAGCCTGTCAGTGCTCAGACCATACGCCGCACACTGCATCAAATTGGTCTGCATGGCTGTCGTCCCAGAAGGAAGCCTCTTCTAAAGATGATGCACAAGAAAGCCCGCAAACAGTTTGCTGAAGACAAGCAGACTAAGGACATGGATTACTGGAACCAGGTACTGTGGTCTGATGAGACCAAGATAAACTTATTTGGTTCAGATGGTGTCAAGCGTGTGTGGCGGCAACAAGGTGAGGAGTACAAAGACAAGTGTGTCTTGCCTACAGTCAAGCATGGTGGTGGGACTGTCATGGTCTGGGGCTGCATGAGTGCTGCCGGCACTGAGGAGCTACAGTTCATTGAGGGAACCATGAATGCCAACATGTACTGTGACATACTGAAGCAGAGCATGATCCCCCCTCCCTTCGGAGACTGGGCCGCAGGGCAGTATTCCAACATGATAACGACCCCAAACACACCTCCAAGATGACCACTGCCTTGCTAAAGAAGCTGAGGGTAAAGGTGATGGACTGGCCAAGCATGTCTCCAGACCTAAACCCTACTGAGCATCTGTGGGGCATCCTCAAACGGAAGGTGGAGGAGTGCAAGGTCTCTAACATCCACCAGCTCCGTGATGTCGTCATGGAGGAGTGGAAGAGGACTCCAGTGGCAACCTGTGAAGCTCTGGTGAACTCCATGCCCAAGAGGGTTAAGGCAGTGCTGGAAAATGATGGTGGCCACACAAAATATTGACACTTTGGGCCCAATTTGTACATTTTCACTTAGGGGTGTACTCACTTTTGTTGCCAGCGGTTTAGACATTAATGGCTGTGTGTTGTGTTATTTTGAGGGGACAGCACATTTACACTGTTATACAAGCTGTACACTCACTACTTTACATTGTAGCAAAGTGTTATTTCTTCAGTGTTGTCACATGAAAAGATATACTCAAATATTTACAAAAATGTGAGGGGTGTACTCACTTTTGTGAGATACTGTATCTAAATAGTGTGAGTGTATTATGAGTATTGAGTGTGAGTATTACCAGACTGCTCTTCCTTGACAGTGTTGGAGATGGCAGAGCCGGTGAGAGCAGCCAGCGTGGCAGAGTGGGAGGCGCGGAAGCGCGACATGCGGCTCAGCAGCAGCTCATTTAGACACTTGGAAGACTCGCCCTCCTTCCGTGTCAGGATCACCCTCTCCTGCAGGACGTCTGCCACACACAACCCTGTCTCCGTCTGCACCGGGGGGAAGAGGGACAGAGGGGTGAGAGAGGGGAACGAGGGAAGAGCTTTGCTAAGCATTGTTGAGAGGCTAGTTGAAGCATGCTCACTTACCGACAGCTGAAAGACATCCATGAAGACGGAGTGGCCTTTCTGGGTCTTCTCATTAAGGCTGGCGGGAGACCACACCCAGTACAGGTAGGTTCCATCTGAGCACAGGTGCAGCGTGGTCACGCTGCTGCCCACAGGGAAGTGGTGGGCTGGTATTGACACAATCTGACATGCCTGAGACGGGTAGAAAGAGCACAGTCAGTCTTTTAGTGGAGATACACTACTGTGTAATTGAGTCATCATAAGTGACGTCATGAAGCCTGTTGCTAGATGCCAGCTGGCGTACCTGAAGGGTGAAGGGGTCGATGACCTGGCACAGCTGATGGGGCTTGAAATCAAAGGAGGCGGGGCGGTGGAGAAGGCGGCCGCTGCTGAACACCACCCAGCCCGTCTCAAACTCCTCATTCCGACAGTACACAAACCCCCTGCACAAACACAAAACCAGGCTCTCCATTTCCTATGACATTTTGCTCAGAAAATGAAATCAGAGGGGGATTTCCAGTAGGGTAGAAGAAGGGAACAGGAGGTGTCCCTGTGGCAAGGGTATTTTAGTGTGGCACTCTCACTTTTTGGGGGGGTAGATATTGCAGATAATTGTGGCTTCCATCAATGTAATTGTCTGCATAATTTCCAATCCCCCATATATGTGTGTGTGTGTGTGTGTGTGTGTGTGTGTGTGTGTGTGTGTGTGTGTGTGTGTGTGTGTGTGTATATACACATATAGACACACATATAGTACCAGTCAAAAGTTTGGACACACCTACTCATTCAATGTTTTTTCTTTATTTTACTATTTTCTAAATTGTAGAATAATAGTGAAGACATCAAAACTATGAAATAACACATATGGAATAATGTAGTACCCCAAAAAAGTGTTAAACAAATCAAAATATATTTTATATTTTCGAGATTCTTCAAAGTAGCCACCCTTTGCCTTGATGACAGTTTTGCATTCTCTCAACCAGATTCATGAGATAGTCACCTGGAATGCATTTCAATTAACAGGTGTGCCTTGTTAATTTGTGGAATTTCTCTCCTTCCTAATGCATTTGAGCCAATCAGTTGTGTTGTGACAAGGTAGAAGAGAGCCCTATTTTGATAGACGACCAAGTCCATATTATGGAAAGAACAGCTCAAATAAGCAAAGAGAAACGACAGTCCATCATTACTTTAAGACATGAAGGTCAGTCAATGCGGAACATTTCAAGAACTTTGAAAGAGTTAACTCTGTTGCAGAGGATCCGTTTTTGATTTTTGGTTCTAACTGCCATGTCTTTGTGAGACGCAGAGTAGGTGAACGGATTATCTCTGCATGTATGGTTCCCACCGTGAAGTATGGAGGAGGAGGGTGATGGTGTGGGGGTGCTTTGCTGGTGACACTGTCTGTTATTTATTTAGAATTCAAGGCACACTTAACCAGCACGGCTACCACAGCATTCTGCAGCGATACACCATCCCATCTGTTTTGCGCTTAGTTTGACTATCATTTGTTTTCTAACAGGACAATGGCCCAAAACATACCTCCAGGCTGTGTAAGGGCAATTTGACCAAGAAGGAGAGTGATGGAGTGCTGCATCAGATGACCTGGCCTCCACAATCATCCGACCTTAACCCAATTGAGATGGTTTGAGATGAGTTGGACCGCAGAGTGAAGGAAAAACAGCCAACAAGTGTTCAGCATATGTGGGAACTCATTCAAGACTGTTGGAAAAGCATTCCCGGTAAAGCTGGTTGAGAGAATGCCAAGTGTGCAAAGCTGTCAACAAGGCAAAGGGTGGCTACTTTGAAGAATCTCAAATATAAAATATATTTTGATTTGTTTAACACTTCTTTGGTTACTACATGATTCCATATGTGTTATTTCATAGTTTTGATTCACTATTATTCAACAATGTAGAACATTTTAAAAATAAAGAAAAACCCTTGAATGAGTAGGTGTGTCCAAACCTTTTAGTGTGTGTGTGTGTGTGTGTGTGTGTGTGTGTGTGTGTGTGTGTGTGTGTGTGTATGTATATATACACACACACACACACACAAACTAATGGACAACAACTCTTATGCTTCTACTTCCAGAGTATACATACATTTTCCTCTCACTCTCTCTCTGCATTATCGCTCTCTCTGCATATGAAAGCAGGGGTGCCATGTTACCTCAGTGTCCCATGCAAACCGGAGCCCAGCTTGCTGATTCCTCTCCCAAAGGAGTTAGTGGTGTAGAGATAGAACCCGTCTGTGGCCAGACAGCGCCCCAGGTCTGTGTCTGCAACAGCAGGGAGGGAGGAAGAGACGGAGTGAGAAACAGCGGAAGAGGGAGAAAAAAGGAAGGAGGGGTAAAGAAACAGGGAAGGAGGGGAAAGAGGGAGGACAGTATAGAGAGCAAGGGACAACAACAGTGAAAGGGGTGAGGCAACAAGACAATGTCCATCCATTTGCTTTCTCACATCTTCCCGCCAGTGTGAGGAACCATGGTGCAGACAGCAGTGACAGTCATACTATAGCCCTTATTGTCCGATTGATCATTTGTGTTTACGTATACTATATAATTATAATAATCATTTGTATTTCCTATTACCACGTCATATATGATTCTATGCCTGTAGTTTTCCATGTGGGCCAATTTCTCGATTAACTCTGAAAAGCTATCCAAGGACTGTTCCATAAGGGTGTGTTTTTAGGGTGGGATATTGTTTTTTCGTAGAATCCATTTCATTTTCTCCCATACTTTTATAGTGTTCTTAACTATGAAGTTGTTAATATTCTTAGCTTTATCCTTTGAAAATAGACACGTAAAAAGATTCTGGGGATGAGCATGCACATCTTCAATATGTACCCATTGCTCCTCTTCAGTACGTTTAACTATATGTTGCAAGTAAAAGCCTTGGGTGGCGAGTTGATACAATTCCAAGTCTGGAAGGTTAAAACCCCCCTCAGACTTAGGAAGATGTAAAGCTTTCCTTTTTATTCTAGGAGTTTCATTTACCCATATAAAGACTTATGACCAAGTATACTTCTTTAAAGAATGTCTTCGGTGGGGTAATTGGTATTACCGAAAATAAATCTAAAGAATTGGGAGCCATGCCCTTCTAAAAATGTTTATTCTACCTGTAAAATTTAAGGGAAAATTGTTCTATTTAAATAAATCTGTTGTTTTCATGTTGTTGAATAATGGGATAAAGTTATCTTCATATATTTGTTGTCCCTTAATAAGCATCTTAAGTACTCTGTATATGCCATTTAGCAGACACTTTTATCCACAGTGACTTACAGTCATGTATGCAGACATTTTATGTACAGAAGGGTTCATTAAGTCCCCCAGCCAGCCAGTTAGAATACATTCTCTTGCTGCCATGTCTATGCCTCTCAACTGGCCTCCTATAGTGGGAGCTGCTGAGGTCCTATAGCCTTACAGGGCTCTCCAAGGTCAGCCCATCGATTGGAGGAAACAAGCCATCACCCTCTCTTCCTCCCCTTAACTTCAGCTAGTCACCACCCTGCCCTATAACCAACACATGATGCCATCCTCAGCAGCCTCAGCCAATGAGACAGAATGAAATCAGCATGATGACTCCATGTCTCCCTCTCCGGCTAAATGTTGGAGTTCTAACTGGCTGCAGACAAAGGACCAAATATAAAAGATCTAAAGAGGTGAGCAGATAAATCATAATGAGAGGCAGCGAGGATTTTGAGGGCCAGCAGAGTCACCCCACTCCAACAAGACCTGTCAATTAAATCACAAAATAAACATGTCTAGGTCTATTCACTACCTGTATCCACAAAATAGGAAACACACCTACTGCACATACAGAGCACTCCCACACAAATTACTCTATAAAGGTACTGTGGGAAAGAATACTCTGACAGCACAAAATAGTTCAATAGACCGGAATAACTTTTGAGCTTTCAAAAATAGCATACACACAGGCTTTAAAAAAGCGTCAGTATAGAGACAAAGTAGAGTCGCAATTCAACGGCTCAAACACGAAACGTATGTGGCAGGGTCTACAGTCAATTACAGATTACATAAAGAAAATCAGCCCAGTCGCGGACATCGACGACTTGCTCCCAGACAAATTAAACAACTTCTTTGCTCGCTTTAAGGACAATACAGTGCCACTGACACGGCCCGCTACCAAAGCCTCTGGGCTCTCCTCCGTGGCCAACTTGAGTAGAAATTTAAACGTGTTAACCCTCGCAACGCTGCCGGCCCAGACGGCATCCCTAGCGGCGTCCTCAGAGCATGCGCAGACCAACTGGCTGGTGTGTTTACAGACATAGTCAATCAATCCCTATCCCAGTCTGCTGTGCCCACATGCTTCAAGATGGCCACCATTGTTCCTGTACCCAAGAAAGCCAAGGTAACTGAACTAAATAACTATCGCCCCGTTGCACTCACTTCTGTCATCATGAAGAGCTTTGAGAGACTAGTCAAGGATCATATCACCTCCACCTTACCTGTCACCCTAGACCCACTCCAATTTTCTTACTGCCCAAATAGGTCCACTGATGATGCAATCGCCATCACACTGCACACTGCCCTATCCCATCTGGACAAGAGGAATACCTATGTAAGAATAGTGTTCATTGACTATAGCTCAGCATTTAACACCATAGTACCCTCCAAGCTCATCATTAAGCTCGAGACCCTGGGTCTCGACTCCGCCCTGTACAACTGGGTCCTGGATATTCTGATGGGCCGCCCCCAGGTGGTGAAGGTAGGAAACAACATCCCCACCCCGTTGATCCACAAGGGTGCGTTCACACCCATAAATGCGAGGTCATGCACGCCTCCAACTCAATCATCATGTTTGCAGACGACACAACAGTAGTAGGCCTTTTTACCAACAACGACGAGACGGCCTACAGGGAAGAAGTGAGGGCCCTCGGAGTGTGGTGTCAGGAGAATAACCTCTCACTCAACGTCAACAAAAGAGATGATCGTGGACCCCGCCATCCACATTGACGGGACAGTAGTGGAGAAGGTGGAAAGTTTTAAGTTCCTTCTGCGTACACATCACGGACAATCTGAAATGGTCCACCCACACAGACAGTGTGGTGAAGAAGGTGCAACAGCGCCTCTTCAACCTCAGGAGGCTGAAGAAATTTGGCTTGTCAACTAAAACACTCAAACTTTTACAGATGCACAATTGAGAGCATCCTGTTGGGCTGTATCACCGCCTGGTACGGCAACTGCACCACATTCAACCGCAAGGCTCTCCAGAGGGTGGTGCGGTCTGCACAACGCATCACCAGGGGCAAACTACCTGCCCTCCAGGTCACCTACAGCACCCGATGTCACAGGAAGGCCAAAAAGATCATCAAAGACAACAACCACCCGATTCACTGCCTGCTCACCCCTTTACCATCCAGAAGGCGAGGTCAGTACAGGTGCATCAAAGCTGGGACCGAGAGACTGAAAAACAGCTTCTATCTCAAGGCCATCAGACTGTTAAACAGCCATCACTAACATAGAGAGGCTGCTGCCAACATACATACTCAAATCTCTGGCCACTTAAATAAATGGACTTAATAAAGGTATCAGTAGTCACTTTAAATAACGCCCCTTTAATAATGTTTACATATCCTACATTACTCATCTCATATGTATATACTGTATTATATACCATCTACTGCATCTTGCCTATGCCGCACGCCATCGCTCATCTATATATTTACATGCACATATTCTTATTCATCCCTTTACATTTGTGTGTATAAGGTAGTTGTTGTGAATTTTTTTGATTACTTGTTAGATATTACTGCATGGTCGGAACTAGAAGCACAAGCATTTTGCTACACTCACATTAACATCTGCTAACCATGTGTACGTGACAATAAAATTTGATTTGATTACCTTTGCTCTCTGCCCCTCCATTGCTGCTGTCAGGCGTAGGCAGCATGTCCTCAAAGCCCCAGGAAACGCTGTGCTTGCCCCCGAGCAGACAGGACGGGGAGCCTGGCCCCCCCTCCAGCACTAGAAGTCTGGGTGGGACAGACGGGGAGAGAAAGAGGTCACAACCACGGCAAGACAAGGAAGGGACACAAGTGTGTCTCACCAAGCACATCCAGACATAAGGATACTAGACTCACTTGTAGAGCACATCAGCCACAGGGAGCTGGCCCAGGTCTGTCTGTTTCTGCAGCAGGTGAACAGTGTGGATAAAGGTCTTTAAGGACCCCCTGGAAACACAAAGCACATGTGTTAAACTAGGGAAATGGAGGGAGCGAAAGTCAGTGCAGTTGAGAGGTCTCAGGTAGTTCTAGTTGGTGCACTAGAGGGAATGTTGTTCCATGCTTCAGCTGTGTCGTGTGTGTGTGTGTGTGTGTGTAGTGTGTGTGTGTGTGTGTGTGTGTGTGTGTGTGTGTGTGTGTGTGTGTGTGTGTGTGTGTGTGTGTGTGTGTGTGTGTGTGTGTGTGTGTATGCATGCTTCTAGGATAGTACAGTATAGTATAATGTGTGTACTTTCTGCTTCAGTGTTGTCCACATAGAATCATAGGATTTATAGAATATACAGTGCATTCGGAAAGTATTCAGACCCCTTGACTTTTTCAAAATGTTACTTAACAATCTTAATCTAAAATGGATTACATTTTGAAAATCCTCATCTACACACAATACCCCATAATGACAAAGCGAAAACAGGTTTTTGGAAATGTTTGCAAATGTACTAAAATGTAAAAACGGAAATACTTTTACATAAGTATTCAAAGCCTTTGCTTTGAGACTCGAAATTGAGCTCAGGTGCATCCTGTTTCCATTGATCATCCTTGAGATGTTTCTACAACTTGAAGTGGAGTCCACCTGTTGTAAATTCTATTGATTTGACATGATTTTGAAAGGCACACACTAGTGATGCACCGATATGACATCTTTGGCCGATACCGATACTTTCCTTGCCAAAAATAATCGATGCCGATAACTGATATTTAACATTTTAGCAGCCTTTTAAGCATTCTAGTACAGTTAAACTGTTAACACACACATGGACGCAGCGGTCTAAGGCACTGCATCTCAGTGCAAGAGGCGTCACTACAGTCCCTGGTTCAAATCCAGGCTGTATCACATCCGGCCATGATTGGGAGTCCCATAGGGCGGCGCACAATTGGCACAGCGTCGTTTGGGCCGTCATTGTACATAAGAATTTGTTCTTAACTGACTTGCCTAGTTAAATAAAGGTTTTATATATATATTATATATATACACACACGCGCGCACACAGAAGTTATTTTGTTGGCATTTAGGTATGTCCACATTACCAGTAAAACATAATCAAAACCTATTTCTTTCACTTACTTGATGTGCTGTTCCGTTGTTCATTTGTTCAGTTGTTTCATTCTCAACCAGGATTTCTATGGAACGCCGTTTGGGTCTTTGCGTGTCAAAAAAGATACACGTCAAATAACATGACAATCTGTTTCAGTAGCTATAGGTAGCTAGCTAACTATATAGCTAGGTGTCTTCACCTAAAATAACCCTAATTTATAAGACAGCCCATATTTGTTGAATGGTTGTCGGACCCATCTATGTGAAGCTAGCCACAATAAGGATTAGCCACAATAGTGGACCTTGCGGTTAGCCTTCAAAATAAAAGTATGGCATAATGCTACTATTTGTATTCATATGCATCACTGTCAATGACATACCTTTATTTTGAAGGCAAACCGCAAATTCCACTATTGTGCCTACTCCTTATTGTGGCTAGCTTCACAACACATTACCCGGTCCGGTCAAGCCCCACGAACCAGATGAAGCTAGCTGGCTTCTTATAACGTCAGCTTTGGGCAACAGGGTTAAGTAGCTGGCTAGCTATTTATTTTCATGAACTGAAGTTCAATTTCAATATGCGAACAACAATACTTACTCACAAGGATTCCTAAATCATTGCTAAGTAAAATGAAAATGACTGCAGTTTCTACTGGTCATTGTTATTAGGCTGGTTGTATTGGTGCTAGCTAAGTACCAGGCTAAAGTTAGCTCCCCCAGAAGTTGCGGGCGAACAAATGATGCTTTATTACCAACGCGGTATTGTAAACACATCGTTCTTGGCCGGTGCTTGCTTGTTTGCTGACGTTTTTGTACAGCTTTGACAGTGCTACTGTATCTTTTTTGACACGCAAAGACCCAAACGGCATTCCATAGTATGTATGTCGTGAAGCTAATAGCAGTGACGCTATTACTATGTAACTCCGGTAGGGCAACATCTGAAAAATAGCGCACTTGGTAGTGTGTACCGGTACTCGACCAGTCGACCAGCCAACATCACCAACGACAGAACGGTATATTGTCAAGGGTTGTCTCGCTGAAATGTTCTTACTCTTTCAAATGACTGCTCGACTTGTTGACTGCTCGATCCACACAGTAGACAATGTGTGGGCTAGGTCAGGAATGCTGTGTTGCGCAAAATGTTATGTGCCGTTATTACGTCATGTACCTACGTTATATAGGTATGCACGGTACCTTTGACATCGGTTTTTAACATTGGCGTTAAACTAGACATCGGCCAATACCAATGATGGCATTTTTAGCTAATAACGGCCAATTCCAATATGTTCACCGATATATCGTGCATCCCTAGCACACACCTGTCTATATAAGGTCCCACAGTTGACAGTGCACGTCAGAGCAAAAACCAAGCCATGAGGTTGAAGGACTTGTCCGTAGAGCTCCGAGACAGGATTATGTAGACACACAAATCTGGTCTAAGGGTACCAAAATATTTCTGCAGTATTGAAGGTCCCCAAGAACACAATGGCCTCCATTATTCTTAAATGGAAGTTCGGAAACACAGAGACTCTTCCTAGAGCTGGCCGCCTGGCCAAACTGAACAATCAGGGGAGAAGGGCATTGTTCAGGGAGGTGACCAAGAACCTGCTGGTCACTCTGACAGAGCTCCAGAATTCCTCTGTGGAGATGGTTGTCCTTCTGGAAGGTTCTCCCATCTCTGCAGCACTCCACCAATCAAGCCTTTATGGTAGTGGCCAGACGGAAGCCACTCCTCCATAAAAGGCTCATACCTTTTGCCAAACTCCAAGCAGGCTGTCATCTAAAGGACTCTCAGACCATGAGAAACATGATTTTTCTGGTTTGATGAAACCAAGGTGGAACTTTTTGGCCTGAATGCCAAGCGTCACGTCTAGAGGAAACCTGGCACCATTTTTACAGTGAAGCATAATGGTGGTAGCATCATGCTGTGGGGATGTTTTTCAGCGACAGGGACTGGGAGACTAGTCAGGATCGAGGGAAAGATGAACAGAGCAAAGTACAGAGAGATCTTTGATGAAAAGCCGCTCCAGAGCGCTCAGGACCTCAGACTAGGGTGAAGGTTCACCTTCCAACAGGACAACGACCCTAAGCACACAGCCAAGACAATGCAGGAGTTGATTCGGGACAGGTCTCTGAATGTCCTCGAGTGGCCCAGCCAGAGCCCGGACTTGAACATCTCAAGAGAGACCTGAAAATAGCTGTGCAGCGACACTCCCAATCCAACCTGACAGAGCTTGTGAGGATCTGCGGAGAATTGTAGCGTCATACCCAAGGCTGTTATCGCTGCCAAAGGTGCTTCAACAAAGTACTGAGTAAAGGGTCTGAAAACATATGTAAATGTCATATTTCCATGTATTTTTTTGTACGCATTTGCACATTTCTTTTTAAATGTTTTGCTTTGTCATTATGGGGTATTGTGTGTAGATTGATGAGGAAAAATTATATTTAATACATTTTACAATAAGGCTGTAACGTAACAAAATGTGGAAAAAGTTGAGGAGTATTTGAAAGACATTGAACTGTATTTGAAAGACATTGAAGTTATCATTGTGTGTCAGTGTTTTTGTTTGTGCCTGTGAGTGTGGCTTAGGTAACTGTATTCACATGAGTCTTGCTGGTTCCCACATGTAATAAACAACAGATGATTCAGCCTGGAACCAGCATCCCCCTCCCCACCGCAGGCCCCTTTACACTAACACATCATTCTCACCAGCTGGTGACGTCACACTGATGAGAAACAGGTAGCCTATGCAGTGCACACAACAACAAAAAATGCAGTGATACGGCACGCGCATACTATCAGAGGGGGAGACAGAGGATAGCCTAGCTCTTTAACTAGCCACCACTGTTGGTGAAGACAGAGCACTAGGACTGGATGGTTCCCTGACACAATGGGCTCTCAGGCTCTACAGAGGGGACACAAAGGGGGATGGTTCTGGTTTTGACAAGTCAAGCTCAGTTGTCAACAGCAGAAGCCGGGCCGCAGCCAGTGGGGAAAAAAGGGTGCTTCCTATGTGAAACACACAAGACCCCAGTGCAACAAGCATCACTGACAAAGCAAACAATAACTGAAAGGCCTTTTTCAAAGATAGAATCTTAAAGGGCACTCTATTTAGTGAACAACAGGCGCTGGCAACGATAGGCGCTTGCTAGCTACGACAGGCGCTGGCTAGCTACGACACTGACTAGCTAGGACTAGGGATGCACGATATATCGGTAAGCATATTGGAATCGGCCAATATTAGCTAAAAATGCCAACATCTGCATTGGCCCAATGTCTAGTTTAACGCTGATGTACAAAACCGATGTCAAAGCTGACGTGCATACCTATATAACGTAGGTACATGACGTAATGACGCCACGGAAAATACAGCGCTACACGTGCAATACAGCATTCCTAACCTAGCCCACAATGTCTGCTGTGTGGATTTATTTTGAAGTTTCAAAGGAAGATAACAAAAAGGCCATATGCAACATTTGTGTGCTATTAGTTCCCAAGGAGGGGAGAAAGTGAAATCTTTCAATACCACAAACGTAATTACTCATTTGAAAGTGCATCACCCCCAGACGTTCAGCAACTACTTAGAACAAAAGCAGAAAAGAAACAAAGCGCACACTTTCAACAACTAAACAAGTTCAAGTCGAGCAGTCATTTGAAAGAATAATAACATTTCAGCGAGACAATTCAAAGGCAAAATCCCTTTAAGACCAAGATAACGGAATTCATTACCCTTGACAATCAACCGTTCTCGGTCGTGGATGATGTTGGCTTTCGCCGACTGGTCGAGCACCTCGAGCCCCGGTACACACTACCAAGTAGGCGCTATTTTTCAGATATTGTGTAACTCTGGTAGGGCAACATTGTTGAAACATACATCCATGAGTTACTTGCTATGGGCGTCACTGCTATTACCTTCACGACTGACATTTGGACCAGCGATGTCAGAGCCACGAGCATGCTGAGTCTGACATCACAGTGGGTCGATGAGGATTTCATACTGAGGAAAGCCGTATTGCATGCTCAAGAATGTGCTGGTTCTCATACTGCTGCTGCCATTTCAATGGCATTTGAGAACATGTTTGAAACTTGGAAATATGAACACACTCCTAGCTCCATTCGAACAACTGACTCGAGAAATATGCCCATCAACTGCGTCTGCAGTAGACGTGATACCCTCTGTCATGGCATTGAAACACCTGCTCAACAAAACTGCCCACACAGACTGTGGGTTAAACTTGCAAAAGTACTCGAGGCTGTGAACAAGCGAGTCGGTGGCATTCTCTCTGAGCCTCTTTACTGTGTCGCTACTTCGATGCAGACAAGAAACAGGGTTTAAGTGAAATGTTACAGACACAGCTGGACAAGATGGAAACGGACACAGTGACAGTGCGCACCGAGGAAGAGAGGCCAGGGACAGACAGAGATGAAACTTCACTGCTTGACATGTATGAGGAAATCCTGGTTGAGAATGAAACGACCGAACAACGAAACAGCACAGCAAGTAAGTGAAAGAAATAGATTTTGATTATGTTTTACTGGTAATAACTTTTTGGTCAGTGTGTGTGTGTTGTTTCAACTATTTAACTGTAGTAAATCGCTTAAAAAGGTTAGCTAAAATTCTAAATATCGGTATCGGGTTTTTTGACAAGGAAAATATTGGATATCGGTATCGGCCAAAAATGTTGTATCGGTGCATCCCTAGCTAGGACACTGAATAGCTAGGACACCTACACGGGCCAGCTACGACACGGGCTAGCTACGACACTGACAGGGGCTAGCTAGGACACTGACAGGGGCTAGCTAGGACACTGACAGGGGTTAGCTAGGACACTGACAGGGGCTAGCTAGGACACTGACAGGGGTTTGCTAGGACACTGACAGGGGCTAGCTAGGACACTGACAGGGGCTAGCTAGGACACTGACAGGGGTTAGCTAGGACAATGACAGGGGCTAGCTAGGACACTGACAGGGGTTAGCTAGGACACTGACAGGGGTTAGCTAGGACACTGACAGGGGCTAGCTAGGATACTGAAAGTGAAAACAGAAATGGGATGACACAATACGGCTTGCATAATCACCATGTGGGCAGTATTTTGAAGCTGGAGTAAATGAGCCAGACAGCTAAGCAGAATCAGATGATCCAGAATACTACTCTATCCTCTTAGTGGCTCCCGAGTGGCACAGCGGTCTAAGGCACTGCATCTCAGTGCTAGAAGCGTCACTACAAACCCTGGTTCGATTCCAGGCTATATCACAACCGGCCGTGATTAGAAGTCCCATAGGGCAGCGCACAATTGGTCCAGCGTCATCTGGGTTAGGGTTTGGCCGGGATAGAATTTGTTCTTAACTGACTTGCCTAGTTAAATAAAATAACTAAATACATTTTAGTCACTTGTGGTGTCTGCTGGTGTGGTCTCACCTGGCGCAGGCGAGGGCTACCAGGGCAGCGGCGGCATTCTCCCTCTGCCTGTGTGCATGGAACATGTATGTCGGAGCCTGTCCCTGCTGGGTCTGTGCTGTCTGCTGGACCCCCTCCTCCAGCCAGGAGCAGAGCAGCCCCTCCAGGCCGTTGAGGCAGTCTGCGGGTTCCTTGCTGAGGCTGAGGGGCTGGCAGTCACGCAGGCAAGACAGCAGCACCTCTGCCGTGACCCCACAGAGCGCTGGGTCACTGCGTGTCTGGGACTGCAGCAGGGGGAAGACCAGTAGCAGGCCCACACGGGAAGTGAAAGGCGCCTGTTCAGGCTGCTGCAGCAGGCCCTGTCGTTTTAGCAGGGCCAGAGCCTCCTCATCTCCCCCTCCGGCCCCCTCCCGGTCCTGCTGTTCCTCCAGGGCCAGCTGACGCTGGGCCCCCCACAGGCCCCGCAGCGCATTCAAACGGTACTCAAACAGGCGGGCATACGCATTGCTTTGGTTACCACAGACGGCACGGAGACGCTCAGCCAGCTCCGCAGGGTTCTTCGTTTCGAATGTGAGGATCTACAGAGAGGAAGAGAGAGAGAGGAAGAGAGAGAGGGGAAGAGAGAGACAGAGAGACCAAGAGAAGGAGAAAATGTGTGAGGGATACATAAAACAGTCATGAAGATCTATAACCAACAGGAGAAAGTACAAATCCTTGGGGAGACAATGGGTAGAGATCTCAAAGTGTTGACCGCATTCAGTATAGTGCACGGACTGTAAATCACCATCTAGCTGGGGTCTGGCTACCTCTTAATCCAATTACCAGCAGAGCACTACTTCAATATGAGATGTCAAATCAAATCTCATTTGTCACATGCTTTGTAAACAGCAGGTGTAGACGAAGACTGAAATGCATACTTAAAGGGCCCTTCCCAACAATGCAGAGAAAAATATAGAACAATTACAACACAAGGAATAAATACACAATGATTAACGATAACTTGGCTATGGTGTACCAGTAACGAGTCGATGCGCAGGGGTACAAGGTAATTGAGGCAGATATATACAGTGTCTTCAGAAAGTATTCACACCCCTTGACCTTTTCCACATTTTGTTGTGTTACAGCCTGAATTTAAAATGTAGTTATGTCGCTGGCCTACACCCAATACCCCATAATGTAAAAGTGGAATTATATATGGAGTGATTTCAGTGCCAACAGAAATTGTATTTGAATTTCATAATTTTTTATTTGTATTAGGATATATTGAATTTGAATGTAATATTATTTTAATTTGTAATGCAATTCATGAATTGAACATGTATTTCAGGATTTTAAATTGAATTGAATGAATATTGCATTCAGTTATAAAATTCAATTTCAATTAAATTTAATACACATTAAATATTTATATATTTGGTTTCAATATGGTAGATATTGCATTAATTTTCCATGTATCAACTTTACAAACTATAATTTCGAGTTGATCCAAGTTTCATAAATTCAACTGATGTATGTATTCAGATTCAATTCTCTAAATTCAGAATAAAACCCAGAGACAGCATCCTGGTACTGTGCCAGCAAGGAAAGGAGACCAGATAGAATCAAACGCTCTCTGTGGTAAACAGTAGATTCTAGCGGTTTCTGAATTTATTTTCTTCCTATGAATTTGGCTCTAGCATTTGAACCATTTTGGCTATAAGCTATTATGACCCCATTCATGATAGCAAAGACACTCTGGAACATGGACGTGATGATCACAGGCTGAGCAGGACACGATAGGAAGTGGATATAGTTGAATAGCCCTATCATAGCCTTCTAAGAATAGCCTCTCCATTCTATTTAATCTTGCTCTTGTGACTGACTGGGTTCAAACCAGGTCTCCTGTATGTCACAAGACTATTAGCCCACTTAGCTAAAGACTATAGGGATAAGTTCAGGAAGTGCATGTAAAGGACAACACACTACTTGCTTAGTGAGTAGCCTACCGCTTCCCCCTGATTCAGCTCATACGGAGACTCGAACACAGGACTTCTACCTTTAAAACACGCGTGACCGCCCTCCTGAAGCATTCCAACCCATCATGCTATTAAAAAAGGCCTTCTTGTAGCTGTTTTGCTACAAGCGGTAATAAGTCTGGTAATTACGAGGCTACTCATCACATTTATGGATAACCAAACCACCTCTGTTGCCTCTCTCATTAAATGGGGTGCACAGATCTGTCTGCTTCTTTTTACCACAGAAACTGTGGTTGTTGAGTAGTAGGCCTGATTTCAAACCCAGTCAGTTATATTGGTACTGTGATCTCTGAGTATGAGGTCAAAGGGAGGTGAAATGTGACCGAGGTGGTTTCGATTAACCTTGCTGGAGACTAAAGACGTGTGTTAGCTTCCTAAACCTAATTTCTACCAGCATGTCACATGTGCAACCAGAGGAAAAAATAAACTCTAGACCACCTTTACTCCACACATAGATGCATACAAAGGTCTCCCCCGCCGTTTATTTGGCAAATCTGACCATAATTCTATCCTCCTGATTCCTGCTTACAAGCAAAAACTAAAGCAGGAAGTACCAGTGACTCGCTCAATACGGAAGTGGTCAGATGACACGGATGCTACGCTACAGGATTGTTTTGCTAGCACAGACTGGAATATGCTCCAGGATTCATCCAATGGTATTGAGGAGTATACCACCTCAGTCAGTCATCGGCTTCGCCAATAAGTGCATCGACGACGCCGTCCCCACAGTGACCGTACGCACATATCTCAACCAGTAAACACGCGCTGGAACTTGCACAGAACTTTCACAACATTCAAGTTTGCGCTCAGCAGACCTGAAATTTGCTGTGCCAAACATTTGAGGGAACATTGGTGGTGGCTGCATCATGTTATGGGTATGCTTGTCATCGGCAAGGTCTATGGAGGTTTTTTTTTATAAAAAGAAACGGAATACAGCTAAACAGGCAAAATCCTAGAAGAAAACCTGGTTCAGTCTGCTTTCTAACAGATACTGGGAGACAAATTCTCCTTTCAGCAGGACAATAACCTAAAACACAAGGCCAAATAAACATTGGAGTTGCTTACCAAGACAACGTTGAATGTTCCTGAGTGGCGTAGTTACAGTTTTGACTTAAATCTACTCTTAAATCTATGGCAAGACTGGAAAATGGCTGTCTAGCAATGATCAACAACCAATTTGACAGAGCCTGATGAATTTTGTGCAAATATTGCATAATCGAGGTGTGCAAAGCTCTTATAGACTTACCCAGAAAGACTCTCAGCTGTAGTCGCTGCCAAAGGGGGATTGTAACATTGACTCAGATGTGTAAATACTAATGTAAATGAAATCTGCATTTCATTTTCCAAAAATTTGCAAAAAAATCTAAAAATCTGTTTTCACTGTCATTATGGGGTATTGTGGGTAGAAGGGTGAGAAGAAAAACTATTTCATCCATTTAGAATAAGGCTGTAACGTAACAAAATGTGTCAAGGGGTCTGAATACTTTGTCACTGTACATATACAGTGCATTCGCAAAGGATTCAGACCCCTTCCCTTTTTCCACATTTTGTTACGTTACAGCCTTATTCAAAAAAATGAAATCCTCATCAATCTACACACAATACCCAAAAATGACAAAGCAAAAACAGGTTTTTAAAAATATGTTTGCAAATGTATTAAAAACAGAAATACTTATTTACATAAGTATTCAGACCCTTTACTATGAGACTCAAAATTGAGCTCAGGTGCATCCTGTTCGCATTGATCATCCTTGAGTGGAAAGGCACACACCTGCCTAGATAAGGTCCCACAGATGACAGTGCATGTCAGAGCAAGAGTTCTTTAGCAAAAACCACCTAAAGGACTGACCATGAGAAACAAGATTCTCTGGTCTGATGAAACCAAGATTGAACTCTTTGGCCTGAGTGCCAAGCGTCACGTCTGGAAGAAAACTGGCACCATCCCTACGGTGAAGCCCGGTGGTAGCAGCATCATGCTGTGGGGATGTTTTTCAGCGGCAGAGACTGGGAGACTAGTCAGGATCGAGGGAAAGATGAACAGAGCAAAGTACAGAGAGAATCTTGATGAAAACTTGCTCCAGAGCATTCAGGACCTCAGACTGGGGTGAAGGTTCACCTTCCAACAAAACAATGACCCTAAGGACACATCCAAGACAACGCAGTAGTGGCTTTGGGACAAGTCTCTGAATGTCCTTGAGTGGCCCAGCCAGAGCCCGGACTTGAACCCGATCTAACATCTCTGGAGACCTGAAAATAGCTGTGCAGCAACGCTCCCCATCCAACCTGACAGAGCTTGAGAGGATCTGCAGAGAAGAATTGGAGAAACTCCCCAAATACAGGTGTGCCAAACTTGTAGCGTCATACCCAAGAAGACTCGGGGCTGTAATCGCTGCCAAAGGTGCTTCAACAAAGTACTGAGTAAAGAGTCTGAATACTTATGTAAACGTGATATTTCAGGTTTTTATTTTTAATACATTTCTATAAAGCTGTTTTTGCTTTGTCATTATGAGGTATTGTGTGTAGATTGATGAGGGGGGTAAAAAAACTATTTAATACTGTCACAGGATCCAACGAAAGTGGCGCCCCTCCTCGGTCGGGCGGCGCTCGGCGGTCGTCGTCGCCGGCCTATTAGCTGCCACCGATCGTTGTTTCAGTTTCGTTTAGTTTTGTCTGTCTGTTCCGCACCTGTTTTATGTATGTCATTAGTGGGGACTTATTTAATGTGTTTTCAGTTGGGGATTTTGTGCGGGATTGTTGATTGTCCATTCAGGACGGTGGTCCGTGTTTTATTACGGGTTTTTCCTGACAGTTTAAGGAAGAGAGGATTTACCGGGCTGCGCCCCGTGCCTTTTTGTGCCGCTTATATATATTGTTTGTTCGCAATATTGGGAGTGTGTTTTTCCCAGGCAGTCTGTCTGTAGCGCCCTGTGCCTCGCGTTTTTGTTTTGTGTGTCAAATTATTAAAAGGACACTCAACTCCAGCACCTGTCTCCTGCATCTGATTCCGCCTTACACCAGTCCAAGTCAACTGTGACAAATACATTTTAGAATAAGGCTGTAACATAACAAAATGTGGAAAAAGTCACAGGGTCTGAATATTTTTTGAATGCACTGTAGGTAGGGGTAAAGCGGCAGGGCAACAGGATGGATAAACAGTAGCAGCAGTGTAATATTTGTATTTATTTAACCAGGATAGAAAATCTTACAACAAAAAATACACACAAAAGACAAAGTGTCACAACTTACAGATACATTTAAAGATTAGAAACAACTGCAGCTATCAAAAACAGTGTCGTCGATCAGAGTCTTAAACAGGCAAGTACGCTAACTCCCCTCACTGTAACATCTTTTGGAACCATGTTCCAGGATGTAGGGGCATTATGGGAAAAATATTGTTTCCCCATCTCAGTTCTAACCTTAGGAACAGACAAGGACAGCAGCGACTGTGAAAGAAGACTGTATTGAGTGACTGATCTGGTCAGTAAGGAACAGAGGGAGTTGTCCTATCAATGCTTTGTACAGAAAAGTGCACCAGTGCTTTATCCTCCTGGTGTAGAGAGGTCCATTTTGCATCATGGCATATAAATCACAGTGATGGGTGAGTGATCTAGCATTTGTGATAAATCTTAACGCGCCATTGATACACTGTGTCCAGAGTTAAGGTACATGCTGAGGCCTGCATATAGACAATATCACCATCATCCACACCGATAAAAAAAGTGCTTTGAACAAGATCCTTTCTGACTGACATTGAAAGGTTTGTTCCTAAAATAGAAACCCAAATTCAACTTCAGTTTCTTGGTGAAGTTATCAATGTGCTGTTTAAATGTGTTGCTAAATTGAATATATCAGGGAGGAATAAGAGGTTAGACCCTTTAAATCCAATGATATATATTAAAGAATGAGAATACATTAGTGTGGAAATAAACTACTCCTTGTTGAATTTCTAACCCACAGTAATTTTACATTACAATTGTATTAATGTTGCAGATGTTCTTACCCAGAGAAACAGTTAAATACAACGTTACATACTTTTTCTAAATAAGTGGTGTGAAAAATGTAGAGATTGTGGGGTTATTTCAGAGGAGATAAAAATACCAATATTGTGCATCATCTGCACTTAGGCAGCACTTCAGCCAGGTATCAATTACAGTGTGTAGCCCAAGACTCCACTATACCATTTAGTAGGCACATTTTTTATTGATTCAATTTCAGATAGACTAATGTTACGGTAACATTCATTCATTGGAGGCTGGGATTGTGCACCGACCTTCTCCACCTTGTTCTGCAGAAGGGCTTCTACTCCATGATACTGACATAAATAGCCAGCATCTAAGCACCATGGGCTGATGGGATGCTGGATGACCTGATCAATCATGAGTTTGGCTAAGTTAGCCCAAATAGAGGCAGGTATTAATAATCCACACTAGACCATAAGGTCACATGACATAGGGAAACAGACTTAAACACCCACAGTAGAAATCCACTTTTTTAAGCGGAAAGACGATGGCCAGAGCTTACCCATAATGTTAAGTCATCATTTTAGTCAAAGTATGATATAAACTCAGCAAAAAAAGAAACATCCTCTCACTGTCAACTGCGTTTATTTTCAGCAAACTTAACATGTGTAAATATTTGTATGAACATAACAAGATGCAACAACTGAGACATAAACTGAACAAGTTCCACAGACATGTGACTAACAGAAATGGAATAATGTGTCCCTGAACAAAGGGGAGGGGGTTAAAATCAAAAGTAACAGTCAGTATCAGTTGTGGCCACCAGCTGCATTAAGCACTGCAGTGCATCTCCTCCTCATGGACTGCACCAGATTTGCCAGTTCATGCTGTGAGATGTTACCCCACTCTTCCACCAAGGCACCTGCAAGTTCTCTGATATTTCTGGGGGGAATGGCCCTAGCCTTCACACTCCGATCCAACAGGTCCCAGACGTGCTCAATGGGATTGAGATCCGGGCACTTCACTGGCCATTACAGAACGTTGACATTCCTGTCTTGCAGGAAATCAAGCACAGAACGAGCAGTATGGCTGGTGGCATTGTCATGCTGGAGGGTCATGTCAGGATGAGCCTGCAGGAAGGGTACCACAAGGGAGGAGGATGTCTTCCCTGTAACGCACAGCGTTGAGATTGCCTGCAATGACAACTAGCTGTCTGATGATGCTGTGACACACATCCCCAGACCATGACGGACCCTCCACCTCCAAATCGATCCCGCTCCAGAGTACAGGCCTTGGTGTAACGCTCATTCCTTCGACGATAAACGCGAATCCGACCTTCACCCCTGGTGAGACAAAACCGCAACTCGTCAGTGAAGAGCACTTTTTGCCAGTCCTGTCTGGTCCAGCGACGGTGGGTTTGTGCCCATAGGCGATGTTGTTGCCAGTGATGTCTTGTGAGGACTTGCCTTACAACAGGCCTACAAGCCCTCAGTCTAGCCTCTCTCAGCCTATTGCGCACAGTCTGAGCACTGATGGAGAGATTGTGCGTTCCTGATGTAACTCAGGCAGTTGTTGTTGCCATCCTGTACCTGTCCCGCAGGTGTGATGTTCGGATGTACTGATCCTGTGCAGGTGTTGTTACACGTGGTCTACCACTGCGAGGATGATCAGCTGTCCGTCCTGTCTCCCTGTAGCGCTGTCTTAGGCGCCTCACAGTACGGACATCGCAATTTATTGCCCTGGCCACATCTGCAGTCCTCATGCCTCCTTGCAGCATGCCTAAGGCACGTTCACGCAGCTGAGCAGAGACCCTGGGCATCTTTCTTTTGGTGATTTTTAGAGTCAGTAGAAAGGCCTCTTTAGTGTCCTAAGTTTTCATAACTGTGACCTTAATTGCCTACCGTCTGTAAGCTGTTAGTGTCTTAACGACCGTTCCACAGGTGCATGTTTATTAATTGTTTATGGTTCATTGAACAAGCATGGGAAACAGTGTTTAAACCCTTTACAATTAAGTTATTTTGATTTTTACGAATTATCTTTGAAAGACAGGGTCCTGAAAAAGTGACGTTTATTTGGGCTTGAAGTGAAAAATCCGAACTACCCACTTCGTGCAAATCTGTGTGAAAGAGGTGTCTTTCCTGTGAAATGACATACAAATTATTTTCAGCCTACATTTCGTTTCAGGGCTGGGTTTTATTTCAATGTTCCCACCTACCATCATGGCATTGTTTACTAATCAGAAACAGCTACAAAGTTATTCCTCTTCCTGAATGAGATGAGTCAAACAGCCATGTGTCCACTTGGCCATCCAGGCCATGGAGCAAATAAAACAGAAAATTATCATAATCCATTGGATAATTTGTACATTTTCACAAATTTTTCGTTCAGTCTGTATTAACAATATATACTGCTCAAAAAAATAAAGGGAACACTTAAACAACACATCCTAGATCTGAATGAAAGAAATAATCTTATTAAATACTTTTTTCTTTACATAGTTGAATGTGCTGACAACAAAATCACACAAAAATAATCAATGGAAATCCAATTTATCAACCCATGGAGGTCTGGATTTGGAGTCACACTCAAAATTAAAGTGGAAAACCACACTATAGGCTGATCCAACTTTAATGTAATGTCCTTAAAACAAGTCAAAATGAGGCTCAGTGGTGTGTGTGGCCTCCACGTGCCTGTATGACTTCCTTACAATGCCTGGGCATGCTCCTGATGAGGTGGCGGATGGTCTCCTGAGGGATCTCCTCCCAGACCTGGACTAAAGCATCCGCCAACTCCTGGACAGTCTGTGGTGCAACATGGCGTTGGTGGATGGAGCGAGACATTTTATTTATTTATTTATTTCACCTTTATTTAACCAGGTAGGCAAGTTGAGAACAAGTTCTCATTTACAATTGCGACCTGGCCAAGATAAAGCAAAGCAGTTCGACAACATACAAAAACACAGAGTTACACATGGAGTAAAACAACATACAATCAATGATGCAGTAGAAAAAATAAGACTATATACAATGTGAGCAAATGATGTGAGATAATGGAGGTAAAGGCAAAAAAATGCCATGGTGGCAAAGTAAATAAAGTATGGCAAGAAAAAACACTGGAATGGTAGATTTGTAGTTTGAAGAAAGTTAAAAGTTAAAATATAAATAATATGGTGCAAAGGAGCAAAATAAATAAAATAAATAAATACAGTAGGGGAAAAGGTAGTAGTTTGGGCTCAATTAAAGATGGGCTATGTACAGGTGCAGAGATCTGTGAGCTGCTCTGACAGCTGGTGCTTAAAGCTAGTGAGGGAGATAAGTGTTTCCAGTTTTAGAGATTTTTGTAGTTCGTTCCAATCATTGGCAGCTGAGAACTGGAAGGAGAGACGACCAAAGGAGGAGTTGGCTTTAGGGGTGACCAGAGAGATATACCTGCTGGAGCGCGTGCTACAGGTGGGTGCTGCTATGGTGACCAGTGAGCGGAGATAAGGGGGGACTTTACCTAGCAGGGTCTTGTAGATGACCTGGAGCCAATGTGTTTGGCGACGATGATGAAGTGAAGGCCAGCCAACGAGAGCATACAGGTCGCAGTGGTGGGTTGTATATGGGGCTTTGGTGACAAAACGGATGGCACTGTGATAGACTGCATCCAGCTTGTTGAGTAGGGTATTGGAGGCTATTTTGTAAATGACATCGCCGAAGTCGAGGATTGGTAGGATGGTCAGTTTTACGAGGGTATGTTTGGCAGCATGAGTGAAGGATGCTTTGTTGCGAAATAGGAAGCCAATTCTAGATTTCACTTTGGATTGGAGATGATTGATGTGAGTCTGGAAGGAGAGTTTACAGTCTAACCAGACACCTAGGTATTTGTAGTTGTCCACAAATTCTAAGTTAGAACCGTCCAGAGAAGTTATGCTGGATGGGCGGGCAGGTGCAGGCAGCGATCGGTTGAAGAGCATGCATTTAGTTTTACTTGTGTTTAGGAGCAGTTGGAGACCACGGAAGGAGAGTTGAATGGCATTGAAGCTCGTCTGGAGGGTTGTTAACACAGTGTCCAAAGAAGGGCCAGAAGTATACAGAATGGTGTCGTCTGCGTAGAGGTGGATCAGAGATTCACCAGCAGCAAGAGCGACATCATTTATGTATACAGAGAAAAGAGTTGGCCCAAGAATTGAACCCTGTGGTACCCCCATAGAGACTGCCAGAGGTCCAGACAGTAGGCCCTCCGATTTGACACACTGAACTCTGTCAGAGAAGTAGTTGGTGAACCAGGCGACGCAATCGTTTGAGAAACCAAGCCTACTAAGTCTGCCGATGAGGATGTGGTGATTAACAGAGTCAAAAGCTTTGGCCAGGTCAATGAATACGGCAGCACAGTAATGTTTCTTATCGATGGCGGTTACGATGTCGTTTAGGACCTTGAGCGTGGCTGAGGTGCACCCATGACCAGCTCTGAAACCAGATTGCATAGCGGAGAGGGTGCGGTGGGATTCAAAATATTCGGTAATCTGTTTGTTGACTTGGCTTTCGAAGACCTTAGAAAGGCAGGGTAGGATGGATATAGGTCTGTAGCAACTTGGGTCAAGAGTGTCACCTCCTTTGAAGAGGGGGATGACAGCAGCTGCTTTCCAATCTATGGGAATCTCAGACGACACGAAAGAGAGGTTGAACAGGCTAGTAATAGGGGTTGCAATAATTTCGGCAGATAATTTTAGAAAGAAAGGGTCCAGATTGTCAAGCCCAGCTGATTTGTAGGGGTCCAGATTTTGCAGCTCTTTCAGAACATCAGCTGAATGGATTTGGGAGAAGGAGAAATGGGGGAGGCTTGGGCGAGTAGCTGTGGGGGGTGCAGTGCTGTTGAATGCAGTAGGGGTAGTTAGGTGGAAAGCATGGCCAGCCGTAGAAAAATGCTTATTGAAATTCTCAATTATAGTGGGCTTATCGGTGGTGACAGAGTTTCCTATCCTCAGTGCAGTGGGCAGTTGGGAGGAGGTGTTCTTATTCTCCATGGACTTTACAATGTCCCAGAACTTTTTAGAGTTGGAGTTGCACGAAGCAAATTTCTGTTTGAAAAAGCTAGCCTTGGCGTTTCTAACTGCCTGTGTGTATTGGTTTCTAACTTCCCTAAAAAGTTGCATATCGCGGGGGCAGTTCGATGCTAATGCAGAACGCCACAGGATATTTTTGTGTTGGTTAAGGGCAGTCAGGTCTGGGGAGAACCAAGGGCTATATCTGTTCCTGGTTCTAAATTTCTTGAAAGGGGCATGCTTATTTAAGATGGACAGGAATGCATTTTTAAAAAATAACCAGGCATCCTCTACTGACGGGATGAGGTCAATATCCTTCCAGGATACCAGGGCCAGGTCGATTAGAAAGGCTTGCTCGTTGAAATGTTTCAGGGAGCGTTTGACAGTGATGAGTGGAGGTCGTTTGACCGCTGACCCATTACGGGTGCAGGCAATGAGGCAGTGATCGCTGAGATCTTGGTTGAAAACAGCAGAGGTGTAATTAGAGGGCACATTGGTTAGGATGATATCTATGAGGGTGCCAGTGTTTGCGGCTTTGGGGTTGTACCTGGTGGGTTCATTAATAATTTGTGTGAGATTGAGGGCATCAAGCTTGGATTGTAGAATGGCTGGGGTGTTAAGCATGTCCCAGTTTAGGTCGCCTAGTAGCACGAGCTCTGAAGATAGATGGGGGGCAATCAGTTCACATATGGTGTCCAGAGCACAGCTAGGGGCCGAGGGGGGTCTATAGCAGGCGGCAACGGTGAGAGACTTGTTTTTGGAGAGGTGGATTTTTAAAAGTAGAAGTTCAAATTGTTTGGGTACAGACCTGGATAGCAGGACAGAACTCTGCAAGCTATCTCTGCAGTAGATTGCAACACCGCCCCCTTTGGTCGTTCTATCTTGTCTGAAAACGTTGTAGTTAGGGATGAAGATTTCACAGTTTTTGGTGGACTTCCTAAGCCAAGATTCAGACACAGCTAGGACATCCGGGTTGGCAGAGTGTGCTAAAGCAGTGAATAAAACAAACTTAGGGAGGAGGCTTCTAATGTTAACATGCATGAAACCAAGGCTATTACGGTTACAGAAGTCATCAAAAGAGAGCGCCTGGGGAGTAGGTGTGGAGCCAGGCACTGAAGGGCCTGGATTCACCTCTACATCCCCAGCGGAGCAGAGAAGGATAAGTATGAGGGTACGGCTAAAAGCTATAAGAATTGGTCGTCTGTGACGTCCAGAATAGAGAGAAAAAGGAGCAGGTATCTGGGGGCGATAAAATAGCTTCAAGGTATAATGTACAGACAAAGGTATGGTGGGATGTGAGTACAGAGGAGGTAAACCTAGGCATTTAGTGATTATGAGAGAGATATTGTCTCTAGAAATATCATTGAAACCAGAAGATGTCATAGCATGTGTGGGTGGAGGAACTGAGAGGTTGGATAAGGTATAATGAGCAGGGCTAGAGACTCTACAGTGAAATAAGCCAATAAACACTAACCAGAACAGCAATGGACAAGGCATATTGACATTAAGAAGAGGCATGCTTAGCCGAGTGATCAGAGGGTCCAGTGAGAATCAGACAGCTAGCCGGGCCATAGGTAGCAAGCTGGTGGAAGATGGGAGGGAGGTCTGTTTTTAGCCGCCTCGTGCGTTTCCGTCTGTGGGTTAGTGGGGTTCCGTGTGGAAGGGGGGGACCTGTCCAAGTTGGCAAAATAGTTAGTTATAGTGGCCCAAGAAAAGTGTCCGACAGACCTATTCAGATCGCAGCCGAAAAGACAGCTAACGATTAGCTGGCCGCAGATGGGCGATCAGGTTACGTCGCGACGGAGGGGCCAGTTGGACAACTCCCTCGGGCAGATAACGTCGGTGATCCAGTCGTGAAGACCCAATGGGGCTCCGCATCGGCAGTAAAACGGGTCAGGATAGGTGAGTTGTAGCCCAGGAGACACTTCAGCTGGCTAGCTCAGGAGTAGCCCACGAGTGGCTGACGGAATTCTTCAGCTGGCTAGCTAGCTAGCTCCGTAATAGTGTGTGTTAATTCCGAGACCGACGTTGCCAATAGTCACTCAGGTAGCAGCTAGTTAGCTGCAAGATCCAGGTGTAAATGTCCAGAGCCTGCGGTAGAAATCGAGGAAAGGAGAGAGAATAGGTCCGATATGCTCTGGTCTGAGTCGCGCTGTACAAAAACTGGCGATAGCTTTTCGAGCTAATGGATAGCTGAGGACAGCTAACCGTAGCTAGCTGAACTTCAACGTTAGCCAGTGAAAATGGCTAACCTCTGGCTAGCTTCTGTCGTGGAATTCAGATGAGGTAAATAATACTTTCTTTTTTTTTTTTTTTTAATTGATGAGGCGGGTTGCAGGAGAGTGCTTTGAGGTTGAGTATTTAGAATAAAAAAATGTAAAAAGATAAGTGAAGAAAAAATATGTAAATATATATATATATACACGGGACACGACAGGACGTCTGAACTGCTACGCCATCTTGGATAGAAAATAATAATAATAACATAATAATAACATGATGTCCCAGATGTGCTCAATTGGATTCAGGTCTGGGGAACGGACGGGCCAGTCCATAGCATCAATGCGGTCCTCTTGCAGGAACTGCTGACACACTCCAGCCACATGAGGTCTAGCATTGTCTTGCATTAGGAGGAACCCAGGGCCAACCGCACCAGCATATGGTCTCACAAGGGGTCTGAGCATCTCATCTTGGTACCTAATGGCAGTCAGGCTACCTCTGGCGAGCACATGGAGGGCTGTGCGGCCCCCAAAGAAATGCCACCCCACACCATGACTGACCCACCGCCAAACCGGTCATGCTGGAGGATGTGGCAGGCAGCAGAACGTTCTCCACGGCGTCTCCAGACTCTGTCACGTGCTCAGTGTGAACCTGCTTTCATCTGTGAAGAGCACAGGGCGCCAGTGGCGAATTTGCCAATCTTGGTGTTCTCTGGCAAATGCCAAACGTCCTGCACGGTGTTGGGCTGTAAGCACAACCCCCACCTGTAGACGTCGGGCCCTCATACCACCCTCATGGAGTCTGTTTCTGATCGTTTGAGCAGACACATGCACATTTGTGGCCTGCTGGAGGTCATTTTGCAGGGTTCTGGCAGTGCTTCTCCTGCTCCTCCTTGCACAAAGGCGGACGTAGCGGTCCTGCTGCTGGGTTGCTGCCCTCCTCCACGTCTCCTGATGTACTGGCCTGTCTGCTGGTAGCGCCTCCATGCTCTGGACACTACGCTAACAGACACAGCAAACCTTCTTGCCACAGCTCGCATTGATGTGCCATCCTGGATGAGCTGCACTACCTGAGCCACTTGTGTGGGTTGTAGACTCCGTCTCATGCTACCACTAGAGTGAAAGCACCGCCAGCATTCAAAAGTGACCAAAACATCAGCCAGAAAGCATAGGAACTGAGAAGTAGTCTGTGGTCCCCACCTGCAGAACCACTCCTTTATTGGGGGTGTCTTGCTAATTGCCTATAATTTCCACCTGTTGTCTATTCCATTTGCACAACAGCATGTGACATTTATTGTCAATCAGTTTTGCTTCCTAAGTGGACAGTTTGATTTCACAGAAGTGTGATTGACTTGGAGTTACATTGTGTTGTTTAAGTGTTCCCTTTTATTTTTTTGAGCAGTGTATATCTCTGAACATTTTAGTAATGGTATAATTGCGTGATATGATAGCATTTTGCAAACCTGCTCCCCCCCGTCGCCCCAAGAGGAATGGTTTTGTCAACTAAAGTTTTGAGTCAACACGCTCCACTGCTTTGATTGGTGTAACATTAGCTAGAAACAACAAGTGTTTATCCAGATAGTGAAAAGGCACCAGCAAAAGAAAATTCAAGGCTCTTATAGTTACAGTTGGAAGTCAGAAGTTTACATACACCTTAGCCAAATACATTTACACTCAGTTTTTCACAATTCCTGACATTTAATCCTTGTAAAAATTCCCTGTTTTAGGTCAGTTAGGATCACCACTTTATTTTAAGAATGTGAAACGTCAGAATAGTAGAGAGAATGATTTATTTGAGCTTTTATTTCTTTCATCACATTCCCAGTGGGTCAGAAGTTTACATACACTCAATTAGTATTTGGTAGCATTGCCTTTAAATTGTTTAACTTGGGTGAAACGTTTCAGGTAGCCTTCCACAAGCTTCCCACAATAAGTTGGGTGAATTTTGGCCCATTCCTCCTGACAGAGCTGGTGTAACTGAGTCAGGTTTGTAGGCCTCCTTGCTCACACAGGCTTTTTCAGTTCCGCCCACAAATGTTCTATGGGATGGAGGTCAGGACTTTGGGATGGCCACTCCAATACCTTGACTTTGTTATCCTTAAGCCATTTTGCCACAACTTTGGAAGTATGCTTGGGGTCATTGTCCATTTGGAAGACCCATTTGCGACCAAGCTTTAACTTCCTGACTGATGTCTTGAGATGTTGCTTCAATATATCCACATCATTTTTCAACCTCATGATTCCATCTATTTTGTGAAGTGCACCAGTCCCTCCTGCAGCAAAGCACCCCCACAACATTATGCTGCCACCCCCGTGCTTCACGGTTGGGAGGGTGTTCTTCGGCTTTCAAGCCCCCTTTTTCCTCCAAACAAAATGGTCATTATGGCCAAACAGTTCTATTTTTGTTTCATCAGACTAGAGGACATTTCTCCAAAAAGTACGATCTTTGTCCTCATCTGCAGTTGCAAACCGTAGTCTGGCTTTTTTATGGCGGTTTTGGAGCAGTGGCATCTTCCTTGCTGAGCGGCCTTTCAGGTTATGTCGATATAGGACTCGTTTTACTGTGGACATAGATACTTTTGTACCTGTTTTCTCCAGCATCTTCACAAGGTCCTTTGCTGTTGTTCTGGGATTGATTTGCAATTTTCGCACCAAAGTACGTTCATCTCTAGGAGACAGAACGCGTCTCCTTCGTGAGCGGTATGACGGCTGCGTGGTCCCATGGTGTTTATACTTGCGTACTATTGTTTGTACAGATGAACGTGGTACCATCAGGAATTTGGAAATTGCTCCCAAGGATGAACCAGACTTGTGGAGGTCTACAATTTTTTTTCTGAGGTTTTGGCTGATTTCTTTAGATTTTCCCATGATGTCAAGCAAAGAGGCACTGAACTTGAAGGTAGGCCTTGAAATCCATCCACAGGTACACCTCCAATTGACTCAAATTATGTCAATTAGCCTATCAGAAGCTTCTAAAGCCATGACATACTTTTCTGGAATTTTCCAAAGGCACAGTCAACTTAGCGTATTTTCTGACCTACTGGAATTGTGATACAGTGAATTATAAGTGAAATAATCTGTCTGTAAGCAATTGTTGGAAAAATGACTTGTGTCATGCACAAATTAGATGTCCTAACCGACTTGCCAAAACTATAGTTTGTTAAGAAGAAATTTGTGGAGTGGTTGAAAAACGAGTTTTAATGACTCCAACCTAAGTGTATGTAAACTTCCAACTTCCCTTGTGAGAATCATGAGCATGGGCTGACTTGGCTTCGCTGTAACCACAGCTGAAGACTGCTAGCAGCCTACCAAAAGATTGCACAGTGTCCAATGCAATATAGAAAAACATATCACCTAGCCTATCTTTCAATAGCTTTCCATATTACCGAAGCTTCATCTTATTCTAACTATTTCTATGACGGATTTGCGGCCGCAATTTTTTAGGGATGCACCGATATGAAATTTCTCCGATACCGATATCCAATATTTTCCTTGACGAAAAACCCGATACCGATACCCGATATTTAAAAATGTAGCAGCCTTTTAAGCAGTCTACTACACTTAACATTTACATTTTAGTCATTTACCAGAAGCTCTTATCCAGAGCGACTTACAGTAGTGAATGCATACATTTCATTTCATAATTATTTTTTTTCTGTGGGATTCGAATCCACAACCCTGGCGTTGCAAACACCATGCTCTACCAACTGAGCTACAGGGAGTGTGTTAAATAGTTGACACATACACTTACCAAAAAGTTATTTTGTTGGCATTTACATATGTCCCAATTACCAGTAAAACATAAAACATTTTTCACTTACAGCTGTAATGTTTTGTTAAATTGTTCATTCGTTTCGTTCTCAACCAGGATTTCATCATACATGTCAAGAAGTGAAGTTTCAGCTCTGTCTGTCCGTGGCCTCATGTCGTGGGTCCTCTTCCTCGGTGCGCACTATCACTGTGTCTGTTTCCATCTTGTCCAGCTGTGTCTAACATTTCACATAAACTCTGTTTCTTGTCTGCGTTGAAGTAGCAGTCCTTGTACCTAGCATCAAGCATGGTGGCGACACAGTATAGAGGCTCAGAGAGAATACCACCGACTCGCTTGTTCACAGCCTCTAGTAGAGTACATTTGCAAGTTCTAACCCCACAGTCTGTGTTAGCAGTTTTGTTCTACGAAATCCTCATCGACCCACTGTGCTGTCAGACTCAGCATGCTCATGGGCAGTGTCCGAAATTAACTTTTTGTCTCACCTGCCAAGGGTACTGGTAGATGAAAAAAATCCACCAGCCAAGCATATTTTTTACCAGACAAAATAATAAATTGCCTTTTCGTGTCACAAATACATTCATTTCAGTACATGTTGAATACAAACTTAAAGAAGCCAGAGCAAAAATTGAAACAAAATGTTTATATATTGATCAACGGTTAATCAAATCAAGTTTATTTGCAGAGCACATTTAAAAACTGTAGTTGACCAAAAGTGCTGTACAGAGTGCAAAAACATCAAACAGTGGGCACACAATGAAATAAACAAAACTATCAGATACAATGAATAAGAGTACATAGCAGTGAAAACAGGGCAACAGCAATGGTAAAATACAATTATGAGAAGTGCAGTGGACATAGAACTGGTGCTCTCCTGATACAAAGGGGAAACAGGTCTACAAATCCTTTACTTTGAGTAGAAATACCCTGATTAAATACAGGTAAATAAGAGGCTTATCAGATGCTGGTTCATTTTGGCTGTGGCTAGATTTCATTTCCCAGCCTGAATACAACTGAAGAAGTCTTGAACTCAAAATTCTACTGAAGTATTTGCTATTAAATGTACTTTAGGATCAAACATAAAAGTACATTTGAAGGTTTTGGTAACCTATCAGATTCTTAATCATTTTAATCAACTTAAACCTTAGACTCCTCACCCACTACCGCAATCACCCTCTTTGCATGGTCCATGAAGTCTGGCCTCCTGCTCCTGACAGAGTCCTGGTGTCACAGCATCACAACTTTTAACAGATCATACTCCCTGATCTCTGGAGAGGACAGCTGGACCATAAGGAGATCTGACAGTGTGTCAGACTTTAGGTTGGACCGCCAATCGGTTTTCACCTGTTTCATGGTATTAAAACCTCTTTCACATTCAGCTGTGGAGGCAGGAAAGGACAGGACCAGGTCAACCAATGCCAGAAAATCAGGACAGGAATGCTGATGGCTCCTGTTGACACGGAACCAGGACATCTTCTGCAGGGACTGGGGCTCTTGGTACATCAGCACCTTCAGGACAGTCCACTGGTCAGGGATCCTTTCAACATGGATGCCAGAGGTCTCCAAGACAGGCTTGAAGTGGTCCACCAGGGTTTCCAGTTCAGTGTCACCAAAATCTAGAATAATTAAATACATTACACAACAAGCATCATGCAGTTTTAATTCTCAAACTATAAAAATATGATGATGAACCTGAACCCAACCTGACTGACCTGTAATACATAACAAAGTAACCTGCTGCTGCATCTCCTGACTCTGGCCAGTTGGTGAAGCTGACCAGCTTGGTGGCACACAGGACCCTCACAGTGGCATCCTGGAACCTGTCAGTCATACTCTCCACTAGCCTGTCAAGCATTACGTCCTGTGATGTGACGAGGGTCTTGCTGTCACCTCTGGTCAGCAAAATTCCCTCATATCTGTTGGCCATTTTGGCCTTCATCATGGGCCCTTCTCTGATGATAAAAGGCTCATTTTACCATCCTTTCATAATTTTCCTTTACAACACACTCTCACTCACACTCTCTCTCCCGCTCTTATTGACGTAATCCTTTCTCTTAATTCTCTTAAGTATTTCTTATTGCAGCTTAAATAAACATACCTGGTTTTGTACTTCTTAAGTACTGCCTGTGTTGATGGTGGACCTCTGCAGACAGGCAGACAGGTTGCTCAGGTGTGTTAGTGTGTCATGCAGGAAGCCACAGAAGCGGATAACAACATCCTCCCTCGCAGTACTGTAGTATTTCCTGGCCTTGGCCTGCTGGACACCTCTGGCATTTTGGGCATCAGCAGATTGAATCTTAAATACATAAAGAACAAATAGGCAATTAATTGCTGTCCAAAAAAAACGATATTAGATATGACACATTTTATCAGCATAAAGCATTGAAACATGATGTAACTGTGTTTGTTGTTATTTACTGGACATTACATATTGACGATGACTTTGAGTACTTAGCATAGCAATCTAGGGCCACTACCTGTTCCAGGTGCTGGACAAGCCCCTGGTAATCTCGCAGGAAGTGGTCCAGTGCACGCAATAGGTGTAAACTCTTTGGCCTGCTTCTCATTTCTATATGTTGAGCCCACAGTCGTTCCTTTTTTTCCCCATCCAAACTGCAAAAATTAAACATCAAATTAATTCAATAATAATTAAATATACAATCATGTTATCTAATATAGCTGGAAGGTGATTGTGCTAAATTAGCCTTCTACCCTTCGTTTACTTAAGAATCAACACGATAAGGCTGGTAAAGTCAATTGTGTCACAATGCTTTAAAATGTAAACAGCATCTGGAGACAAACATTAAAATAGAATGTTACAGAACCATAGGAAAGCATGGAGATCCATGTCAGCATCAGTAGGCCTATAATTGTATGGTATTTATACACTATTTTGAGGTGAACCAAAGCTTATCAACGTCTGAGAAATAACCTACAATACTGGACCACGTCTGCTAAATAGACTTAAAAACTCGCTACAAAAAGTACTAGTCTAGCTACAAGAGTAACAACATTTTCACTTACTCGCAGATCCACTCGAAGTCAGAAAGTGGTCTCGCCTTCTTGCCAATGGCATGTACAGTCCTAAGCAGTATCTTCATCTTCGTGCTGGTCTGCTCTGACATTGCCATTAGCGCCGTCACAGAGGCTGTCAAGAGGAGAGGCTCCGATTGAGGACGGGACATAGACACGCAGGCAATGTGACACTTGCTGTGTGCATGGTCACAAATGTTCTCCAGCTTCATAATTCTATTTCCGATGACAAATTAGTTGTTTCTGCTTTTATCTTTAGCATACTGGCGACACACAGAACAACTCATCACCACAGCCTCCGCATCATACTGTAGCCAGCCTCTTGAAACTCCTTTATCGCCAAACCTCTATTTCTCACAAAACTTTCTTTATGTGATTCATCCTCCTTTTCGTCGGTGGGTTTTCGTTTTAAAGTTGGCTTACTCCAGGTAAATGTCGCCACATAACAGCTATTTAATGAACGGTAGCTAGCAGCAGACCTGTGGCAAGTGAGCGATGTTGAGTAGCCGATGTACCGTACGGTAAACAGTGCCGTGAAACTAGGAGCACTAGAGATGGTCTGTGGTAAGCTGGCAAACATAAGTAATTTCCTACGAGCCATCATGCCAGATATTTTATTACATTACTATTTTGGTACAAACATTTACCCGCCAGTGTGGCGGATAGCCTTCTGAGATTCTCGCCAAATGGAAAATCTGGCAGGTGTTCATTTCGGGTGTTCATGCTCATGGGGCTGACATCGCTGTTACAAATGTCAGTCGTAAAGCTAATAGCAGTGACGCCCATAGCAAGTAGCTCATGGATGTGCGTTTCAACAATACTGTGTAACTACGGTAGGGCAACATCTGAGGTTGAGGTGCTCGACCAGTCAGCAGGAGCCAACATCATCCACAACAGAGAACGTTTGATTGTCAAGGGCAATGAATTCCATTATCTTGGCGTTAATGGCTTTCGCCTTTGAGTTGTCTCACTGAAATTCTCTTACTCTTTCAAATGACTGCTTGACATGAACTTGTTTAGTTTTTTTTGCTTTTGTTCTAAGTAGTCGCTGAACGTCTGGGGGTGATGCACTTTCAAATGAGTAATTAAGTTTGTGGTATTGAAAGATTTCACTTTCTCCCCTCCTCTGGAAATAATAGCAGCACAAACATTGCATATGGCCTTTTTGTTATCTTCCTTTGAAACTTCAAAATAAATCCACACAGCAGACATTGTGGGCTAGGTTAGGAATGCTGTGTTGCACATGTAGCGCTGTATTTTCCGTGGCGTCATTACGTCATCTACCTACGTTATATAGGTATGCACATCAGCTTTGACATCGGTTTTGCACGTTGACATTAAACTAGACATCGGGCCGATGCCGACATTTCTAGCTAATATCGGCCAATTCCGATATGCTTACCGATATATCGTGCATCCCTACAATTTATGGAAGATGCCAAAACTTGAGATAACAATAGATGGCGAAGTCAAAGACAGGCCAGTGGTTCCCATCTGTGGCGAAGTTTTCCCTAAATCAATACTTATGACTATCCAGCTCGAGAACCAGCCATAAACCTTGTTCACATTGGCAGTTTGAAGAAACTCAAATTCAATTTCTTTGCATATCCGATTATGTTATTTTTCCTGCAGTCTGAACAGCAAAAAAGCACTAAGTACAGATATTTCACGCCACACCTTCGTAGGTGGTTTGAAGTCAGATACAAATCTGATTCCTGGCCATGCGACTTGTCAGAATGGTCAAATCTGAATTGCATACAAAACATGCATTTCATGTGGGGGGGACCCACCTCCCATGACCCACCTCATTATACACTGATTTGTGCAGCCCTGTTAACCTCCTTCTCACATAAGAGTGAGGTTAGTGAGAGCAGGGGGAGGGTGGATAGTGGTGACAGTACAATAACCAGACACGCTGCAGATGCTCAGGTTACATTCCATCCATACTGCCACTGCAGAGAGGACAAGCAACATATACTTGTCCTGTACTGCCATTGAACCAATGGTACTGTGCTCTTCTTAGGAGTGGCATGGGCAATAAGGGCTTTGCTTTGACCTCCACCCGTCAGACCCAGAGCTAATCCAGTCCCACTATGAAGCAGCATAATCAAGATGTCACACTACTGCACCTGGGGCACAGGTCTATGGCTAGCTAACACAGCTGCTCCATCGCCCCAGTCATTGCTCCATCCTTACAAAAAATAAGAACATTTTAGAAGCAGGAGGTGTACGCAGTGAAGTCTAGTGCTCTCAGTTTGATTCATTGTCAATGTTCACCTGTAGCATGCCATCTGTCTGTTACCATCTATCAATCTATGTCCCATTTATTTGTCTGTGTTTAGGTCTACCATCACTGATATGGCTTTAAAATAAGGAGCGTGCAAAAATTGCGCATCGGCCATTGCACGTGCACTAGGCTTCATTGCAAAGTTTATTTAGGACATTACATTTACTATTAGATTAATACATGGCTATTAGCAATAGGTGTTATAGAGCTGGTGATCAAGCTAATGTGTTTTGAGTTTCCACTTCCTCAGGTGGTGAATGAGCATCAATTGATTTAGGCCTATATAATATTAATGCATATAAAGACGAAGGCAAATTCATGTCTATTGAACAAACAAATCAGACCCTATTTTGACAGTAAAATAACACAAATAGCCTAATTGTCAACCCAGAATTCATGATAATCACTGGATTAAGTTGCACAACAAAATATTTTGAATCAAGCATTCTTGCTTGGAAATGTTAGATGTAACAACTTATTTATTTAATACCATCTCAGTAGTCTATTAGACTTTCTTAAAGTATTGTGAATGACTTTATAAGATGAATGAAATTAATTATATTGTGCGACACTGCGAAACACATTTTTTGGGTGCCACCAAATCATGGGCTTGTCCCACCAACTGAAAAAGTTAGTGGCACCAGTGACACCAGGGGAAAATGTTAGTCCGGAGCCATGATGATGTCAGGGTTGACTGGACAGGGCCTTTTAACATTAGAACCACCTGGCCTTTCAGCCTTCAAGTATCCACTAGAGAACATAGCTGGGCGTTCCATTTAGCATATGCATATCAACCCGCAAGGTGTACAAACATAAGCGCCAACACTTGATAAATAGTGCATAAACTATTGTAAATGATGAATTGAAAAAAGAAATATAAACATAAAAAAAGGATATGTTTTATATAATTCTACAAAGTCCTAGAAAAAACCTAGGCCTATAGCCTATTTTCAATTCCCTTACAATAAAAAATTATGTAATCTATTTGATCAACTTTATTTGTAGATTTGATTAGTAATAGAGTTATAGTAATTAATGAAGTTCAGTTACAGCTTATTTTTGACAAAGTAGAAACTAAAAATATTATAATAATATAACCAGCCAGTTGCACAGGTGAAATTGTTTGCCATTTTCCTAAACAAAAGCACAAGCGCATGAACAATTGTAAAGGATAAATAGCATAAAGAAATATTTTTGTTAATATATTCATGACAAGATATAAAAAGTCATTTTTGATTGAATGGGACACTGTATTGTGTCCTTATATGCGTGCCTTTACACATGAATCAATCTCCTCTTCATGCTTCGGGTCCACAGTCAGCACACAGCATTGGGGCTTTGTGTGAGCAAACCCCACCAACAAAATCCCACCACTGTGTGGGGCACTGCACACAGTTCTCATGGGCCTTGTTTCGTGTGCACCTGCCGCAGGTGTCGCATAATCTCTCTGAAGCGGTTGCGTGGAATGCCCCACCCCTTACCTATCAGACCAAAATGACTCCACATCAATGCTCTTCCGCCATGTGCCCCGCAGACATATAAAGGTCCAATAAATGCTTTGAGTCCAGACATGTCCCACATACTCTTTCCTTTTCTGTGCGCATGAGCAACAGTACAATCGCTGATGTGCTGCAACATCTACACGTCACATACCGTAAACTCGTCACTCTTTTCTTCCCAAACCGTGCCATCCCTCCCCGATTCCAGTCTCATCGTGGCAGTTGAGATCACTACCTCAGTTGGCTCTGTTCTGGTTTTTCTGCGGCGAGGTTCAGGCATCGGAGGCGAAGGATCGAAGTGAACATCCGAATCAGATGAAGACTCTTCATTAGCAACGTCGATTTCAAGATCCGATCCTCCATCCTACTCATCTAAATGCGGCAGCATTTGCAATGCTGTCAGTGCGTACATTAGTTTGTTTCGGCTTGCCATTGTGAACTACACACATTATTTTGTACTCAGTGTCTGATGTGACTCTCAAGCAGAGAAATTATATACCATTTCATAATAAAATAATTAGACCACCCACAATTCTTCATTACACTATTACATTACACTATTGTTCTAAATTCCATCCTCATCATTCAGATCAAATTCAATCACCCTTTTCACCCTCCTCATCATTCAGTTCATTGAAGTCACATGCAGCATTATCTGTTTCTATCTGATTTCTATCGCCCACTCATCCGCCGACAACAGAATAGAATATTTTAATTGTACGTTTAGTATGTTACTCTTTTTTGCTTAGTAGCCAGAGCAATGCTGCCGTGCGAGTGGTCTTGTGCTGAATGCATGGGCAACATAAATATTATTGGAAAAAGTTACATTTGGAAATCTTGAATTTTGAGAGCTATTTAATGAAGGTAAGTGTCATAGAAACTGCAGAACATGTTCTTTCTGATACTATAGAAATCAAAATGTTTTATCTGCATGTGACTGAAGGAGGATTTGATAAAGTAAGCTGTGTGTGAATATTTATGAAGGCACTGTAGTTTGGGCAAGAGAAAAATTTTTTAATTAATTTTGAATTCAGACTGTAACAACAAAATATAGAATAAGTCAAGGGGTATGAATAAGTCAAGGGGCGGCAGGTAGCCTAGTGGTTTGAGTGTTGGGCCAGTAACCAAAAGGTTGCTAGATCGAATCCCCGAGCTGACAAGGTAAATATCTGTTGTTCTGCCCCTGAACAAGGCAGTTAACCCACTGCTCCTAGGCCGCCATTGTAAATAAGAATGTTCTTAACTGACTTGCCTAGTTAAATAAAGGAAAAATAAAAATGAATACTTTCTAAAGGCACTGTATATACTGTCAAGCTTGCCAATGATGAAGCATTCTGTGCTGAACAAGACCTCTTGGCTACTTACTGGCTTGAGGAGCTTTCAGGAACGCTGAATTTACTGTTTCCTATTGTATTTGTCCAGTTTGTGTGCCATGCCAATGTGCTTTGAAGAATTTAAGTGACGCTTGGGTGAGCTGATGAATACAACAATAATAGCCTGCCACCACTCAAGAGCACCCAATGTCTGGACCAGAGGGGACACGGTTCCCACAAAGGGTGGGGATTTAAAGGCCATGATAATAAGCTACCCTTGCTAGCTAGCTACGTCGTGAGTCATCATGCCTACACAGTGTTATTCCTATAGCAACTAACATTATCTACCTCTTCAAAATGTAGACTGTCTGCTAACTAGCCTGTTACAGTAAACAATGGTCAACGTTATGCTTCAATGTTCTCTTTAGTTAACTAGCATAGTTATAGGTTAGCTATCTGCATGTCATGCTCCTCGTCAAGCCGACGTTGGCGTCCTTAGCTAGCTAATTTTACACATGGACATGACTAGCTAAAAATGTGTTGCTATTAATGTGACTTTATTCATATGGAATTATATAACTTGCTGCTTGGCAATCCCTGTTAGTTAATGCTGAGCGGGTAGGTAGGTAGCTAGCGCTTGACCATTTAGCTAGCTAAGTTAACTAACGTTAGCTGTGTTCGCTTTCTCCAAGAAAACATTCGAAATGCAACCGTTGAGATGCAGACTAACAGTACTCACCTCCTGCTCAGTGTCCCCCTGCTCAGACACACCGATTTCACTGGGCAGTTCAGCCAGATCCGTGACCCGAATCAGTCCATCGTGAAGGAAAATAGTCTCTTCCTTCACTGACAACCACTGGGACGAATCCACGGCCCCGGAGCCCATCTCTCTCTCCTCCGAGAAAAATGCCAGAAAGGTTGAACATTAAAACAAATCCAATCCAAAATGACAACAACACTACCCGACAGACATGCTGTCAGTCAGATGAGAAACTCAGACCTACTCCGACCCAGCTAGCTAGCTTGGTAACGCCAATCGTACTACCAAATATTTGTGGGTACCACTTTGCTGCTACGGGTGCTAGCTAACGAGGCTTGCTAGCGAACATAGGTCAGCCAGCTGATCGCACTGTGTGGGGCAGGTTCTTTCTTCAGCTACAACCTGTACCATTGAGCATATCGTACTGTCTTTACAGAGCAGTGGGCGTGACACTGTCTCTAAACCGTAATATTTAGAGCATAGTTTAGTAACTGACTGTCTTCTCCAGCTGAACACGAAGTCTGAGCATAACCAAAACACGATAAGAATGCAGGAAAAACGGCTCCGATGATGGTCCAACAACTGATTATTAGTGGCCGGACAGATCATGGAAACCCCACAGCTGTCGGTGAGACGCCATGTTTCTTAGGCCAACAGTTACTGTTCCCAGCATACATTGCGATTTAGCCTACAATAAACATGTTAACAAATTGAACCCCCAAAATATGAATTTATTATCAATACTAAGATTATATGTATGTCTCGTCATAGTTTGTTTAATACTCATGGTTTCATTTGTACATTTTCTGATTGTGGTGACAATGTAGGTAAATTATGACAATCTGACACAATATTCAAAGCAAAAGCCTTTAGGTATGAAGTGCAACACTGTTTACACTACACAATTCAACATTATCCACTGATGACACTCAAAATAAAAAACAATTATCAATGAATATGTGTAAAGGTAGGTGGTCAATCGCCTTACTGTTAAAGGTACGAGGGCGCCACCTCCTGAGCATTTTTTAAGGCTCTTGGCTGAAAGATAGTGCACCTTTACAACATTAGGGAAGCTTGTAATCTGAGATAACGAAAAACAGATATTGGTTATATTTAGGTGCTTTAATCGAGAAGTACATAGACTTAATATAAATATATTAAATGAAAACCATTTGTCAGGGGTCTTCTCACAATTCACAACTCTAGTTATTATTTAGTTATTATCTAGTTATTATCATTATTTACAGTTGAAATCAAAGGTTTAGGGTTTGGATCAGGATGGTATTTCGAGCAGCAACACAAGTCCGTTTTGCATAAGGCTTGCAAAACTTACAGGTTGATGTTAGACAGATGTATTGCATACTGTATACACATACAAAATGATTCCCATTCTGTGGTAAGGGGGCTGATGTTTGGGAGACATCAGCCTAGGTTTTTTTGGGCTCAATGATCCTTAGACATAGTTTATAGAGGCGAACAGGAGTCCCTCTTTTTGTATCTTTACTTGTGCCCTGAGCGTTGTCTTCCTCTTTCCTCCATATTTTAAAATACTTGAATTAGGCCCCCCCCCACAAAAAATATATATATATTTTTTAATATAAAATAAAAAATATTATATGTTAACACTAGATCCCACAAGCACTGTTTCAACTGTATACAGTATACTGCTATAGCCCATTTATTATTGTTATCACATTGGCACTAGGTAGAACAGTGACACATTGCGTGTAACAATTAGCAATAATCAGCTTTGTGAAGAGATCACATTAAAAAGTCTAAGAGCCAGTTGTGGCTCTTTGCAAATATATCACGTTTTAATTGAGCCAACCTTTTCCCCAAAGACAGTCTTTTAAACTTCACACATCGAGGCAGAATAGAGACACAAAGTCCTGCAGGACGGATAGGAGAATCTTGGTCCTCTCCAAGTATCTGATCTGACCAGCCAGCAATGTGGTGGAGGAAGCGGAGAGAGATCGAGGGACAGAGGAGAATGATGATCCAAGTAGACAGTCAGTGGATAAGAATTAAGAGATGTTAAGGGAAATACGCAAACAATTTCAGAAAGGAAATAGGGGGGACACAGTTTGCTGGTGTGTGTGTGTGTATACATACGTGTGTGTATGCTTGTGTGTGTGCGTAAGAGATGTGTTAATGCATAAAGTCGTTATCTAATCCATTTAAAGGAAGGTAACTAACTGCAAGATAGAGCAGATCCTCTTAATTAATCACAGTAAATCTAAGAGTGAAAGAGCTCAATATAGAGCCACAAATGTGCCAGAGTGCAAGATTGTACTGTATGTACCGGTATACGGCTACTGTCTCACCTGCGGGTGCAATCACAATGGTACAGTCTTTGATTCCATGTTGTGAAGATCATCTCTCTTCTCCAGAGGGGGAATGTTGTATTTACATTCATCCAAATGCTTGAGGGTCCCACAAAGGAGCAGGCTATCTGTAACACAGAGAATAACAGAACATGCTGTAGCTACATGAGTCATGATGATATAACTGATAAATTACACAATTACGACCTTTCCCTTCAATCGGATCCATACTGCTTTATATCTATATAGACAAAGCCACATCGTTTGTTATCCTTCATGGCTGAATTTTTACTGAGGCAGTTTGTATTATACTTCACAACACAAAACCACTGTTTGTGATCAGGTGGTTTTCTTGGTTATAATATTGTCCATGCTATGGACCCTAACTATTCAAAACCACCTTTTTTATGGATTTCTTCTATTTCTTAACCTCAGAGCACACAGACATGTCATTTGGGCGATGCCACTGAAATGTAACAAAAAATATTTCAGGCTCTAGTAACTCTGTTCCCTCACATTCTGAATGGCAGACACACGCAATCCATGTTGTCTTCTTCTTCTTCTTCTTCTTCTTCATCTTCTTCTATGATATCATGGCGGTCCGCAAACAATCGTTTAGGTGCATGCCGCCACCTACTGTGCTGGAATGTACGATCAATCATGATCTGCCCAATTCTGTACTACCATGAATTCAAAAAATTAAAATCCCTACTAACTTCTACCATATACTCCCACTCCCCCCAACCCCCCTAAACTTGATCTACATCATACTGAAACACTCCACCTTTGGGATTGTTCAGCATGTCAACAACGATTTCAACAGCAACATCTGTTACCCCCAATATCTATTTTGCAGTCTCCACAATAATCTTCAACCTGGCATTTCTGCTTTCCACAACCCAAGTCGTATTGATAACCTTACAAATAAAAGCTATGAAGTCAACTTTATTCATTATCAAAGTGACCTTTGACACCGCACATTCATGAGCACAAGATTTCTGAACAGGCCTGCAAACCATGCCAGGACCAGCAGAAACACTAGACCCGACAGTAGGTCCACTTATTACAGGAGCAGCCATGGAAGCTCCATCATTCCACATTGTAGTTCCACCAATCTGTCTTAAAGCCTCTGCATATGATACATTATGACTAATTCTATATCTCAGAGCCTCTCTCTGCACCTGGCATCCACCAAATGCTGCACTATGTTCCCCCCACAATTCCAACACTTAACCTTCACATTGCTCCCACATTCACCATAATCATGTTCCCCTCCACACTTGACACATCTTTCCTTCCTTTACATTGAACAGTGTGTCCCATTCTTTGGCATTTAAAAAAATGGGGATGGGACAAATTCTCTGACATTGAAACTAAGGAATCCTAGCTGTACTTTCCCAGACATAACCTTCTCAAACCTCAGCAGCACTGATAGGCTTTCACTTCTTTGATCTTCTTTCCTACTGATTAACCTTTTGGCCTCAATCACTCTTCCTCCCTTCACATTTTCTTTAATATCATCTATGGACATAGATATTGGGACCCTAGTAATGACTCCCTTAAATCTAGCATAAAGACAAGAGACATGGCTTTTAATCTTCGTCAAATTAAGCTTTTCCATTTTCAGAATCTTCTCTTGCTGGGCCTGGCTACCACAAACTATTAACTATTTCCAATGAATCAAGATACTTTCACTTCAACTACCTCTTTCTCTACAGCATTAGTTAGTCGGATAGGGTGTAAGTGTGGTCTCATCAAACACTATCACCACTTTCCACTCCAACACATCATTACTCTTGCTTCCTACTTTGGCCTTCTTTATGCTTTCTTAACTAGAGGCTCCACTGCTTTCTATATCATGAACTCTCTTCTTCCTATGTCTTTCCACTACAGACCATTCTGGTCCTTGACCCTCATCCTCCCACTCCATAACATCAGAACTGACACCCATATTGTTTGCATTCCAGCACAGCTGTTGCTTCACCAACTTTTTCTCAATTTCCTCCATTTTGTCCGCACTACTCGCCGCCATTTCCGACTCCTCGGCTCCAGCAGTCACCTCGTGCCTTCTTTCCCAACCACGAGTGGGCATTCTCATCGATCACACTGGTTTCCTGCTTCACAATCTATGTCTCAATTGTCTCAAGGCTTAAACAGGCTTAAACATCCTTCTTTAACCGGTCTCCTCCCCTTCATCTACACTGATTGAAATGGATTTAAGAAGGGATATCAATAAGAGATCATAGCTTTCACCTGGATTCACCTGGTCAGTCTATGTCATGGAAAGAGCAGGTGTTCTTAATGTTTTGTATTCTCAGTGTATGTATGTATATATATGAGCTGAAATAAAAGATCCCAGAAATTTTCATTACGCACAAAAAGCTTATTTCGCTCAAATGTTGGGCACAAATGAGTTTACATCCCTGTTAATGAGCATTTCACCTTTGTCAAGATAATCCATCCACCTGACAGGTGTGGCTTATCAAGAAACTGATTAAACAGCATGATCATTACACAGGTGCACCTTGTGCTGAGGATAATAAAAGGCCACTCTAAAATGTGAATTTTTGTCACACAACAAAATGCCACAGATGTCTCAAGTTTAGAGGAAGTGTGCAATTGGCATGCTGACTGCAGGAATGTCCAACAGAGCTGTTGCCAGAATATTGAAAGTAAATTTCTCTACCATAAGCCGCCTCCAATGTTGTTTTAAAGAATTAGGCAGTACGTCTAAACGGCCTCACAACCACAGACCATGTGTAACCATGCCAGCCCAGGACCTCCACATCTAACCTCTTCGCCTGCGCGATCGTCTGAAACCAGCCTTCCGGACAGCTGATCCAACTGTGGGTTTGCACAACTGAAGAATTTCTGCACAAACTGTCAGAAACCATCTCAGGGAAGCTCATCTGCATGCTCGTCGTCCTCACCCAGGTCTTGACCTGACCGCAATTTGGCGGCGTCCCAGTTCTTCCATGGCCTGCATACTCACCAGACATGGCACCCATTGAACATGTTTGGAATGCTCTGGATCGACGTGTACAACAGCGTGTTCCAGTTCTCGCCAATAACAGCAACTTCGGACAGCCATTGAAGAGGAGTGGGACAACATTTCACAGGCCACAATCAACAGCCTGATCAACTCTATCCCAATCAAATCAATCAAATGTATTTATAAAGCCCTTCTTACATTAGCTGATGTCACAAAGTGCTGTACAGAAACCCAGCCTAAAACCCCAAACAGCAAGCAATGCACGGTGGCAAGGAAAAACTCCCTAGAAAGGCCGGAACCTAGGAAGAAACCTAGAGAGGAACCGGGCTATGAGGGGTGGCCAGTCCCCTTCTGGCTGTGCCGGATGGAGATTATAACAGAACATGGCCAAGATGTTCTACCGTTCCTGCTGTCTCTAGAGAGTTGAAAACAGCAGGTCTGGAACAAGGTAGCACGTCCGGTGAACAGGTCAGGGTTCCATAGCCACAGGCAGAACAGTTGAAACTGGAGCAGCAGCACGACCAGGTGGACTGGGAACAGCAAGGAGTCATCAAGCCAGGTAGTCCTGAGGCATGGTCCTAGGGCTCAGGTCCTCCGAGAGAGAGAGAGAGAGAGAGAGAGAGAGGGAGAGAGAGAGAGAGAGAGAGAGAGAGAGAGAGAAAGAGAGATAATTAGAGAGAGTATACTTAAATTCACACAGGACACCGGATAAGACAGGAGAAATACTCCAGATATAACAGACTGATCCTAGCCCCCTGACAAATAAACTATTGCAGCATAATTACTGGAGGCGGAGACAGGAGGGGTCGGGAGACACTGTGTCCCCGTCCGACGATACCCCCGGACAGGGCCAAATAGGTAGGATATAACCCCACCCACTTTGCCAAAGTACAGCCCCCACACCACCAGAGGGATAATTTCAACCACCAACTTACTATTCTGAGACAAGGCCGAGTATAACCCACAAAGATTAACTCCACGGCACAAACCCAAGGGGGGCGCCAACCCGAACAGGAAGATCCCGTTAGTGACTCAACCCACTCAAGTGGCACACCTCTCCTAGGGACGGAATGGAAGAGCACCAGTAAGCCAGTGACTCAGCCCCTATAATAGGGTTTGAGGCAGAGAATCCCAGTGGAGAGAGGGGAACCGGCCAGGCAGAGACAGCAAGGGTGGTTCGTTGCTCCAGTGCCTTTCCGTTCACCTTCACACTCCTGGTCCAGACTACACTCAATCATAGGACCTACTGAAGAGATGAGTCTTCAATAAAGACTTAAAGGTCGAGACCGAGTCTGCGTCTCTCACATGGATAGGCAGATTATTCCATAAAAAATTGAGCTATATGGGAGAAAGCCCTGCCTCCAGCTATTTGCTTAGAAATTCTAGGGACAGTAAGGAGTAAGGAGGCCTGCGTCTTGTTACCGTAGCGTACGTGTAGGTATGTACGGCAGGACCAAATCGGAAAGATAGGTAGGAGCAAGCCCATGTAATGTTTTGTAGGTTAGCAGTAAGACCTTGAAATCAGCCCTAGCATTAACAGGAAGCCAGTGTAGAGAGGCTAGCACTGGAGTAATATGATACATTTTTTGAGTTCTAGTCAAGATTCTAGCAGCTGTGTTTAGCACTAACTGAAGTTTATTTAGTGCTTTATCCGGGTAGCCGGAAAGTAGAGCATTGCAGTAGTAGTCTAACCTAGAAGTGACAAAAGCATGGATACATTTTTCAGCATAATTTTGGACAGAAAGTTTCTGATTTTTGTGTTACATAGATGGAAAAAGGCTGTCCTTAAAACAGTCTTGATATGTTCGTCAAAAGAGAGATCGGGGTCCAGATTAACGCCGAGGTCCTTCACAGTTTTATTTGAGACGACTGTACAACCATCAAGATTAATTGTCAGATTCAACAGAAGATCACTTTGTTTCTTGGGACCTAGAACTAGCATCTCTGTTTTGTCAGTTTAAAAGTAGAACATTTACTGCCATCCACTTCCTTATGTCTGCAACACACGCTTCCAGGGAGGGCAATTTTGGGGCTTCTCCATGTTTCATCTAAATGTACAGCTGTGTGTCGTCTGCATAGCAATGAATGTTAACATTATGTTTCTGAATGACATCACCAAGAGGTAAAATATATAGTGAAAACAAAAGTGGTCCTTAAACGGAGCCTTGAAGAACACCGAAATGTACAGTTGATTTGTCAGAGGACAAACCCATCTACAGAGACAAACTCATATCTTTCCGACAGATAAAATCTAAACCAGGCCAGAACTTGTCCATGTAGACCAATTTGGGTTTCCAATCTCTCCAAAAGAATGTGGTAATCGATGGTATCAAAAGCAGCACTAAGGTCTAGGAGCACGAGGACAGATGCAGAGCCTCGGTCTGACGCCATTAAAAGGTCATTTACCACCTTCACAAGTGCCATCTCAGTGCTATGATGGGGTCTAAAACTAGACTGAAGCGTTTCGTATACATTGTTTGTCTTCAGGAAGGAAGTGAGTTGCTGCTCAAAAGCTTTTTCCCCAAATATTGAGAGGAATGGGAGATTCGATATAGGCCAATAGTTTTCTTTTTCTGGGTCAAGGTTTGGCTTTTGCAAGAGAGGCTTTATTACTGCCACTTTTAGTGAGTTTGGTACACATCCGGGAGATAGAGAGACGTTTATTATGTTCAACATAGGAGGGCCTAGTACAGGAAGCAGCTCTTTCAGTAGTTTAGTTGGAATAGGGTCCAGTATGCAGCTTGAAGGTTTAGAGGCCATGATTATTTTTCATCAATATGTCAAGAGATATAGTATTAAAAAACTTGAGTGTCTCCCTTGATCCTAGGTCCTGGCAGTGTTGTGCAGACTCAGGACAACTGAGCTTTGGAGGAATACGCAGAAGAGTCCGTAAATTGCTTTCTAATGAACATGATCTTTTCGTCAAAGAAGTTCATGAATTTATCACTGCTGAAGTGAAATCCATCCTCTCCTGGGGAATGCTGCTTTTTAGTTAACTTTGCGACAGTATCAAAAACACATTTTGGATTGTTCTTATTTTCCTCAATTAAGTTGGAAAAATAGGATGATCGAGCAGCAGTGAGGGCTCGTCGATACTGCACGGTACTGTCTTTCCAAGCTAGTCGGAAGACCTCCAGTTTGGTGTAGCGCCTTTGCCGTTCCAATTTTCTGGAAGCCTGCTTCAGAGCTCGGGTATTTTCTGTAACCAGGGAGCTAGTTTCTTATGACAAATGTTATTGTTTTTTAGGGGTGCGACTGAATCTAGGGTATTACGCAAGGTTAAATTGAGTTCCTCAGTTAGGTGGTTAACTGATTTTTTTTGCGATTGAGATGTGCCGCGCTGCTCTACTTAGCTATATGGAATTGTTTTAAGGTCATACCAAGGATCATTTTATGACCACCGGCATCCAGAATAAACAAAGAATGGGTACAAAACCTGTCGCGCACCAGACAACAATGTGCACAAGCACTTACAAACAACCAATACCACACAAAGACATGGGGGGAACAGAGGGTTAAATACACAGCACGTAATGAGGGAATGAAAACCAGGTGTGTGGGAAAACAAGACAAAACAAATGGAAAATGAAAAATGGATCGGCGATGGCTGGAAGACCGGTGACGTCGACCGCCGAACACCGCCCGAACAAGGAAAGGAACCGACTTCGGCAGAAGTTGTAACAGTTCCCCCCCAGTATAGAACGAACGGAGTACGCCGGGGCCCCCTCGATGTCCAGAGGGTGCGGAGGAACCTCCCGCACCTCAGACTCCTGGAGCGGGCCAGCCACCACCGGCCTGAGGAGAGACACATGGAACGAGGGATTAATACGGTAATCGGGGGGAAGCTATAACCTGTAACTCACCTCGTTCAGTCTCCTCAGGACTTTAAATGGCCCCACAAACCGCGGACCCAGCTTCCGGCAGGGCAGGCGGAGGGGCAGGTTTCGGGTCGAGAGCCAGACCCGGTCCCCCGGTGCGAACACCGGGGCCTCACTGCGGTGACGGTCTGCGCCGGCTTTCTGGCGCAGCACGGCGCGCTGAAGGTGACATTGGGCGGCTACCCATGTTTCCTCCGCGTGCCGGAACCAGTCATCCACCGCAGGAGCCTCGGTCTGACTCTGATGCCAAGGAGCCAGAACCGGCGGATACCCCAGTACGCACTGGAAGGGGGAGAGGTTAGTGGAGGAGTGGCAGAGTGAGTTCTGGGCCACCACCATGACGAACCCTCCACTTCCAAATCGATCCCACTCCAGAGTACAGGCCTCGGTGTAACGCTCATTCCTTCGACGATAAACCCGAATCCGACCTTCACCCCAAAACCACGACTCGTCAGTGAAGAGCACTTTTTGACAGTCCTGTCTGGTCCAGCGAAGGTGAGTTTGTGCCCATAGGCGACGTTGTTGCCGGTGATGTCTGGTGAGGACTTGCCTTACAACAGGCCTACAAGCCCTCAGTCCAGCCTCTCTCAGCCTATTATGGACAGTCTGAGCACTGATGGAGGGATTGTGCGTTCCTGGTGTAACTCGGGCAGTTGTGTTGCCATGTCCCGCAGGTGTGATGTTCGGATGTACCAAACAGACGTGGTCTGCCACTGCGAGGATGATCAGCTGTCCGTCCTGTCTCCCTGTAGCGCTGTCTTAGGTGTCTCATAGTACGGACATTGCAATTTATTGCCCTGGCCACATCTGCAGTCCTCATGCCTCCTTGCAGCATGCCTAAGGCACGTTCACGCAGATGAGCAGGGACCCTGGGCATCTTTCTTTTGGTGTTTTTCAGAGTCAGTAGAAAGGCCTCTTTAGTGTCCTAGGTTTTCATAACTGTGACCTTAATTGCCTACCGTCTGTAAGCTGTTAGTGTCTTAACGACCGTTCCACAGGTGCATGTTCATTAATTGTTTATGGTTCATTGAACAAGCATGGGAAACAGTGTTCAAACCCTTTACAATGAAGATCTATGAAGTTATTTGGATTTTTACGAATTATCTTTGAAAGACAGGGTCCTGAAAAAGGGATGTTTCTTTTTTTGCTGAATTTCTAGGTCACAAGGCTGCTCGTTATGGCGCACACCTGTCACCATCGTTTACGAGCACCTGTGCGTCATCAGACTCACCTTCCCTGATTACCTCCCCTATATATGTTTTGGTTCCTTTGGTTCCTTCCCCAGGCATTATTGTTTCTGTTTCATGTTTGTGTTTCTTGTTTTGTATTATGTTGTGTTTATTTATTAAAACAATCATTCACTGAACTTGCTTCCCGACTCTCAGCGCACATCATTACAGCTGACCAGTAGTAGTGTAAAAAATTGGGAAGACCCAGCCTGCCTGCAGGCTTAGGTCTCTCTAGATATACCTTTTCCATTCGTGGATTTGACTTACTCCAAATGAAGTTGGAAATGTAGCTGTCCAGTTGTTTGAACATCTACTTTGGCAGAAAAATGGGAATCATTTGGAATAAGTACAAAAACCTAGGTAGTACAGTCATCTTAACAGAATGAATGCGACCTGCTAATGAAATGGGAAGAGACGACCACCTTATGAAATCCTGCTCAGTGCGCTCCAGGAGTGTTTTGAAGTTATGTTTAAACAGAGCCTTAAATGAGCGGGACCTTTATCCCCAAATAAGTAAAGACCTGATGCTCCACCTTAAATGGGAAATTAGCAAACCCAATACATTCTGCTAACTGATTAATGGGAAGCACATCTTTTGTTAGGTGGCCAACGTGAGTAAAACATTTAAACGTGTTAACCCTCGCAATGCTGCCGGCCCAGACGGCATCCTCAGAGCATGCGCAGACCAACTGGCTGGTGTGTTTACAGACATATTCAATCAATCCCTATCCCAGTCTGCTGTGCCCACATGCTTCAAGATGGCCACCATTGTTCCTGTTCCCAAGAAAGCCAAGGTAACTGAACTAAATAACTATCGCCCCGTTGCACTCACTTCTGTCATCATGAAGTGCTTTGATCATATCACCTCCACCCTACCTGACACCCTAGACCCACTCCAATTTGCTTACCACCCCAATAGGTCCACAGACGACGCAATTGCAATAACACTGCACACTGCCCTATCCCATCTGGACAAGAGGAATACCTATGTAAGAAATATGTTAATCGACTACAGTTCAGCATTTAACACCATAGTCTCCTCCAAGCTCATCATTAAGCTCGATACCCTGGGTCTTGACCCCGCCCTGTGCAACTGGACTTTCTGACGGGACGCCCCCAGGTGGTGACGGTAGGAAACAACATCTCCACCCCGTTGATCCTCAACACTGGGGCCTCACAAGGGTGCGTTCTCAACCCTCTCCTGTACTCCCTGTTCACCCATGACTGCGTGGCCATGCACGCCTCCAACTCAATCATCAAGTTTGCAGATGACACTACAGTGGTAGGCTTGATTACCAACAACGACCCGACGGCCTACAGGGAGGAGGTGAGGGCCCTCGGAGTGTGGTGTCAGGAAAATAACCTCACACTCAATGTCAACAAAACAAAGGAGATTATCGTGGATTTCAGGAAACAGCAGAAGGAGCACCCCCCCATCCATATCGACGGGACAGTAGTGTAGAAGGTGGAAAGTTTTAAGTTCCTCGGCGTATACATCACGGACACACTGAAATGGTCCACCCACACAGACAGCGTGGTGAAGAAGGCGCAACAGCGCCTCTTCAACCTCAGGAGGCTGAAGAAATTTGGCTTGTCACCAAAAACACTCACAAAGTTTTACAAATGCACAATTGAGAGTATCCTGTCGGGCTGTATCACAGCCTGGTACGGCAACTGCTCCGCCCACAACCGGAAGGCTCTCCAGAGAGTAGTGCGTTCTGCACAACGTATCACCGGGGGCAAACTTCCTGCCCTCCAGGACACCTACATCCCCCGATGTCACAGGAAGGCCAAAAAGATCATGAAGGACAACAACCACCCGAGTCATTGCCTGTTCACCCCACTATCATCCAGAAGGCGAGGTCAGTACAGGTGCATCAAAGCTGGGACCGAGAGACTGAAAAACAGCTTCTATCTCAAACAGCCATCACTAACATTGAGTGGCTGCTACCAACATACAGACTCAAATCTCTAGCCACTTTAATAATTAGATGTAATAAATGTATCACTAGTCACTTTAAACAATGTCACTTTATATAATGTTTACATATCCTACATTACTCATCTCATATGTATATACTGTACTATATACCATCTATTGCATCTTGCCTATGCCGCACGGCCATCGCTCATCCATATACTTATATGTACTTATTCTTATTCATCCCTTTACACTTGTGTGTGTATAAGGTAGTTGTTGTGAAATTGTTAGATTACTTGTCAGATATTACTGCACTTTTGGAACTAGAAGCACAAGCATTTCGCTACACTCGCATTAACATCTGCTAACCATGTGCATGTGACCAATACAATTTGATTTGATTTGATGTAGGTGTGCAATGATGTATTCTTTGGCCCTGGTAGGGGCCACAAATGTGTTCTGCTCGCCGGAGGGAGTAGTGATCTTCAGCACTACTGGGTAGAGAATGCCAAACTTGGTGTTCAGACAGGGATGTAGGAGCCTCCTCACCTCGTTGAAGGCTGACCTCCTCTTCATGACTGCCGCCGTGTAGTCCAGGTAAATGTGAATCTTCTGGCTGTCGTAGGTGATGGGAGCCACTCATGTAGCCTTACAGAGAGCATCCTCCTTCTCCTGAAGGTAATGGAATTTGTCCTCCACGAAGAATGGGGCAGCTACCCGTTCTTCGGTGCGGACTGTAAGCTTCTGTGCGCACGGTCAAGGGTGGGGGCGTAATCAAGGCCTAGAATTTCCTGTAGCAGTTTAGCTATGAACAGGGTAGGCTGCAATCCGCCTACGGATTGAGTCCCTCTCTCACACCGAAAATGCAACACTTCCCCCAGTGCTGCCTGTTCTCAAGGTTCTCCACCTTGGAAGTAAGTTTGACGACATCTGATGATAGCCGGTTGACTTGCTCTTCCAGTGTCACTACTTTGTCAGAGTAAGTATTTGTGCCTTCCAGGCTATTCAGATGGGTTTCACTAAGTCTTCTTTAACGAAGTCGATCTTTGTGTTGACCTCAGTGGCGAGAGTGGCTATTTGTGTGGATAGGTCAGTGGATAGTGACTCCACCTTAGCCAGCACCGTCTGTTCAGACTTAACGATAGCCACCATTACCTTGGCTAGGTCGGGGGGATCAGAGTCTGTGTCAGTGTCCGGTGAGCCCTAGGCTTTTGTGTCTCGTGGCCGTTGTTGTTTCGACATTTTATAATGAAAAGGCCAAAAATGTCTGAAAAAATGACCAAATTTGTGAATTGAGTTTGATTCCTAATTAAATGTTACAAAAGTAACACAGTAGGGAAGGTGTTGGTCAAGTATTAATAGTAAATTGTTCACCCTGGACAGGAGCACCGAGAAAACGGTCACCAGCTCCCCAAATTACATGTATCTAACCCCTTATTTTTGGCACTAAGCAGTCTCCATATATACTTCCATTATTTTAACTGGTAAAGGTGGACCTTCAGACAAGTCTTGTGAGGGCTGTGGGTGAGCAAAACAGCCGACATGTAAGTGTTTGTGATGTCTCATGGTCTGACAAACACCGCTCTAGCGCTGTCACCTTTCACCGCAGATGCGGAAACGTGAGATAGGCGGATGCGGTGGATTGAGACGCATCCAATGCTGAGACCACCGGACAGCTGATGAAACTGTGGGTTTGTACAACCAAATAATTTCTGCACAAACTGTCAGAAACCGTCCCAGGGAAGCTCATCTGTGTGCTCATCACCTAAACCAAGGTCTTGACCTGACTGCAGTTCGGCCTCCTAACTGACTTCAGTTTGTCCGTTTCAATCAGCTGACGAACACTGCTCTAGCTCTGTCACCTTTCACAGCAGATGCGGAAACGTTATGTTGGCGGTTGCGGTGGATTGAAACGCATCCAATGCAAAAAAACAACAACATATATCTCTAGCTTAAACAGACAGATTTTTATAGGGATTTTTGTATCATGCTAATTTGATTTCCACGGGGGAGTGGACATCGACCTTAGGGGGAGCTGCAGCACCCTCAGCACCCATACTTCCTGCGGCTATGCATGGGGGTTATATCATTTTCCATAAAAATGGAAGACAGGTCTCAGACAATTTCGTATTATTCTGTACGTAAATCCGAGACACTAGTGTGATATGTTACGTTTCATATGGTATGTATTAATTTGTGGATGTCCATCATCCATTTCGCATGATATGTTACGAATTAGAATTCCTTTTATATGTTACAAATTTGAGAAACGTACTATAAGTTACGAATTCTAGCTAATTGGCTAACGTTAGCTTAAGGTTAGGGTTAGGGGAAGGGTTAGCTAAAAGGGTTAAAGTTAGGGTTAGGATTAGCTAACATGCTAAGTAGTTGCAAGTAGCTAAAAAGTCGTAACTAAAATGCTAAAATGCTAAAGTTATCAGGGATGAGATTTGAAATCACAAACTTTGGGTTGCTAGACATTTGCGCTGTACAACCCACCCCCGACCAACCACCCTACTTTAGTTTTTGCCTTAAGTGACCATCTGTCTTATGTATCCATACCAAACATAACATATCATACTAATGTCAGTGTGCCGGATTTATATTTACTATGTTATGTCTAGTCTATGAGATCAGGCTGAATGCACACGTAACAAATCTGATACAGCAGCCTTGTCGACTTGCTTCACACAGTAGTTTAGAATGAAGTCAACAAACAAGAGTTTGGGGTGGAAGAAGTCACCACTGGTTGGAGAAATCAGAGAAGCCTACAGGTGTAAGGTGAGGTGATCGGTGATGTATTAAAATTACACACCCTCCTCACTTTATGATTAAATAAGAGAAATGGTATGAATGCAGTAGCATTAAGAAGTTAAGTACAGTAGCCTATACAGTTGACTCCAATTGTCATCAAGAGGTTGTAGCCTAAAACTTAGTAGCCTACATCATCTTGAAGGAATGGAACATTTAAATTGAACCTGTCCCTACCTGCATAGGCTACCATACAAAAAATTAGACCTACTATATTTGTAATCAACAGCCTTTATTTTCATGGGATCTAAAAGTTTCCTTTGATATTTTAATTGCAGTCTTGATGTTAAATTATTGTCTTGGTTTCAATGCCAGAGGCAAGCGCCAGAATCATTGTGATCGCAGTGACACGACACTGAAAAAAACTTGCCTTCAAATGACAGGTATGCTTTTAACCTCTCCATACACTCAGGTATTATTTGGGGTATGAAAGTCATATGGGGAATCAAACCCGTTTATAGGCTACATTAAAAATACTTTTACTATGAGTGCATTTTTTAAGCGGAAAATGTAACTTACATTTTTGTTTTTATTTATAGGTATGTATTCAAATACTGTATATTGTATAAGACATACCCATTATGCCCACTAATGGCACCACATCAAGTAAATTAGTTTGCATCAGGCTGGTGAGGAGAGCTATAGGAGACAGGCTCATTGTAATGGCTGGAATGGAATTAATGGAACGGAGTCAAACATATGGTTCCCATATGTTTGATGATTTTGGTACCACTCCATTAATTCCATTTGAGCCCTTCCTCCTATAGCTCCTCTCACCAGCCGCCTCTGGTTTGCATGTAACAACTTTATCACTCGGATTCCAAATCATTGTCTTCACTTGGTAAAAAGTAGGATAAACACTTTGAGACCTGATGCAAAAGAAAAATTGACAAGCAAGTAGCATCAACACCACAAACAAACACAACCTACTTATTATCACACCACAAAGACCAAAGACAGTACACAAGATAATGATCTCAAGTTTGTCCATATCAGTTAGCTTTTATTGATCTGTGTAAACCTAACTCCTTGTAAAATCTTTACATGCAAATTCATTTGCAAACATACATAGATATTTATATTTCTTTTCTCTCCAGTGCATGCACTACTTATTTACAGTTACATAAATAAAACCAACAAATCATTTCATTAAATACAGTAGGCAGAAAAAAATAGAGAACAGTTGTATCCTCTTTAGGTTTAGAGATACTTACTATCTAGAAGAGAAAAGAGAAACTAATGAAGGTTAAAGACCACTGAACCGGTTCAAGAACAGAACAGATAGGCTACAGTAGTACTGTAGAACCAGTGATAATCAAGTGCATACGCAACAAAATAATGTTGAAATTGTGGCCACTGGTGGACAGCAAGACAACACAGTTCAGACAGGCTCTCATTACTGCGTGAGCCCCTGGTTTTACCCATCAAAGGAGGAGACAGAGCACTTGGTGAAAAGGCATCACTCTATGGATGAGATTAATCTCCATTAATATCCTGCCTTCAGGTACTAGACGGTGAGATCAATTTGTTAATGTGCCCTCTGAGTGTCATCTGAGCTCTGGGTACAGGGTCCTAGCTGTGCTCTCATCCCCGTCACATTACCAAGCTGAGGATGCTCCGAAGAGAGGCTAAAGTAGCCTGTCACATGAACTAATTTATAATCCATTGGAAACCAAATGATAACAGCAATAGTCCTAATACTCATGCAGCATAAATCCATGTATGTTGCGGTGGCCTCAGTGTTTAAAAAAAGCATTTGGAACAATGTTAAGGGTTAGAGACGTAAACCATCAAATTACAATATAATTTGTTTTCTTAAAAAGTCTATGTATATATCATGAACCACAAGACGTCTCATGCATAGGGGTTTTTGAGAAACTTGCAAACAGCTGTATAAATTGAGGTCATTCCATTGTATAAGGTGTGCTTTGCTTGAATTGCGGTAATTGGTCAACAGCCACACGCCAAAGCTTTGAGTGATTGGTGCAGCAGAAAAGGATGAGGCAGGAAGGGAGGGGACCAGTGTGGGTAAAAGGGGTGGGGGTGTGTGACTGCTCCAGGCACAAAAAACACAGGGGTCACGAGCACAGTGCATGCAAGTTAAGCAGCACATTTTCTTATGACAGCCTTACAATGTCTTATTTAGTATGTCTAAGGTGGAGCAGGATTGAAGTGTCAGTGAAAAATTTGATAATGTGCATTCAATGTAAAAATTGTCAGTCAGTAGACTCTGTAAGCTGTCATTGTAAACCATGTGCATTAGAGAAGTACACACCTGTCATAGTAGACATCTCATTACTAGCCAGGGAAATAATATTTTTTCCTGTCTCCTCTCTCCCTTCACCGTAAACAAACACCTGAACCAGATGGTCAACTTTTCAGTGCAAACATTCTCATAAAAATGTTTAACATTTTCAAACTACCTCTATAAACCAACCTGGTCTCAGAACATTTTGTATTTTCTTTACGTAAACCCGAGGCACTCCATTCAGTATGATATGTTATGTGTTGTATGGTATGTATTCATTTGTGGTTTTCCATCTCCCAATAGGCTTTAACGAAACACGGCTTGTAACAAAAAATAAAAAATTAGCAGTAAGCTTTAGTTGTCTTTTTGCACTGAGTCAATTCCTCACGCTGCTGTTTCCAACGTCTTATCATCGATTAAGACCAAGCTCCCGTGCAGCAGCTCTATTTCCTTTTCCAACAGCCAGATCAATCGCCTTCAACTTGAAAGCTGCATCATATGCATTTCTCCGTGTCTTTGCCATGATGAGGGTGACAAAATGACTACCGTAATCAGAATGATGGGAAGTTTGAGAGCGCTCGATTTAATCTAAACAGTAAACCAAAAAGTTGTTTGACCTTAACCCGTTCGGCAATTTCATTGGTCTAATGAAAGCTTCATGCCGCCAAAAAACTGAGCGCGTCACAGAATGTGTTTTTTTGAAAAAAAAAAAATTGAAAGCGGGAAAAATCCATATATTAGCCGCGTCATTGTTTAAGCCGTGAGGTTCAAAGCCTGGGAAAAAAGTTGCGGCTTATAGTCCGGAATTTACGGTATATGTTATGAATTTGCAAAAATGCACAATATATTATGAATTTGCAAAACGTATGATATGTTAAAAATTCTAGCTAGGTGGCTAGGTGGATAACGTTAGCTAGCTGGCTAACATTAGCTAGGCTAGGGGTTAAGGTTAGGGTTAAGTGTAGGAGTTAAGTTAAAGGGTTAAGGTTAGGGTTAGGGTTAATTAAAAGGGTTAAGGTTAGGGGAAGGGTTAGCTAAGATGCTAAGTAGTTGCAAAGTAGCTAAAAAGTACTAAGTAGTTGAAAAGTTGCTAATTAGCTAAAATGTTAAAGTTGTCCATGATGAGATTCAAACTCGCAACCTTTGGGTTGCTAGGCATTTGCGGTATACGCTGACCCACCTCACTCTACCTTAAGTAACCATCTGTCTTATGTAACCATACCAAACATAACATATCATGCTAATTTGAGTGTCCTGGATTTACATTTACTATGTTAAGTCTAGTCAATGAGACCAGGGTGCTATAAACAGGACTCAAATAAGGACTAAAAGTGAACACTTGACAGAAAGTGAGTACATTTTTTTCTACCAGGAGTGCTATCATTCAAAATCTTTAAACTGATACTGAAATTAATAAATATGAGTTACTTAAATTGCCTATTAATTTTAGTATGTAATACATTAAAAAACTAAGAAATATACTCTCCAAACTAAATTGATTTGTGAATCATGCCCTTTTTCATAGTCCAGAATATGTTTATCCTCAATTTCAGAAGATCAGCAACATGTGAAACTTCTTCATGAGAATGCCATAATATTAATTAGATATCATTAAATGAACAGCTGTGTGTCCTCAGAGTGTTTTCATGTGGTTTTGCGTTCTCATACAAGTGGTAATAATACCGTATGGTGTCATTTTACCAGAAATCAAGGATTACAACCTGCCAGTCTAATGATCTTCATAGTTCAATGGGTGCTGCAGATGTTATCCCACATAGAATGCCATAACATATTGCTTCGTCGTCTTTTGTGATAGTGCATTTCAAATTGATTTTTATTTATTTTGGGATGTGTCAAGTTCAATAACACCTTCAACAGGCATGATCGTCTCACTGCAACTGTATACTGCAATGTCAAACGTTAACATCATTTTTTGCCTTAAATTGTTGATTTTGAAGGATGATTTTAAAGTATACCATGTTTTGCCTCTTGGGGAGTCCACTTGGCAGATAAGTCTCAGTAAAGGGGGAGAGATAGGAGAAGGGAACATCACACCTGGGAAAACAGGGGAGGATGGGAAGGGTGCATGTGGTGGGTTGGGTTGAGGGCATGAAAGAATGAAGACAGCCAGACAGGAAGACTACCGGTAAGTACAATAAAACTAAAACTAAAATGAAGGTTCTTGGGGAGGTGTGGAGGGAGGTTAGACAGGATAGAGAGAGGAGAGGGGGCTGAGTGTAGAGGGAGAGGACTTAGCTCATGCAAGGTGGGGGTTAGTTGTTGTTGACAGGATTCTCATTCAACAGGGTGTGCCAGCGCTCTATCTTCTTGTCCTTGTTCTTCAGGCACTCATACCAGTGCTTCAGCTGCTCCCCTTTGGCTGTGATGCCCAGCTGGCACCCACCTACAGCGGACCAACAGATAGGGAGTGGAGGGTGAGAGGACTGGCACAACATGGAACATTTCAATGAGGTCTAGTAGATCTCGAATGCATCTCCTATGGATCTTACCGATGTAATCGTTGGATTTCCCAATGTCGTAGTCCCACACTGAGATGTCCAGGGTCTTCTTAGCCAGGTCGCTGTGCTTGATGTCATAGCTAAATTCCTGTAACACAACAAATGAGAAGTCATCCCCCTCACGATCTCCAATAAATGGAATTTAAATCAGTACACAAATCCATACATTGAGGTATTGACAGACATTTAATATTAAAAGTACAAACAAAGTACTGCTGTCAGATGTTTACTTCGGTCTTGTATTATTATTGCAAGAGACCAACAGGGAACTGACCTCGTTGTACTCTGGGTTCAGGGTTTTCTTCTTGATATTTGTTTTGTTCTTGGCCTTCTTCCCCATATCAGGTTTCAGGCATCTAAACACATCACAAACAAGACAAACATATTTTGATGTTGTCATCCTGCATTTGGGGATAGGAAATACATTTCAAAACAGATGTATTCTACTGTGCAAATGAATAACTTTGACATAATTCAATTTGTTTTGATATTTGAGAGAAAAGTGAATACTTCATCATCTAAACACTGGAAAAGTGTTAGAGAAGAACGTGTGTTTGTAATCACTCCTGATAGCAATCACAGTGAAACAGACACGGACATTTCGACGAATGGGTCAGAGTATCCATTGGCGTCCATGGAGGCCAGGTGAACGCAGCGCACCACACCCACAAGCAGGCGGTTCTGCTGGGTGCTGTACATGAGGGAGATAAGGATACGACCACGCTCCTCCACATCTCCACCCTCCTTCCCACCCTGGAGAGAGCGAGGGGGGTGAGGTGGGGTGGTTAGAGAGAAAGAGAAAACAGGGAGCGAAAGATGGGTGAGAGAGAATGGAAGAGTGACATTTTATATCATATCATGAAGACATGATTTGTATGAGGACATGTAGCGGTAGTCCACATGCCCACGCATGCTGGTCATACACCAATACCTCATCCTCATAGAGCGAAATGCCTCGAGCCCCTCCAGCTGTTGCGGTCTTCTTTGTCTGTGGAAGGATATGGATATGGGTGGTCCTATCAGACATTGAAACAAATGGGACTCTTACTGTATATTTAATGTGTGAAGCAGGATGATATACTACTTACAGGGACAACTCTCTCTAGACACACGTTGAAGTTTTTCTTCTGGTTGATCTTCAGTTTCTTCAGTGCAACGCGAGTTTCTCCGATAAACTCATTATGTCCAAACTTGTCCTCATCACAGACGGAGATCCTGCATCAACCCATACAGGACATCAATAATATTGGACCATAACATCCATGGAAGAAATCATGGAAAGTAAAACAATTCAGCCCTTAGATAAAACCATGTCAACAAATGGAGACAACAAGACAGGAAATAAATAGTTTTGTGGTTTAGTGTTGTCTTGATGTTTATTGAACCCTGTGTTTTGTTTCTCTGCTTCCAGTATCCACCTGAGAGTCTTGCGCTGCATGTCCTCATCTGTGAGTCCATGGTAGACCAGGGTCTCGTTCCAGGCTGGGTTACGGGTGTTTCTCAGGGTTTTGGTGCGTAACTTGGTGGACTGCAGCACATGAGAGTAGATACAAGAGATCAAGATAAGGAACTTGACTTCAGCACTTATATCTGAGGCTGGATAGAGGCAATGGAGCTTTGTATGTAGTACAATGGATCATCCTTATGCCACAAGGCGGCAGGCTTGAGCTAATGGGCGTGTATCATAGCATCATAGACATCCTTCTCAGATTTTTCTGAATCATGACACATACCATAATAAATACACAAGCATATGTTAACCCCCAGGTAGAAAGTAAGGAAGGTGAATTCCATCACCTTACTGGCCCCTGGCAGCAGATGCAGCTTGACATATGGATCAGCCAGTCCATTGGAGTCCATGGGCTTCAGTCCCTGAGGGAAAGACAAGACAACACATACTCTTTATGTCACCAGCCAGGACAGCAGGGACAAGGAGTCCCTGTAAACTTGAACTACTGCGGCAGCATCTTTTAAACACAGACCACTTCAGTGTAATTGTCTCAGGGTGAGTAAATGAGTGCAATAGGTGGTACCTTGGCTTTAAGGATGCTGCAGTGGAGACTATTGTTCTCCTGCTCATAAAGCAAGCTGAACTCCAGCGCGCCAAGAGTGGCTGAAAAACATCCAGGGCAGTCATTAGATCAGATAACAGACAGGGTGTCTACTCTGACTGCACTGGAACACAGACACTAGCAGTACATCTAAGACAAAAGGCACTGAGTTGTAAAGAGAGTCTAGACTAGGAAAGATTCTCAAAGTATCACAAAACATTGAGACTGCCAGCAGTAATAGAGTCATGAGGTTCACGCCAGAGGGCAGACAAAAGAACAGAAGATCAAGCGGTGAATTGATAAAGGAGGGAGAAATGCATAATCCAACAGTGAATCTGCAGCCTAAATGGTCTGTAAACAGATTAAATACATTATGCATCCGTCCACATATTAATAGAAAATTCCATTAAAAAGCAGCAAAATATTACTGTAATATCAAGGAAACAAAAAATATGACTCACAAAGGAACACATTCAGGAAAATAATGTTTTAGTTAAAAAGACAGAAATACCCCAATTCAATCAGAATATGAAAAATGTAAATAAAATGGACTGATAACAGTAAAAAGTACTGGACATTCAGCTACAGAGCAGTTAAATGGGAGTCTATACATAGATGTTAAGGGAGAACAAAACTGTGGTGATACTGATAATCAATAGGTTTAAATCTATCATCCCTTCATTTAAAACAGTAAACCCCCAACAGCTCCAAACCACCACATTGTAATAGTTGGAAGGCTAGCTTTTATAACCTGCAACTCCAGTAGCCCAGTGCACTGAATTCTCTCTAACTCCTACCAGCCCTTACACATGCCGAGCTAATACAATTTCAAATGGCTGGAAAACATTAAGAGTACAGACAGACAAAAGAAAATTCACAAATGTAATTTGTATGATATAATGCCATCTCCAGTAACTACAGTGCCTTCAAAAAGTATTCATACCCCTTGACTTATTCCACATTTTGTTGTGTTACAGCCTGAATTCAAAATGGATTAAATAGATTTTTTTTTTCACCCATCTACACACAATACCCTATAATGATCAAGTAAAAACATGTTTTTAGAAATGTTAGCAAATTTATCGAAAATGAAATAAATATGTAATTTACATATTACAAGTATTCACACCCCTGAGACAATACATGTTAGAATCACCGTTGGCAATAATTACAGCCATTTTTAAGTCTTGCCTTAGATTTTCAAGCCAAAACTGTAACTGGGCCACTCAGGAATATTCAATGGTAAGCAACTCCAGTGTATATTTGGCCTTGTGTTTTAGGTTATTGTCCTGCTGAAAGGTGAATTTGTCCCCCATTGCCTGTTGGAAAGCAGACTGAACCAGGGTTTCCTCTAGGATTTTTCCTGTGCTTAGCTCTTTTCTGTAAATTTTTATCCCCCCCAAAACACTCTCTAGTCTTTGCAGATGACAAGCATACCCATAACATGATACAGCCACCACCATGCTTGTAAATATGAAGAGTGGAAACTTAGTGATGTGTTGTGTTGGATTTGCCCCAAACATAATGCTTTGTATTAAGGTTAAGTTAATTTCTTTGCCATATTTTTTGCAGTTTTACTTTAGAGCCTTATTGCAAACAGGATGTTTGTTTTATTCTGTACAGGCTTCCTTCTTTTCACTTTGTCATTTAGGTTAGTATTGTGGAATAACTACAATGTTGTTGATCCATCCTCAGTTTTCCTGTCACAGCCATTAAACTCTGTAGCTGTTTTAAAGTCACCATTGGCCTCATAGTGAAATGTTTGATTGGTTTCCTTCCTCTTCGGCAACTGAGTTAGGAAGGATGCCTTCATCTTTGTAGTGACTGGGTGTATTGAAACATAATCCAAAGTGTAATTAATAACTTCACCATGCTCAAAAGGGTATTCAATGTCTGTACAACAAATGATGTACTACTACCAACCCTTTATACCATTGAGCATACAGAACCAGGACATCTCTGAGTAACTGATCCTGCACAACAGGTCCTGACTGTCCTAGCACTGTCCACTCCATAGATAACTACAACCAATGAAGCCTCTGCTATTTCTGCCATTTCTGCTGTAACATTTGGGAACTAATCAAACACAAGGGAAATATAGATCCCGTCAGAGCTCTCGTATCACAAATAATGGGTTCTGTGCTAAATTCCCAGACCTCAAAGTAAATTAAAGCCCCATCCCCCAGGGAGAGAGGAAAGGCTATTCACCGCTAGAGGGATGGAACATGACGTACGACTGGCATGACACGATTCCCATCACTCAAGGGAGACATTAAAAAAAATGGTTCCATTACAGTTTCTCATTACAGACTCACTATTGACTCGTTTTACATCCTCTTATACTTTACTTCCAAGATATTGATTCATATGCTTGGATAACATATGGTGGGTATCGTATATCATCTCCAATAGAGCTCCATGAATTCTACTAGAAGGATACACGTTGGCTGCTAGTATTATTAGATGATTGATATGCTTAGAATGCTACAAAGACCACCGACTCAAAATAGTAAGAGATCAAACATGGAGATGTTACAACAGACTGGATAAAAGTGTCTGCTGAATGACTAAACAAATAGAAATGCAAAGAGCAGAGTCTTTATATGTTGACTTAAAACAGCCTGGAATACGTAGAGAGAGATCACTGAAGCAACAGACACAGAGCCCATGTGGTAGAGGTCTAGCTGGAAGGACAAGATGGTCACTTACTGGCCTCATCCGAGTCACAGCTGTTTGCATCCTCCTCCTCCTCCTCAGGCGGGGGGGCTTGTTGTCGAGCAGGAGGGGGGTTGTAGGCGGCAGGCTGTCTCTTCTCCTCCCGCACTGCAGGAGTCACTCTATCCTCCGCTGGAGCAGTGATAGTGGAGTAGCCACCTCCCTCCATCTCCAGTGGAGCTACAAGCACATACAAGGTAATGATTTGTTTTTATGCGTTGGTCACTCATAATTCCATCCTCTATGAATGAAAAGTGTGTTTCAGTGTCAAGGCTGTTCTGGTGATGTGAGTCCAGCTTTTCCCTACCCTGCTTGGCTGATGCTGCTGGAGGGGGCCTGGAGCTCTGGACTGTAACAGCCTTCTGCAGCACCACTGGGCTGTTCTGGGCACCTCCCTCAGTGTAGCCAGGGCTAGCCCCACCAGCGGCAATGCAAACCTCTGTCGGCTTATGGGCCACAGGTGGTTTGCCAGCACGCCCCTGTGCCTCTGGTCCTGCAACACACATGCACACATGAACAAGCGTGCACATATATAGGCCCACATACACACACACACACACACACACACACACACACACACACACACACACACACACACACACACACACACACACACACACACACACACACACACACACACACACACACGTCAGTGTATCACTAAGACTACGCTGCAGTGGAATCCATAATTCTCCCTAGTCTCTGTGAATCCTTTTGATGTTGCAGTTTTTCCAATGCACAGGCATTGACCTACATACAGTACAACAAGCCGTGGCAGGCAACCTTGATCACATCATGAAGCCTGGCTTTTTACTCTACCTTTCCCCCTTACTTTCTTTTATGAGGATATCTCACTAGAATGGCAATGACACTGCTGCAAGTGGGAGCAGATTGCCAGGGCCCCCTGGAGGTGCCAGGCTTGCCCCAGCATGTACTTCCCACTGCCTAACTGAAACCACCCACTCCTGGATCTGGCTGTCTGAGAGGAGGTGGCAGTGCCCATTTTGTGAAACAGATCCGGGCTTTCATGGTAATGATGAGAAATGAATAACAGAAATAAATATTTGGAGGGACTGGAAGCCAGTGGGAGTTCCCAACATCTGATGATGTTTGTCTGATGAAACTGGAGAGATGGTGCTTTGAGAGGGTGGCTATAGGGCAAGCATGGTACTCTAATGTACAGTACTGGGTCGAGGATTGGGTTAGGGTGGTAGCATGATTAGGTTCTGTTGAAGTAATACTGGGGTTGACTGAATGACTCACCTGCTCCCTGCTGGTCATAACTAGGAGTGTGACTCTCCTCTGGACCTGGGAGATAGACTCAGTGTCCTGTGCTGCCTTTCTCACCCCTACAAACTCTTACTACTGCTTGGTCTTCTGTAATGTTTCGTATCCGACTTCAGCACAGGAGGCTGCTGAGGGGAGGATGACTCAAAATAATGGCTGGAGTGGAGTAAATGGAATGGTGTTTGATACCATTCCATTTATTCCATTGCAGCCATTACTATGAGCCCCTCCTCCCCAATTAAGATGCCACCAGCCGCCTGTGGTAAATGTTCATGAATTAGGACCTCTCCTGTGTGTACATTGCCCACTGGGATACGTTGCCAACAAAAGACAAAATAGGTCTGCTAAATTTAGAAATCTGAAATCACAGTCTACATCATCACTAAAGAACATTGTAGATGCAATTCAGGCTTTCTGTTGCTTTCTCTTTCAAGTCGTTTTAGAATGTAATATTGAGTTCAGGGCAACATCATTCCCATTTAGCTATAATTAGTTCGCTGAATCTGTTTCATTCTGCCGGCAAGTTAATGAAAACAGACCAAGTCTGTATCTACTTTGCCACTCTCACAAGCCAAGAAAGCAATCAACCTGAAACAACTCCCACAGCTCTGTCTGGCCTGGTTACCTCTGGCCTGTGCCTGTGGCTGGGGCTGATCCCCAGCAGCCCTGGGGTCAGAGGCTGCTGGCTCCTGGGGTTCTGAGGCCCGCTGGGCGCTTGACTCTCTGGACTTGGAGATGGGCATGGGCGAGGGCAGGAACTGCTTGGGGAAGCCTTTAAAGAACCAGGCACCAGATCGCTTCCACACCTAAGAGATGATGAAGAATCTTTCATCTTTCAGATCCCCAATAGCTGACGCCATGACAACAGCTAGTCTCCTGGGGTCCAAAAAGAATGGCCTGCGTCATACAAGCTTTAACACTGACACCTACAATCTTAGAAAAAAGGTGCTATCTAGAACCTAAAAGGGTTCTTCGGCTGTCCCCATAGCAAGAGCCCTATTTTGTTCCAGGTAGAACCCTTTTTTGTTCCAGGTAGAACCCTTTTGAGTTCCATGTAGAACCCTTTACACAGAGAGTTCTACATGGAACCCAAAATAGTTCTATCTGGAACCAAAAATGGTTCTACTTGGAACCAAAAATGGTTATCCTATGGGGACAGCTGAAGAACCCTTTTGGAAGCCTTTTTTGAAAGAGAGTACACTCACTGTTAATCTCCCTGATCCCTTGTCTCGCTTGAAGTGAATCGTCACTTTGTATTTTTCACCCACCATGTCTTTTAATTGACTATGACACATAGTGTAACATCCCGCTATGACATATCCCTGTCACCATGTGTGTTTCACAGAAACACTCACCTCTCGCTGTTCGCTGCAGATCTTGCAGAGCCACACAGAGCACGGCCGGCTCCCACTCTGCACTCCACACTTGGTGCACATGTGCTACAGTAGAGGAGACACAGGTTCACAAAGAGGTCACAATGTCATAAATTACCGTACCATTTCATTGCTCAGGCTCTATTGTGGCCTAACATGGTCCCTTTGCCTTCTAGGGATGGTCCAAAAACCAATCTTTCCAACCCCCATACTGCACATACCTTTTTGCAGTCCTCACACACCACTGAGCTGACCCCTGGCACACCCAGCTGCTCCCCACACAGCAGACAGCGGTTCACCCCGTCCCCACACACCGTCTTCTTCATGTCATCTAGACGGTTCACCAGGCGCCTGCAGCAGCCAGGACAACTCTCATTACAGCCAATTACCAGTAGAACATAAAGTTCAGTTAGGTAAATGTGGTAATGATAGTCCAACTGATTGAATAATGTTGTCTGTAATTCTATCATCTTGTGCAGCATTTTTGCTGAAAATGTAACAACACTGAGGTATGCAATGCAATGGAGCTCCAATCTATTAGCTCAGAATGTCTCTTCAGTTCTCACCCAATTCTCTCCTGCTCCATGGCCTCCATCTTCTCAGCACGGGCGATCACACCGTTAATGATCTCCTTCTCCTCGTCAGTCAGGTCCGGAGCGCCGGGACCAGGCCTGACCTGGTTAGTCCAGTTACCCCTGACAACCACACAGGAAAACTGTCTGGGGCTGAGGCATGCATAGTTTGCTAGTCCAGGTCAAACCCGCAGACATACAGTGTGAAATCAAATGTACATGCAAAATAACGCTCAAACAGAAGAGTGGACAAATAGACAGCGGTATGCAATAAACAAAGAGACAGGACGTAACACAAATAATACCATAATGGCCTAATGCACATTTGCACATTGTACAAACACCCTGTCATTGTGTCCGAAACATATGTGAACATCCAATCATTCACGAGTGAATCTACACTTACCTATAAACATACCTTACATACACAAACACACACTATAATAGTAGATTGGAGCAGAGCAGAGGGGGGAAGATAAGAGAGATGGAGTGAGAGCTTTTCTACTTACTGTTCCTTATCACTGAGTCCCAGCCAGGGCAGAGATGAAAGGAAAACAGACAGGAGAGGAAAAAATAGATTATTGCCTGGGAAGGCTTGGAAGGTTTAACAGCACCATGAAGGGTTAACAGCACCATGCAGCAGGCAGCTGTGCCCGGCGATTCCCGCAGGGTGCTTAGTGTACCCAGTGTGCCTGCTGTTCTGCCACCAGTTCTTACTTGGCATGCATGCTCCTCTGCCTGTCGTTGGGTACCCAGCGGTCCGAGCTACCGCCCATCACTGCGTCCGTCATGGCTGCTGCACTATCACACTCTGCAGGTGGACACACACAGAGATGAGACACACACAGTTAAATGATAAATGCTACATACAAGAACTTCTTATACTGAACAAAAATATAAACTTTATGAGATGAAATAAAAGATCCCAGAAATGTTCCATACGCACAAAAGGCGTATTTCTTTAAAACAATGTGCACTAATTTTGTTTACATCCCTGTTAGTGAGCAATTCTCCTTTGCCAAAATAATCCATCCACCTGACAGGTGAGGCATATCAAGAAGCTGATTAAACAGCATGTTAATTACACAGGTACACCTTGTGCTGGGCACAATAAAAGAGCACTCTGAAATGTGTAGTTTTGTCAAACAACACAATGCCATAGATGACCCAAGTTTTGAGGGAGCGTGCAATTGGCTTGCTGACTGCAGGAATGTCCACCAGAGCTGTTGCCAGATAATTTAATGTTCATTTTTCTACCATAAGCCGCCCCCAACGTCATTTTAGAGAATTTGGCAGTACGTCCAACCAGCCTGTTCAGTGTTGTAACCGACTTCAGTGGCCAAATGCTCACCTTCGATGGCCACTGGCACGCTGAAGAAGTGTGCTCTTCACAGATAAATCCCGGTTTCAACTGTACCGGGGAGATGGCAGACAGCATGTATGGCGTTGTGTGGGTGAGCGGTTATCTGATGTCAACGTTGTGAACAGAGTGCCCCATGGTGGCGGTGGGGTTATGGTATGGGCAGGCATAAGCTACGGACAACGAACACAATTGCATTTTATCGATGGCAATTTGAGAGATACCGTGACAAGATCCTGAGGCCCATTGTCGTGGCATTCATACGCCGCCATCCCCTCATGTTTCACCATGATAATGCACGGCCCCATGTTGCAAGGATCTGTACACAATTCCTGGAATCTGAACATTTCCCTGTACTTCCAAGGCCAGCATACTCATCAGACATGTCACCCATTGAGCATGTTTGGGATGCTCTGGATCAACGTGTACCACAGCATGTTCCAGTTCCCGCCAATATCCAACAACTTCGTACAGCCATTGAAGAGGAGTGGGACAACATTCCACAGACCACAATCAACAGTCTGATGAACTCTATGCGAAGGAGATGTGTTGCGCTGCATGAGGCAAATGAAGGTCACACCAAATGCTGACTGGTTTTCTGATCCACGCCCTACCTTTTTTTAAGGTACTGGATCTGTGACCAACAGATCCATAGCTGTATTTCCAGTCATGTGAAATCCATAGATTAGGGCCTAAATTATTTATTTCAATTGACTGATTTCCTTATATGAAATGTAACTCAAAATTGTTGCATGTTGCGTTTATATTTTTGTTCTGTGTAGCTACAGAGACTCATTGCCCTAAATCACTTAGGCTGTATTTTAAGATGTGCAATAACGTTCTGTGATATCTTCATTGGAAACAACATGAACAATTATCCTCTTGTCACACATGAAATGAATATGGGTCACACATTGTTAGATTATTACGCTGAATTGTTTATTCAAAGTTATCTCATCTCATCTTTACCACAACTCAAATCAATCCATGAAATCCATGCAGGAAAGAATAACTAACTGTCAATTGACACAATTTATTGACGGTCACATTTAATCTCCCCTGCTTATGCAGCACTGACTTCAGCACTAATATTGCTGCACTCTCATCAGCAGGCAGAACCCTCTGTCTGCTCCAAGTGTGTGGGCCAGAATTGTAATGGCCTTGAATTGACTTGTCACCACACACACTTACTCTAATTGATGTAAGAGTCTGATACTGATACAGTACATTACAATACCAACAAGGACTATGAATAACAATCATATCAGCTGTGATCTGTGTAAACTCTTATGGTAACAATAGATAAACCATGTCTCCCAGTGTCTAGCCAATTCTTACAGTACAATCCATGTTTATGCGCCACAGTGATGCAACCACTGAGCAATTAAATCTGAATGTACCTGAATGTACCTGTACGCAGCGGGTGTGTGTAGGTGCACGAGACTCAAAACTCCTAAGGGCCACCACCAGGCAGAGCGAGGAGCGACACCCAACCAGCAACAGGGCGGGTCCTCAGGGAATGAGCAGGGTGGGGAGGGTCAACAATCCTTTTTCCACAGCAGCCTGTCTCCGTTTTAGAGGCTCTTCCTTCCAAGGCTGACGATAGCCGGGAACTGAGATGTGATGTGGTGTGATTGGAGAGAGCGAGGGCGAGACAGAAAAAGATAGAGAATAAAGAAATGTGATTGGAGAGAGCGAGGGTGAGACAGAAAAAGATAGAGAATAAAGAAATGTGATTGGAGAGAGCGAGGGTGAGACAGAAAAAGATAGAGAATAAAGAAATGTGATTGGAGAGAGCGAGGGTGAGACAGAAAAAGATAGAGAATAAAGAAAGTGTAAGGAAGGAGGAAAAAGGAAAATCATTCAATCTAATTTGTCTTCAGTTTGCTCCGATTACTCCACAGAACTCCAGATGAGCACTGCAGAACATAGCTAGAAGCGCGAGAGAGAGAAAGGTGGGGGGTGACGCTGATCTACAGTATTAACTCCTGTAGGCTAACACTCCAACTTATTCTGATACTGCTTGTTTATTGAAATCACCAGCAGAATGTACAACAATTTCCATGTGGGAGGATGCCTTATTGTATTAGCCTGGAACCTGTCACACTATGCAAATGTAGACTACAGTAAGTGCACCCGGCATTCATTCATTATTTCCCACTGTCCAGCTCGCGAAGGGAACAACAGAAATGTATAACACTGTATACATCCCATAGGCTGAGTCTCACAACTATGATTCTCCTTCACTGCACACAAAATGAATCATCCCTCTTTTGTTCAGGATGGTTATCCTGGGGAGGCAGATAGAGAGAGAGGAGAGGAGGAGGAGCAGAGGTGGAGAGATACTCAGACATCCACTACACAGACACTGGACGAGCAGCTCTCACCCAGACAAAGCTTTGTATCGCTGCAGATAGACACTGTTGCGTCACTGGGGTGAGTGTGCAAGAGAAAACGCCTCAGCTGAAGTAGGTTTCCTGTCAGTGCTGGCTGCACGGAGCTCATTAGCAGAGACCTTCAGGGGACTGATTCAGAGAAAGGACACGACATGCTGGTCAACAGCCTTCAACAGCCTTCTCTTTAAATAAGTCTGTCTCAATAAGTATGATGCAGGGTTGGCACTTAGTCTGCATCATCTTTATTATGACCCTCATTCAGTGTTGGAGAGTCAACCAGCTCGTCATTCATTCATCTCATTCAGTGTTGGAGAGTTAACCAGCTCATCATTCATTCATCTCATTCAGTGTTGGAGAGTCAACCAGCTCGTCATTCAGTCATCTCATTCAGTGTTGGAGAGTCAACCAGCTCGTCATTCATTCATCTCATTCAGTGTTGGAGAGTCAACCAGCTCGTCAATCATTCATCTCATTCAGTGTTGGAGAGTCAACCAGCTCGTCATTCAGTCATCTCATTCAGTGTTGGAGAGTCAACCAGCTCATCATTCATTCATCTCATTCAGTGTTGGAGAGTCAACCAGCTCGTCATTCATTCATCTCATTCAGTGTTGGAGAGTCAACCAGCTCGTCATTCAGTCATCTCATTCAGTGTTGGAGAGTCAACCAGCTCGTCATTCATTCATCTCATTCAGTGTTGGAGAGTCAACCAGCTCGTCATTCATTCATCTCATTCAGTGTTGGAGAGTCAACCAGCTCATCATTCATTCATCTCATTCAGTGTTGGAGAGTCAACCAGCTCATCATTCATTCATCTCATTCAAGTGAGTCAGTCAGGTTGTGTATTGTGCCTTGAGAAGAAGCTGGTATTTTCTCCTGCATTTTTCCAAATGACGGGGGTCTGAGAGCCAGCACTGCTCACTGCACAGCACAGCGGTGCCCGGGGACAGGAGAAACAACCATGCAGAACCATGTGAAGCTGTGCCAGAAAAGAATAATGGAAGACAGAGGGTGAGATGGGGGAGGAGAAAGAGAGGCGGAGACATGGAGGAAACCAGAGCACCAACATCATTGTCTCCTTCATCATTACCATCACTCATCCCCTCATACAGGGGTGGAAAGGACCCATTTACAAACCTGTGACTCAATCAAGTGACTAACAGGATAGTACATAGGCCTACTAGTGTGTGTCATTTAGGACCCCAGCCTCACATCCCCTCCAACCCAACCTGTTCGCAGGGGAGAGATAAAGACGTGTTTCCAGCAATGTTCCAATGGTGTTCCTGAATTACTTGAATGTACGGCTGTAAAACAAAGGAAAAAAACAAGGGAAGGTGAAACACTGGTTTCAAACACTACTAGGTATAGTATGACTAGCTTGCTCCCTCCCATTGTAGTATGAATTGGACACTGACTATAAAACTTTGATCTTTAAAAACTGGGGAGGGTGAGACATGAGGGGCTTTTTGAGATACATCATACAGTACCCTTCCGGAAGCTCTGTCTGCAATGGACACACCGCTCTGCCAAGACCTTTTCTCTCTCTCTCTCTCTCTCTCTCTCTCTCTCTCTCTCTCTCTCTCCTGAAGTCCATAACAGGGAGATGACTACCTTGCATCTGTTCATTACAGCACAATATCAAGACCATTATGACCACAATCACTTGGGTTATAACTGGGTTATGTCCCACCTTTATATCATTTTTAATGGAGATACACCATTACAGGAGTCCTTCTGCACTGAATTTCCAGCGTTAGAATTCCTCTGCCCTGCTCCGAGACAAGAGAGAAAAGTCTTAAGTGGGTTAATGAGACTCTGAGAATAATGCAAACACCCCACGATTGGTTTTAGTTTAATGAATCATTCATCGGGGCAGTGTTCCTATTGTGACTCACAGAATTGAAAGTTATTTAGGGGTGGAGCTTGAAAAAGCCTGTGTCCAGCTTCAGGGCACTGCTGCTACAGCCAACATGGCTTGCCATTGGCTGTTGTTGACTCCCTGAGGGCTGATGTGACAAAAAAGGGCTGTACTGCTGAGCTGACACGGCCAATTCCTTTTGAGAGGTATTGATGGCAATTTGATGCATTAATCACTCTTCTGTTCAAGGGGCTTTGTGTCATCATTCCACCAAGAATCACACTATAACCATAAGTGAATTTACATTACACACACAACAGATATTGATGTGAGAAGCACAAAAGCACACTTTTCCACATGAAATATTACATTTCTGCCATTAAGTTGCAATATGCTAAGAAAGGACCACCATGCTCTCAGAGTCTTCAGAAAGTCTACCGCAGAACCAGCTGCTGAAGGGTGTCAGGTCTCTCTAGGAGAGGTGGGTGTACAAGTCAGGCGCAGGAGAGGAGTAAATAAGGAGAAGGCGTATTTATTAACAGTTCATCAAACACACCAGGCACAGACTAAATAGCAGTCCACAAAAATCACTAGAACATAGTCTAGGGAAAAACACCTGTTAAAAACAATGAACAAAATATACGCCACCCAAAACCAAAGACAGGAAAACGCAAGCAAACCCGCACGAAACAAAATGGGTAGGGCGAGGTTAAATACACCAACTAACCAACCTCAACTAGACACAGGTGAACAATCAAAACAGACATGACTAAACGAAAAGGAAAAAGGATCGGTAGCTAGTAGACCGGTGACGACGACCGCCGAGCGCCGCCCGAACAGGGAGAGGATCCACCTTCGGTGGAAGTCGTGACAAAGGGCTTGTGCCTCTGCTCTGCCTCTGTCTGTCAACCACACCCTCCTTATGCTGAGCTGGCCTTTTAGCCATAAAAACCTGGAAATAATGTTAGCAGAGGACTAACAAAAGCCATTAGGAAAAAAACACCCTGAATGGTTGGCACAGGATGTTGCCCTGTAAACCACTTGTGTGTAGCAGTGCTGACAAGTCCCCCAAGCCCACCCCTTATTAAACCCTTTTCCCACTACCAAACCGAACCATACCATTCTGCATGTTACAGTGGCCAGGGTAGGAATGTTTATTGGGGTGGTTACAGCAATATTCTTGCTGGTTTCAGTGGGACTGATTGAGGACTCAACCAGCCAATTCTCTACATTTAAAAAAAGCACACGCTTTTAGCCAAAGAGTCTGTTGGCAGTAGTAAGCGCAGCTGCAGAGATGCTTGGTAGTGGGGTCCTGGACCAAAGCCTTTGGCGTCACTGATCTGTGTGGGTAGGTGGGAGGTAGTCAGGACTCCTGGGGTGTGCACCGATGGAGAGTAGAAGATGGTGTTATGTCGAGAATCCCAGAGAGACCTGGCTAGAATAGAGCCCTTCCACACCTTGTCTTGTTTGCCCTCACACACTTTATATATAAAGACACATGGATACTCTGACCCAAATGCTCCGTTCATGGAAATGAACATTTCCATTTCAGAATATGAAAGTTTCTGGTGAAAAACATAATTATATTTCAGTGATAAGAAGCACTGAAGCATCCAACGGGCAATGGGCCGATGCAGCCAATCTTTTAAAAGCAATCTTCACAGAAGTGTTTGTATATCAGTCATGGTATTTCCTTGAAAGGTACTCTGAAATAACCTTTTTCCTACTCTTCAACAAATCAGTGGTTTCTGTTTGGGAAGCTTTTCTTTGGGCTTTCTTAACTATCAGATTATCAATGAAACAATTCCATATAACAACGTGTGGAACGAACATCTCTATTCGTGGAATTTTTATCTTCAGTGTTTGGCAACTGAATGTGGTTATGCCTACATCCATTACTTGATGCTGAAATTACATTTTGAATATTTTTATGAGGTTTGATAAATGATTTACATGGTCAGAGTCACTCTCCCATGCTCATACTCACTTTGGCTCATTTATCCTCTAACTTCCACTCCCTACGTTATCCTTAAATATAATCAACTTTCTCATTACAACCGATGAAACGCCGCATTCCAAAATTGTATCTTTGTCATTGGGATCAAAGAGTGCTTCTGGCGTTAATGTGTTCTGGGGAAATGGGCAGGGGACTGGGGAGGCCATTGGTTTGAGTGAAAGGCCCATTCTCCGTCAGCTCAGCAGGAGAGGGGGGTGAGATGGTGAGATAGCAACCCTGAGGCCTACATATGGACAGAACTGTAAAGCACTGCACCAAGTAACCCTCTACTGCAGGACAAAAACTTCGCTCAGCATTTCTTAATTATTTACAACTCCCACCCCATCCTCCACTGCTCCTCACTCCAGTGAAGCGGTTTCTCTTTCTCATTTTTAAGGCCTTAGTGTGCACTTTAGTTATTCATTACTCTATCTGCAAGACATTGTGTGTCTGAACACGTACCGTGGGCTCTGGGGGGAAAGGAAGAAGGAGAAAAAATGATGCGATAAAGGAGAGCTTGGCAGGAAGGAGGGATGGGGAGGACAGGAAAGGGGCTTCTTTTGGGAGCCTGTTGGTGAGAGATGTGGCTGTGGTTTAGCGGAGGGGAGGGGCTCTTCCTCGTCTAGGACATACAGTACATGTCACATATGTTGCTCTTCGACCGTACCACCAGTGTTACACTAGTGTACTGTATACACCCTTATGTTATAATAGGGAAATAGTGTTTCCATAGCTAGGGCTGACACTGACACTGAGACTTGTGAAGAGAGTCATTGTAAATAAGAATTTGTTCTGAACTGACTTGCCTAGTTAAATAAAGATTCAATTAAATAAATTAAAATAAAAAGAGCAGAATCAACAACCTCTGCATAATCAAAACAGTTGCTTTGTGAGAAGCTGTTAAAGTTCACAGTTAGCCATTTTTATGTAAGTGTCATCAGAAAAATACAAGTGGCCTGGCTTTGGCTCCAAGTGAGAGCATGTCCGCCGGAGCCATGGCCCAGTGAGACACGGCTGTCGGCCTGCGTAGATGGAAAGTTTGAGCCTTTTGGGTAAAGCACTGGGGTAAATCCTGTATGGAAATGTGCCATACAGTATTAGCCCTGTTTTCAGTCATATGAACGGGTCAGCAGGAACCATCTGTGTGGCCATCTGTGAGGAACAAAGAGGCGGCTTCACCTCTCTTCGGATGAGAGAGGATGGCCCTCCCTAGGTCTCACAGCCACCACCACTTCCTCTAGGGAGGCACATTTCCAGATTCAGCCCCTTTGGGTAACAAACAGGAAAGACCCTCCTGTGACCACCAAGCACTTGCGCTGTCACTACCCTGCAGACACGGCAATTTCATCCAAATAGAGCCAATAAGAGCAGGGACTGGAGAGGGCTGGCACACAAACACATACAAATGATAAGTACACACTCACACACATACTGTACAAACAACACTTCACACATAAATAGGACGCAATTGTACCTATGGTCTCTTAGCATGATGAAAACAAATACAAATCTACAGGCATCTTCAGAAAAAAATCGATTTAATTCCAACATGATCTGTTGCATGTGTAGGCCTATTTAAATTGAGTCATTGAACAATTGCAATCCTGACTTTGGCAACCTGAAAATGCAAGCATTATGCAGACACCATTCATCATAAAGGCAGCATCCACCTGATTATATTTCAGGATGGGCTCCTCGTCCCTCATGTGCTCCCAGCTCATAGTCTGGTGACTCATCCTTGCCGTACCCCAGAAGTGAGAAGAGAGACGTAGAGATTAAACTCTAGAGTTGCGAGTCATTTTCCACTCATTTCCTCACTACCTCTCTCCATCTCAGGAAGACAGGCATAATCAGATGTGCATGGGGCATTACATTAAACCACAAATCTTCCAATGTCAAAATCTCATGGCTTATATTGTTATTCACAAGCCTTGAAATATGGCTATTAAACTAGACATGTTTGTACGTGGCCTAAGCGGAGGAGGGAAATAGAATCGCTCCCGTTCTGTCTCTATTGTCTCTCTGAGGATAATGCCGATGCCTCTGGTGGGCCCCCGGCTGTTCTGCTGGAAATCAGCCATGAGGAGCTGGCACACTTCAGCTGCTGGCTATCTGACACTCCCTCTGGCCCCGCCAGAAAACTAGCAGGTACCATGTCCCTGAGTGTTTTTCAACAGATCCCTGTTTGCAAACAAAGAGCCCCCTCGCACCCACAGATCTCTCTTGAAAAAAGGATTTTCATCTCAAGAAAACGAACCTAGTTAAATGTTTATTTTATTTTATTGAACCTTTATTTAACTAGCCAAGTCAGTTTAACTTCTGACCCCGAGTCATTCCTCTTGATGGGACATGTGTCCTGACTCCTGACATTCATGTTCAACCTGTTTAAGTACAGCTTAAGTTGCAGTGATGTGACAAGACAGGGAGATATGTTACGATCTGACTGTGTTGCATGTACTCACTCCTCAGCTTCCTCCCATCAAACAGCCTCAACCGTACAGCAGGATGATGAAGACATCAATTGCAAAAATCGCTGAAGTTGGAGACTTTTATTTCCCTCACCAACTTTAAACATCAGCTACCTGAGCTGCTAACCGATCGCTGCAGCTGTACATAGTCCATCTGTAAATTGCCCACCCAATCTACCTACCTCATCCCCATACTGTTTTTATTTTATTTACTTTTCTGCTCTTTTGCACAGCAATATCTCTACTTACACATCATCATATGCTCATTTATCACTCCAGTGTTAATCTGCTAAATTGTAATTATTCGCTACTATGGCCTATGTATTGCCTACCTCCTTATGCCTTTTACACACACTGTATATAGACTTTCTTTTTTCTGCTGTATCATTGACTTGTTTAATGTGTTATTGGCTTGTTTATTGTTTACTCCATGTGTAACTCTGTGTTGTTGTCTGTGTCACACTGCTTTGCTTTATCTTGGCCAGGTCGCAGTTGTAAATGAGAACTTGTTCTCAACTAGCCTACCTGGTTAAATAAAGGTGAAATAAAAATGTTTTTTAAAAATTGTGTACTGAAGCAGAGTGTATTGACAAACTGGTAGGGATTGTGATCTGCTTCAATTATCAATTCCAAAAACAGAATCCACATGCAAAGATTGATTATTTATTTATATGGATTTGGCAATTTTGGGTGAGGTTGTCAGTTTGCTTTTCTTGAACATTTAATGACCCGTGACAGGACACATTTTGATTTAAAAAAGGTAGGTTCAGCAGTTTGATTACAAGGGAAACCGCTCGGTGACTGACATGATGATAGGCTTAGGCAGTACCACTCAACACTCACTCCCTCTCTACAATTACCCCATTAGGAAAGGCTTTTGATGAGCCAACTGTCTTAATGACCTGTCACTTGGTGATGTAGTGGGGTCAGCAGTGGTCCTCTCCATCACCACAACTTTGGTTGGTCTGTCTATGCTGCTAAAGGGTTGCCAGTGGCAACTAATTTTAGAACAATATTAGTTATTGGACTGAGTCTGCGGTTGATTCTCTCTATTGGAGTGTGAGGCACTTGTCACCGATTCAACCCTCATCAAGGCCAGGCTATAGATATGGCCAGTTCTGATTCTAAACCTCTCTTTTGGGTGGACTGTGGAGTTATTGTCTCATTAATGGCCCTTCTCTTCATCACCACAGCAGCTTTTGGAGAGCTGTGATAACAAGTGTCCAGGGGAACCCACTCTGTCAATCGATCCTGATCCCACGCCTTGATGATCCTTAGAGGAGTACAAAGAAAAACATCTCACTCCCTTTGGACATGGAGACACAACACACACATAACCATTCATATAGCTATCCAATCAACAAACTGTGTACAGCAGTCATGTATGTAAAAAAAAATACACAAATTCATGCACAGAAATCAAATACAATATGATGCAGTTCAGGCTTTTATCTTTTCCCCAAATATGGATTTCCGAGGAACATGAAGAGGAACAGAACTACCTTTACCATCTGTGACCATGGTAACAAGGAGATCAGAAGAAAAAAATTGGATTGATAAAATACTGTGTGTGTGTGTGTGTGTGTGTGTGTGTGTGTGTGTGTGTGTGTGTGTGTGTGTGTGTGTGTGTGTGTGTGTGTGTGTGTGTGTGTGTGTGTGTGTGTGTGTGTGTGTGTGTGTGTGTGTGTGCGCATGCGTGTATGTGTGCGTCACGTTAAATCTAATTTCAGAGGAAAAATAAATAGGGGTACAAAACACATAACTAATTACTAATGACTAGTGTGCTGAATTTCAACCCTTAATAATGCCTCCAGCCTGATGGCCTTCCTTCAGTCCTAGAAATAGAATCGAACAAGAACCGGTCCCCTAAGAGAGCATGGTCTAAGGAAACAAACCCAAAGATACTGGAATATGGGTACATCTGCCTTCCAGCCTTAAATTATGTAGTTCGCTTGCAGAGCACTTATCTGTCTCTTTCCAATCTTTTTTTCTACCTCTATCATAAAAATAATTTTCTCTCTCTCTCTCTCTCAACAATTGTTTACAGACAAATTATTTCACTTATAATTCACTGTATCATAATTCCAGTGGGTCAGAAGTTTACATACACTAAGCTGACTGTGCCTTTAAACAGCTTGGAAAATTCCAGAAAATTATGTCATGGCTTTAGAAGCTTCTGATAGGCTAATTGACATAATTTGAGTCAATTGGAGGTGTACCTGTGGATGTATTTCAAGGCCTTCCTTCAAACTCAGTGCCTCTTGCTTGACATCATGAGAAAATCTAAAGAAATCAGCCAAGACTTCAGAAAACAAATTGTAGACCTCCACAAGTCTGGTCAATCTTTGGGAGCAATTTCCAAATGCTTGAAAATACCACGTTCATCTGTACAAACAATAGTGCGCAAGTATAAACACCATGGGACCACGCTGCCGTCATACCGATCAGGAAGGAGACACGTTCTGTCTCCTAGAGATGAACGTACTTTGGTGCAAAAAACGCAAATCAATCCCAGAACAACAGCAAAGAACCTTGTGAAGATGTTGGAGTAAACAGGTACAAAAGTATCTATATCCACAGTAAAACAAGTCCTATATTGACGTAACCTGAAAGGCTGCTCAGTAAGGAAGAAGCCACTGCTCCAAAACCGCCATAAAAAAGCCAGACTAAGGTTTGTAACTGCAGATGAGGACAAAGATCGTACTTTTCGGAGAAATGTCCTCTAGTCTGATGAAACAAAAATTGAACTGTTTGACCATAATGATCATCGTTATGTTTGGAGGAAAAGGGGGGGGGGCTTGCAAGCCGAAGAACACCATCCCAACCGTGAAGCACGGGGGTGGCAGCATCATGTTGTGGGGGTGCTTTGCTGCAGGAGGTACTGGTGCACTTCACAAAATAGATGGCATCATGACGGAGGAAAATTATGTGGATATATTGAAGCAACATCTCAAGACATCACTCAGCAAGTTAAAGCTTGGTCGCAAATGGGTCTTCCAAATGGAAATTGACACCAACCATACTTCCAGAGTTGTGCAAAATGGCTTAAGGACAACAAAGTCAAGGTATTGGAGTGGCCATCACAAAGCCCTGACCTCAATCCTATAGAAGATTTGTGGGCATAACTGAAAAAGTATGTGTGAGCAAGGAGGCCTACAAACCTGACTCAGTTACACCAGCTCTGTTCGGAGGAATGGGCCAAAATTCACCCAATTTATTGTGGGTAGCTTGTGGAAAGCTACCTGAAACATTTGACCCAAGAGAAACAATTTAAAGGCAATGCTACCAAATACTAATTGAGTGTATGTAAACTTCTGACCCACTGGGAATGTGATAAAAGAAATAAAAGCTGAAATAAATCATTCTCCTTACTATTATTCTGACATTTCACATTCTTAAAATAAAGTGGTGATCCTAACTGACCTAAAACAGGGCATTTTTACAAGGATTAAATCACAGGAATTGTGAAAAACTGAGTTTAAATGTATTTGCCTAAGGTGTATGTAAACTTCCGACTTCAACTGTAGAAGGGATTGATAGGACGTGTAGGGATAGGAAGGTAATATGGTGTGGTGTTTTTAATGCCCATAAAGAAATCTGGGGAAGTACGGATTAAGATAACAATGGGAGAATAGTCAAAGAATTTATGATTAGTGTGTTCAACTTTATATATACTGTATACACCAAACATTAGGAACACCTTCCTAATATTGAGATGCACCCCCCGTTGCCCTCAGAACAGCCTCAATTCATTGGGGCATGTTCTCGACAAGGTGTCGAAAGCATTACACAGGGATGCTGGCCCATGCTGACTCCAATGCTTCCCTCAGTTGTGTTAAGTTGGCTGAATGTAATTTGGGTGGTGACCATTCTTGACACACACAGGAAACGGTTTAATGTGAAAAACCCAGCAGCGTTACAGTTCTTGACACAAACCCGTGCGCCTGGCACCTACTACCATACCCCGTTCAAAGGCACTTAAATATTTTGTCTTGCCCATTCACCCTCTGAATGGCACACATACAAAATCCATGTCTCAATTGTCTCAAGGCTTACAAATCCTTCTTTAACCCGTCTCCTCCCCTTCATCTACACTGATTGAAGCGGATTTAACAAGTGACATCAATAAGGGATCATAGCTTTCACCTATATTCACATGGTCAGTCTGTCATAGAAAGAGCAGGTGTTTCTAATGTTTTGTACACTCAGTGTATACTGTATATGGTGTGAAGCTCATCTTTTCCTCCCCCTCTCACTCCCCCTGTCTCTTGACACACATGGTCACATTTTTCCTCCTCTCTCGCCGTTCATTCTCTTTCTCTACAGCAGCTGATGCACATAGATAGCATGGTAGAGAGAGAAGCAGAGAGAGAGAGAGAGAGAGAGAGAGAACGAGAGAACGAGAGGGTGCAAGGGTGTTGACCAATCGCTACAGTAGTTGTTCATGTGAGAGGAGGCAACTGCAGATATCGCAAGCTGTTCATTCAGTCTTATCTCCCCTCCCCCATGTAATCGCCATGCTTCAGGACTATGGCGAGAGCTTGAGATGGTCATTTCAGGGTTTCTCAATATAGTCAGTGTTTCGCCTATATTTTCACTAGATTAGGCTTCCCTGAGTAAATGGACCACAGGACCAGTCCATGCTTGGTGTTAACCTCAACAATAAAACAATGGCACAAATATCAGGAAAACATGAGCCTTATGGTTGTGCCATTGTTCTATTGGTCAGGGGATGTTTGGTGTGTGATGTCTCAACCTCCTCTTCAGGGCATATTGACAACAGGGGTGTCTGAACCACAACCATGTTGAGGTTAAAGCCAAAACCAATCATAGACTGGTCTTGTGGTCCATTATTCAGGCAAGCCTAATCTAGGGAATAATTGAGGCGAAACACTGACTATACTGAGAGAACCTGAAATGATGATAGTACTCCCAATACCACCATCCCCAACTCTTGTCATAGACTCTTGTCATAGACTCTTGTCATAGACTCTTGTCATAGACTCTTGTCATAGAAGCAATCATTTAGAATCAATCTGCCTGAGTCAGGTCTGGAGTGGAGGCACATCAAGCACTGATGTGTTTCTCTCAAATCCTGCAGCAACGCCCAGGGATGAGATGAGAGGAAGCTTACTGCAACCACAGCATCTCCCAAATGGCTTACCAGGGCTCTTGTCCCACAACACAACTGCAACAAGGAATCATCCAGACCTGGGAGAATGAATTGAAGTCTGCCACCAATCTCATTGTAAAGAGGCACATAATGCACATGGGTGTGTAGAGATGTTGGTGGAGGAATGGAGACTGCATGAAGCTTTGCCATAATCAGTGGTTATTAATAGCCCACATTATTCATGAATGAAATGGATAATAAATTGAAATATGTCAAAGAATCATGAGCCTATACCAATTAATCAGGATACATATGACGCTGTATTTTACAACAGACAGACTGTAGCCTAATATCAGTTTTATAGGAGCATTGGTTTATGCCAAACATAAAATGACGTCAGTAAAGCTTGTACCTTACTGTTTAGTCGGCTGTATGGCAAGGTATACATACTATTGGTATTCAAGTAATTTCACTCATTCAAAGCTTTTGTTAGAGCTGAAAATAATATGCTATCTATTTACTTGGTTTCATCTTCAACACGTACATAAGGTAGATAAAAACTATGTTCCATTGGGTCCTTTTATAGAAATAGCATCATATTTCATACCATAGGTCTATGTAATAATTCTATCATTTTCGAATTCAAATAAATGTTCAATGAGATCATTCAGATAAACTGAAGCGCAGCGAGCGCTCCATCAATGTTTCATGACAGAATCAGCTAGTTCCCATATGTGTGTACAATGTTCCTTTATTCATGCAACTGCAGTTGTGGAAAACATATTTAATAAAAGCACACTGAACTGCAATACGTGAAATGCAGCCTAATGTTCACAATAGATGCAGACCGTTAGAAAACCGTAGCAAGCCTACCTGAGATTCCAGCCCTCTCTCGAAGGAAGATGTCAGGGAATGACGCGGACTCATTTTATACTGTAGGCTACTTGGAATCAACAGCAAAACCGTTCATTGCGCATGCAACGCCTGTCACGAGCAATATTTTTGCGAAGAGGGGTGCTTCGTTTTGAATTCCTTATAACACCGTCGCTAGGGGCTGATCTCCACACAATGCGCCCTGCGTGGGCTCTCTCCTCTGTGGTAAGCTCTTGGTACTCTGGGAAGGAGACCCCTGCATCCAAGTAGCCTCCATTGATGCTCAAGTGGACTCTTGCCTGGTTCTACTTTAGATTTGTCTTGGTTTCTTGGTTCTACATTTTCCTTGCAACTTACAATTTAATTGAATGGCTACACTAGCTGAATGAAAGTAGACTAAACACTTTCAGTAAAAACTTTCCAATAGCCTAGACTTTTAACGTTGAACCTTATTTTAATGGATTTGATTTGATTGGATTTGGATGCTCAATCCGCCTCCTGGTCGGGGTAGCATTATGAAGTTTCTGCCCCCCCATGAAAAGGTCACATTGCATGTCTGTGTTTTATAGGCTTCATCAAACTTGCCCTGGTCATCTACAAAACGTGTTTCTAGAGGCATATCGTTAATACTATTGCCACACGTTGTCGTTGATTTTTTGTCTTTAATTTATTTATTCATTTTAAATGGACCGCCCATCTCTAAATGCCTTTCTCGGCATCTGACTTCACTGTTCCGGGATAATTGGGGGTGTTCATTGTGGAGATATAGCGCCATCTTTTGGACAGAATATTTATTATAGCTCAAAGAAGTTCGCTGTTTGGTCACATGATGCACACCACCGCTAGCAGTCACCTGATACTCCCTTACTGTCAGAGCAAAAATGTCTGCGCACTTATCCTATGGAAGAGTCAATTTAAACATTTTGAGGGAAGCAGCGCGGAAGGAGCTCCGTGAGTTTTTGGACAAATGTGCAGGAAGCAAGGTAAAACGCCTGGATTAAAGCGTTTAAAAATTACAAACCCTTTTATCTTGTTTTAATTGGAAATGTCTGTTCAACACTAGCTAGCATTCTAGGCTATCATCCACATAAACAATAATTGGGTTGTTGTGGTACATAGTCATCCACATAGTAGCTAAATAGATGCAGTTGATTTAAGTTTCAACTTTGGAACTCGTAGTATTTATGTGTCTAAAATTGTTGTCGACTGTCCTTAGGCTATTGTGTGGGATGAATACCTGACCGGACCCTTTGGATTGATAGCACAATATTCCTTGCTGAAGGTAAGACTGACTCAAATGTGTACTTCGGTGTGTAGACTTTTTTTATAAGCGAGTCTGACAGAATGGCAACAATGAATCGTTGTGTTTTCAAAGCCGCACATTACAGCAATAGCAATATGTCAAGCTGGTTGTTGACAGATCTGTCTTCTTTATATCTTCCAGGAACATGAGGTGGAGAAGATGTTCACCCTCAAAGGGGGGCGTCTTCCTGCTGCTGACGTGAAAAATATAATCTTCTTTGTCCGTCCCAGACTGGAACTGATGGATATTATAGCTGAGAATGTCATCAGGTCAGCATCCCAGGGGGAGGTGAGGGAGTAGCACAAACTGGGGTCTCTACGGAAGGTGTCCATCAGTATGCGGTCGTTGGTGGTGAACAGGGTTGACTTCTTGGCGTTCATGTGTATTGTGATGAATATGAGTGATCAAGTTAAGAAAAAGTCTGCACGCATAGATGTGGTGGTACGCGCAGCCAAAGATTTCCTGGGAATTACAGAAGCAAACTATTTAGTATGGTTTTTGCAATCCATCAATGGACCGCTAGAAGCTTAATAGCTAACGGGCAGGAGTTTAAAAAGTTTGTAGATGACAGGTAGTACCAGTTTGTAGATGACAGGTAGTACCAGTTTGTAGATGACAGGTAGTACCAGTTTGTAGATGACATGGAGGTAGTACCAGATGTAGTGTGTGTACAAGAGGCATGGCTCAAACCTCAACTGGAGTTTGTGATTCCGGGACTCAGTTTGGTACAGTGTGATAGAGTGGAGGGGTCGGGGAGGGGTTGTGCTACGTTCGTTAAAGAGGGGATGGCATACAGAGTATTGGAGATACTGGAATGTGTGGTGATAGAAATGTAGGAATAGAAGTAACAATTGCAATAGCTAATTTCTATAACCCATGCAAAGCTCTTATGTTAGCACAGTTAAAGTCGGAAGTTTACATACACTTAGGTTGGAGTCATTAAAACTTGTTTTTTCAACCACTCCACAAATTTCTTGTTAACAAACTATAGTTTTGGCAGGTCGGTTAGGACATCTACTTTGTGGAAGACACAAGTAATTTTTCCAACAATTGTTAACAGACAGATTATTTCACTTATAATTCACTGTATCACAATTCCAGTGGGTCAGAAGTTTACATACAATAAGTTGACTGTGCTTTAAACAGCTTGGAAAATTCCAGAAAATGATGTCATGGCTTTAGAAGCTTCTGATATGCTAATCAACATCATTGAGTCATTTGGAGGTGTACCTGTGGATGTATTTCAAGGCCTACCTTCAAACTCAGTGCCTCTTTGCTTGACATCATGGGAAAATCTAAAGAAATCAGCAAAGACCTCAGAAAAAAAATTGTAGACCTCCAAGTCTGGTTCATCCTTGGGAGCAATTTCCAAATGCCTGAAGGTACCATGTTCATCTGTACAAACAATAGTACGCAAGTATAAACACCATGGGACCACCCAGCCATCATACCGCTCAGGAAGGAGACGCGATCTGTCTCCTAGAGTTGAACGTACTTTGGTGCGAAAAGTGCAAATCAATCCTAAAACAACAGCAAAGGACCTTGTGAAGATGCTGGAGGAAACAGGTACAAAAGTATCTATATCCACAGTAAAGCGAGTCCTATATCGACATAACCTGAAAGGCTGCTCAGCAAGGAAGAAGCCACTTCTCCAAAACCGCCATAAAAAAAGCCAGACTACGGTTTGCATCTGCACATGGGGACAAAGATCGTACTTTTTGGAGAAATGTCCTCTAGTCTGATGAAACAAAAATTGAACTGTTTGGCCATAATGACCATCGTTATGTTTGGAGGAAAAAGGGGGAGGCTTGCAAGCCAAAGAACACCATCCCAACCGTGAAGCATGGGGGTGGCAGCATCATGTTGTGGGGGTGCTTTGCTGCAGGAGGGACTGGTGCGCTTCACAAAATAGATGGCATCATGAGGACGGAAAATTATGTGGATATATTGAAGCAACATCTCAAGATATCACTCAGGAAGTTAAAGCTTGGTCACAAATGGGTCTTCCAAATGGACAATGACCCCAAGCATACTTCCAAAGTTGTGGCAAAATGGCTTAAGGACAACAAAGTCAAGGTATTGGAGTGACCATAACAAAGCCCTGACCTCAATCCTATAGAACATTTGTGGGCAGAACTGAAAAAGCGTGTGCGAGCAAGGAGGCCTACAAACCTGACTGTTACACCAGCTCTGTTCGGAGAAATGGGACAAAATTCACCCAACTTATTGTGGGAAGCTTGTGGAAGGCTACCCGAAACGTTTGACCCAAGTTAAACCATTTAAAGGCAATGCTACCAAATACTAATTGAGTGTATGTAAACTTCTGACCCACTGGGAATGTGATGAAAGAAATAAAAGCTGAAATAAATCCTTCTCTCTACTATTATTCTGACATTTCACATTCTTTAAACAAAGTGGTGATTCTAACTGTCCTAAAACAGGGAATTTGTACTAGAATTAAATGTTAGTAATTGTGGAAAAACTGAGTTTAAATGTATTTGGCTAAGGTGTATGTAAACTTCTGACTTCAACTGTAGAAGGGATTGATAGGAAGGTAATATGGTGTGTTTTTTTTTAATGCCCATAAAGAAATCTGGGGAAGTACGCATTAAGATAACAATGGGAGTATAGTCGAAGAATTTATGATTAGTGTGTGTTAATGATGGGAGGGGAATGAGAATCAATGTGGCGAGGGGTACAGAGTCATCCTTAGACTAGACATTGGTGTCTGCGGTGGTGGCAGGGAGGTGTAAATGGGAAGTGATGAGAGAAACCACAGTAGTAAGTGATGATTTTCCAGTTCGATGTAAGGTCAGTGTGTGTGCGTGTGCGCGGAGTAGAGGCAATAACATGAGGTGGTGCTTTGAGAAAGCTAACTGGAAGATGTTCAAGTACCTGTGTGAGCGGGCGGGACATAAGTTATCAGTGGAGAGGTCTGTGGATGAGGCAGTAACGTCTGTAATTATATCAGCTGCAGATGTGACCGTTCAGGGGAGGAAGACGGAGGGTGGTGCCATGGTGGGCAGATGAGGGCTCAAAAGTGGTGCAGGAAACAGATATAGCTCTACGGAAGGAATGGATTGACAGAAAGGAATCTCATGGAGAATCAAAGGAAGAGGGCGGCGGCCAGAAGAACGATTAAGACAGTGAAAAGGGAGGCATGGCGGGAATTTTTCTCCACTATTGGTAGAGGGACCGAAATTGGTGCAGTTTGGAAAATGTTTTAAAAAATATGGTGGGGAAGGGTAAAAATGCTGCAATTCCAGTGTTGTTATAAGGAAACGTCACAGCTGTGTGAAAAAAAAAGGCAAATGTCATAGCTTGTGCATTTGCAGTGGTTCATAGATGTGAGCACCTGTGTGATGAGAGTAAGAGGGAGGGAAGCTGAAGGAGCATGGAGATGTTTTAAAGATAAAAGGGGAGTCAGGAGAAGCTATGGATGCAGAGTTTTCTATGTTTGGTATGACAATGGCGTTGGAGGGTTGCGGGCGGACTGCTCCTGGTGAAGATAGGATGTGTTATGTGATGATTCAGCATGCACCGGACAGTGTGTTGGAAGCAGTGTTAGGGTTGTTTAATAAGATGTGTAGGACTGCAGTGATACCTGCTGGGTAGAGACGTGCGGTGGTGTTGCCGTTCGTAAAAGGATATAAAGATCCCGCTAGGGCAGGCAGTTATAGGCCTATCGTGCTGACATCCAAAATGTGTAAGTTGATGGAAAAGATGATAGTGAGTAGGATGATGTATTTCCTGGAAGTTAGGGGTTTGATGAGTGTAGCACAGAGTAGGTTCAGGAGAGGGAGGTCTGCCATGGATGCCCTGGTGACATTTAGTACAGAGATAGCCAAGGCCCTGACAATTAAAGAGGTGATGAGTGTTGTGTATTTTGACATTGAGAAAGCTTATGATACCATGTGGAGGGAAGGGTTGTTGATCAAGTTGAGTGCATTGGGGGACGTCTGTATAACTGGATCATGGACTTCTTGTTCGATCGAGTTATACGGGTGAGGTTGGGGTCAGAATTGTCAATGCGGTTTGAAGTGGACAATGGTACTCCTCAGGGAAGTGTGGTTAGTCTGGTGTTGTTCACCCTGATGATAGATGACATATTTAAGGATGTTTCTTTTTTTTATTCTTTTTTTTTTTATTTCACCGTTATTTAACCAGGTAGGCTAGTTGAGAACAAGTTCTCATTTGCAACTGCGACCTGGCCAAGATGAAGCATAGCAGTTCGAACACATACAACAACAGAGTTACACATGGAATAAACAAAACATAGTCAATAATACAGTAGAAAAAAGAAAACAAAAAAGTATATATACAGTGAGTGCAAATGAGGTAAGATAAGGGAGTTAGGGCAGTAAATAGGCCATGGTGGCGAAGTAATTACAATATAGCAATTAAACACTGGAATGGTAGATGTGCAGAAGATGAATTTGCAAGTAGAGATACTGTGGTGCAAAGGAGCAAGATAAAAAAAATACAGTATGGGGATGTGGTAGTTGGATGGGCTGTTTACAGATGGGCTATGTGCAGTGATCTGTGAGCTGCTCTGACAGCTGGTGCTTAAAGCTAGTGAGGGAGATATAAGTCTCCAGCTTCAGTGATTTTTTGCAATTCGTTTCAGTCATTGGCAGCAGAGAACTGTAATGAAAGGCAGCCAAAGGAGGAATTGGCTTTGGGGTGACCAGAGAGATATACCTGCTGGAGCACATGCTATGAGTGGGTGCTGCTATGGTGACCAGTGAGCTGAGATAAGGCGGGGCTTTACCTAGCAGAGACTTGTAGATGACCAAGAGCTAGTGGGTTTGGCGACGAGAATGAAGCGAGGGCCAGCCAACGAGGGCGTACAGGTCGCAGTGGTGGGTAGTATATGGGGCTTTGGTGACAAAACAGTTGGCACTGTGATAGACTGCATCCAATTTGTTGAGTAGAGTGTTGGAGGCTATTTTGTAAATGACATCGCCGAAGTCGAGGATCAGTAGGATGGTCAGTTTTACGAGGGTGTGTTTGGCAGCATGAGTGAAGGATGCTCTGTTGCAAAATAGGTAGCCGATTCTAGATTTAATTTTGGATTGGAGATGCTTAATGTGAGTCTGGAAGGAGAGTTTACAGTCTAACCAGACACCTAGGTATTTGTAGTTATCCACATATTCTAAGTCGGCGCCGTCCAGAGTAGAGGTCGACCGATTATGATTTTTCGCCGCCGATGCCGATTATTGGAGGACCAAAAAAAGCCGATACCGATTAATCGGCCAAATGTTTTATATATATATATGACAATTACAACAATACTGAATGAACACTTATTTTAACTTAATATAATACGAGATTCAAAAGGCACTCGCACATCTGAGCAGTCTTGTTGCAGGTGCATGGCAACAATTAAAGCAATTAAAACAGGATGAAAGAAACCGCACACTGCTCTTGATAGTATCACTGGTATTTAATAAGCTTACGTATCGGCCCAACGGCCTTCGTCAGAGCTTTTTCAAGCTCTGACGAAGGCCGTTGGGCCGATACGTAAGCTTATTAAATACCAGTGATACTATCAAGAGCAGTGTGCGGTTTCTTTCATCCTGTTTTAATAACTTAATATAATACATCAATAAAATCTATTTAGCCTCAAATAAATAATGAAACATGTTCAATTTGGTTTAAATAATGCAAAAACAAAGTGTTGGAGAAGAAAGTAAAAGTGCAATATGTGCCATGTCAGAAAGCTAACGTTTAAGTTCCTTGCTCAGAACATGAGAACATATGAAAGCTGGTGGTTCCTTTTAACATGAGTCTTCAATATTCCCAGGTAAGAAGTTTTAGGTTGTAGTTATTATAGGACTATTTCTCTCTATACAATTTGTATTTCATATACCTTTTGACTTTTGGATGTTCTTATAGGCACTTTAGTATTGCCAGTGTAACAGTATAGCTTCCGTCCCTCTCCTCGCTCCTACCTGGGCTCGAACCAGGAACACATCGACAACAGCCACCCTCGAAGCAGTGTTACCCATGCAGAGCAAGGGGAACAACTACTCCAAGTCTCAGAGCGAGTGACGTTTGAAACGCTATTAGCACGCACACGGCTAACTAGCTAGCAATTTCACATCGGTTACACCAGCCTAATCTTGGGAGTTGATAGGCTTGAAGTCATAAACAGCGCAATGCTTGAAGCACAGCGAAGAGCTGCTGGCAAAACGCACAAAAGTGATGTTTGAATGAATGCTTACAAGCCTGCTGCTGCCTACCACCGCTCAGTCAGACTGCTCTATCAAATCATAAACTTAATTATAATATAATAAACACACAAATACGAGCCTTAGGTCATTAATATGGTCGAATCCGGAAACTATCATCTCGAAAACAAAACGTTTTTCCTTTCAGTGAAATACGGAACCGTTCCGTATTTTATCTAACGGGTGGCATCCCTAAGTCTAAATATTCCTGTTACATTGCACAACCTTCAATGTTATGTCATAATTACGTAAAATTCTGGCAAATTAGTTCGCAACGAGCCAGGCAGCCCAAACTGCTGCATATACCCTGACTCTGTTGCAAGAGAAGTGACACATTTTCCCTAGTTAAAAAAAATTCATGTTAGCAGGCAATATTAACTAAATATGCAGGTTTAAAATGTATACTTGTGTATTGATTTTAAGAAAGGCATTGATGTTTATGGTTAGGTACACATTGGAGCAACATGTACCTAAGCGATTATATGCAACGCAGGACAGGCTAGATAAACTAGTAATATCATCAACCATGTGTAGTTAACTAGTGATTATGATTGATTGATTGTTTTTTATAAGATAAGTTTAATGCTTGCTAGCAACTTACCTTGGCTTCTTACTGCATTCGCGTAACAGGCAGGCTCCTCGTGGAGTGCAATGACAGGTGGTTAGAGCGTTGGACTAGTTAACCGTAAGGTTGCAAGATTGAATCCCCAAGCTGACAAGGTAAAAATCTGTCATTCTGCCCCTGAACAAGGCAGAATGACAGAACCCACCGTTCCTAGGCCGTCATTGAAAATAAGAATGTGTTCTTAATCTGACTTGCCTAGTTAAATAAAGGTGTAAAAAGAAAAGGGGGGGGGAATCGGCCAAACTGGCGTCCAAAAATACCGATTTCCGATAGTTATGAAAACTTGAAATCGGCCCTAATTAATCAGCCATTCCGATTAATCGGTTGACCTCTAGTCCAGAGTAGTGATGCTGGACGGGCGGGCAGGTGCGGGCAGTGATCGGTTGAAGAGCATTCATTTAGATGTGGGACAGGGAGTGAGTGTATGGCCTGGGTATGCTGATGATGGGGGGAACAGAGGTGGGAATGTAAAATTTGTGATGAGGAAGATGCAAGAAGGTGTGGAAGATTGGTCTCTTAACATGGGGGTTTAGGATATCTGTGGCCAAGTCCTGCTTTGTGGTGTTTTCTAGGAGTGAAGGTTAAAGATGTTAGGCTGCAAATATACGGATATAAGTAGGGTGTCAGAGTTTAATTATTTAGTTATGTGGTTTAGTGAGAGGCTTACGTGGCAGAGACATGTTGAGCATCTTGAAATTAAGTGTAGGAAGGTGCTGAACCTCATGAGGGCAGTGGCAGGATGTGATTGGGGGTCGGATAGACAAACACTGTTGTATACAGTACCAGTCAAAAGTTTGGACACACCTGCTCATTCAATGGTTTTTCTTTATTTTTACTAATCTATACATTGTAGAATACTAGTGAAGACATCAAAACAATGAAATAACACATATGGAATAATGTAGTAACCAAAAAAGTGTTAAACAAATAAAAATATATTTTAGATTCTTCAAAGTAGCCACCATTTGCCTCAATGACAGCTTTGCACACTCTTGGCATTCTCTCAACCAGCTTCACCTGGAATATTTTCCAACAATCTTGAATGAGTTCCCACATATGCTGAGCACTTGTTGGCTGCTTTTCCTTCACTCTGTGGTCCAACTCATCCCAAACCATCTCAATTGGGTTGAGTGTGGGTGATTGTGGAAGCCAGGTCATCTGATGCAGCACTCCATCACTCTCCTTCTTGGTCAAATAGCCCTTACACAGCCTGGAGGTGTGTTAGGTCATTGTCCTGTTGAAAAACAAATGATAGTCCCACTAAGGACAAACCAGATGGGATGGTATATCGCTGCAGAAATCTGTGGTGGCCATGCTGGTTAAGTGCGCCTTGAATTCGAAATAAATCAGACAGTGTCACCAGCAAAGCACTCCCACACCTCCTCCTCCATGCTTCACGGTGGGAACCATACATGCAGAGATCATCCGTTCACCTACTCTGCGTCTCACAAAGACATGGCGGTTGGAACCAAAAATCTCACATTTGGACTCATCAGACCAAAGGTCAGATTTTCACCGGTCTAATGACCATTGCTCGTGTTCCTTGGCCCACGCAAATCTCTTCTTCTTATTGGTGTCCTTTAGTAGTGGTTTATTTGCAACAATTCGACCATGAAGGCCTGATTCACACAGTCTCCTCTGAACAGTTGATGTTGAGATGTCTGTTACTTGAACTCTGTGAAGCATTTATTTGGGCTGCAATTTCTGAGGCTGGTGACTCTAATGAACTTATTCTCTGCAGCAGAGGTAACTGGGTCTTCCTTTCCTGTGGTGGTCCTCATGAGAGCCAGTTTCATCATAGCGCTTTATGGTTTTTGCGACTGCACTTGAAGAAATGTTCCGCATTAACTGAAAAAGTAATGATGGACTGTTGTTTCTCTTTGCTTATTTGAGCTGTTCTTGCCATAATATGAACTTGGTCTTTTACCAAATAGGGTTATCTTCTGTATACTACCCCTACCTTGTCACAACACAACTGATTAGCTCAAACACATTAAGAAGGAAATAAATTCCACAAATTAACTTTTAACAAGGCACTTTTAACAAGGCACACTTGTTAATTGAAAGGCATTCCAGGTGACTACCTCATGAAGCTGGTTGAGAGAATGCCAAGAGTATGCAAAGCTGTCATCAAGGCAAAGGGTGGCTACTTTGAAGAATATAAAATATATTTAGATTTGTTTAACACTTTTTTGGTTACAACATGATTCCATATGTGTTATTTCAAATTAAGAAAAACCCTGGAGTGAGTAGGTGTGTCCAAACTTTTGACTGGTACTGTAGATAGGGAGAGATTGTGTGAAAGGGTTAGGGAGGCTAGATGGGGTTGAGGTATGGGTGGTGTAGTGGGGGAAGGAAAGGGGAGGGAAGTGGTGTCTAGGGCGCTATTTCACTTTCTTGAAGGAACAGGACTAATGAAGAGGATTTAATGTAGGTAGGCTGTAACTGGCCTCACACTCCAGTACAGTAGGTGGCGGTGTTGGATGCGATCCGCCAACCCAATCCCAAAGAAGGACAAGAAGAAAAAGGATAACATCACATTATCTCACTGGCTTTAGGGGTGTAACATTTAAACGAATGTCACAGTGCAGTTATCACCAAACTACCACTAACAGGTCCCCATCATCATAAAGGCAAAAATACAAATTCAACAAATGCCTAATGCAACAATGCTGTAAGTAGGAGACATGCATCTTTCAAATGATTTGCCACTGATAAAAAGCGCTACGCACGTCATCATCGCTCACAGTTGGAAAAATGGCAAAGTGAGTCAGGGAAGTGACAGCAGTTAAGTCCTCTAGGGCAATACTTTGAGAAGTTAAATGAGAAGATGATGAAATGTAAACTTTGCGAGGTGGAATTGAGCTACATTGGCAGTACAGGTGCAATGCTGAAAGGGAGGCACCGTGAGACCAAACCCATTTTGGGACGGGGTGAGAAAATCACAGTGCTGATTACAGAAATGAACACACTGTCATACATCACTGCAACGAGCCATCACATTGATGTGAAAAGTGTGACATGAAAGTCCCATGTACTGACCACTGAGAACATTGAGGAGAGGCACACAACAGAGAACATAAAACAGCATTAAAGGATACATTTTCTTATTTACAACCAAATATCTACTTTTGATCTAAATTGCATCCTATAGAAGGGTCCAGACACCTTTTTTGTGATTTCACGTTTTTGAGAAACTTGCCCCAAACAGCGAATCACTTCCTCATCCTTGTGTAGTATGTGGGCCCCTAAAAAACATGAAAAAAGCCTACAAAAACACCCAAATACATCCTTTTAGAAACAGCAAATCTCTCACTATAGTGATGCAGGTCTTTAGATGTTGTACACATGAAGTTGTCATTCCGAACTTTATCCGCAATGTCATATTCCTTCATCACTATACTGAGAGCTTTGCTGTTTCTAATAGACGTATTTGGGTGTTTTTGAAGCCTTTGTTCATGTTTTTTCGGGCCCCCATACTACACAACGAGGATGAGGAACTGATTTTCTGTTTGGGCTAACTTTCTCAAAAACATGCCTGGACCCTTCTATAACATGCCATTTACGTCAAAAATAGAGATTTGGTTGTAAAAAAAAAATTATAATAATTTAATACTGTCTTTGATTTGAGTACTTGGGGGATAGCGGTAAGGTGAATGCGGTCTAGCTGGTAGGTAGCCAGGACTGCAGTACATTGAACTGCATTGCCCCCTAGCGTTCATACGTGGCGTAATTTTCTGATGTAAAACAAAAACATTTAAACCATAAGAAAATTTGTACATTTGTCACATCCCTATGTTAAACACTGTCCTTGTTTTTGGAGTAATGCTGCAGCCAGTATTGCATGAGGGTGTGGATGGGTTTTGCTTTTCCTCTTACAGTGCATCTCTTGTGTTCAATGTGTGTTCTTGCAGTGAGGATAAGATGCATTCCCCACGTGACTTCCACATCCTGTTTGTGCCCCGGCGGAGCATGCTTTGTGAGCAGCGGCTGAAGGAGCAGGGGGTCCTGGGCTCGTTCATCAACATAGACGAGTACATCCTAGACCTCATCCCTTATGATGGAGACTTGCTCTCCATGGAGTCTGAGGGGGCCTTCAGGGTAGGTTAGGACAGGGACATGCACAAAGACACTACACATGTCCCAGTGTATGTATAGGCCCAATAAGGCTCAGGTACAAAGCTATCATTTGTATTGTATGGGGTAATAACCCGTGTGCCCTGGCTCTTTTTTAGGAATGCTATCTAGAAAGTGACCAGACAAGTCTGTACCACACCGCCAAGGGCCTTATGACTCTCCAGGCTCTGTATGGGACCATCCCCCAGATATTTGGGAAAGGGGAGTGTGCACGGGTGAGTATTGGGAACGACTTGGGACTTCATTAGGTTTAGAATTCCATATTGGCTCCAGTGTTGGTATTAGTTATTTGGGAAAGTAATATATTACATTTTACTCGTTACATTTAACAAAAGTAAAGCCTTACTTTCCACACAAATGAATATTGTAGAGTAACGTGATATATTACTTTCATGAAAACTCCGTTTGTTTGACTATCGGAGGGAGCAAGGCGAGCCGCACGCACTCTACCAAAGATAGGCTACTTAGTAAAGGTTTCGAGACACTCTACCAAAGATAATCTACACGTGTGCATGCTGTTGGGTGGAGTCAGAGCAATGCGCACCTTCTGTAACATGATACCCTCGCTGATCCATGTGTTTTTAGACCCCCTAATAGTAACATACACAAGGGTGTGATAGCATAGATTTTCTTGTCTTCCATTTGTAATAAAAGGAAAGAAGATTCACGTGTGAAAATTCATCACCACTGTTAACTAATTTCAATGAAAACCAACTGCGTATTTGATAGCTACATGTAATGAAAATTTAGGTTTGTTATAAATTACCTCATTTTGTGACTACCAGTTGGCTATAGGCTACTCCGCTAGCAGCTTGCTAGCGAGCTAAAAAGACAGCAAGCTAGCCTTTTAGCTTCCTACATCTCCACCTTATGAAATAATCAGATTTATAATGAAATAATATGCCCTGGCAAGTATTCTTATACCTGCTAGTGTAACCTACATTATCCCAGTTTAATATGCTGCTCGAATATATTACTTCCCATATCAGCTAAAAATAGAATGCCATCATTTTTGCTCATGGAGAAAATGAAAGCACAGGGCTTGGGGCTGTTTTTAGGTAGTCAATCAGGTAGTTATTACCACTTAACAAAATACATTTGGGGGGATTCTAATAAGGCTACAATGTTTATTGTTTGAAGAGTCACTGAGGTTATATTTGGTTATCAATGCAAAATAGACCACTTTTTTAATGCCAAGCTAAACTAAGACAGCAATCTTGAAGTTGAAGGGATTTTGAATTTGATTAGCTTCCCACATCGCCATGTGAAATAATCAGATGTATAATTAAATATACCCTGGCAAATATTCTTAGTCTTGTACCAACAACATTATCCTAATTTGATATGCTGCTTCAATGTATTCACTCTCATATCAGCTAAAAATAGAATGCCATGATTTTTAGTCATGGAGAAAAACAAGCACATCTGTTTTTGCATTTCAAAATTGCCTAGAATAACCTTTGAGGGATTCTAATAAGGCTACAATGTTGTTGGTTTACTGTTTGAACAGTCACTGATATTTGGTTTTCAATGCAAAATAGGCTGCTTATTTAATGCCAAGCTAAACCAAGATAGTAAAGGGATTTTGAAGTTGATAGCTTCCTACATTGCCATGTGAAATAATCAGATTTATAAATAAATAATATGCCCTGGCAAATGTATGTGTACTTGACGATGTAACCTACAATGTTATACCAGTTTAATATGCTGCTTGAACGTACAGTTGGAAGTTTACATACACCTTAGCCAAATACATTTAAACTCAGTTTTTCACAATTCCTGGCAATTAATCCTAGTACAAGTTCCCTGTTTTAAGTCAGTTAGGATCACCACTTTATTTTAAGAATGTGAAATGTCAGAATAATAGTAGAGTGATTCATTTCAGCTTTTATTTCTTTCATCACATTCCCAGTGGGTCAGAAGTTTACATTCACTCAATTAGTATTTGGTAGCATTGCCTTTAAATTGTTTAACTTGGGTCAAACGTTTCGGGTAGCCTTCCACAAGCTTCCCCATGCTGCCACCCCCGTGCTTCACAGTTGGGATGGTGTTCTTCGGCTTGCAAACCTCCCCCTTTTTCCTTCAAACATAACGATGGTCATTATGGCCAAACAGTTCTATTTTTGTTTCATCAGACTAGAGGACATTTCTCCAAAAAGTACGATCTTTGTCCCCATGTGCAGTTGCAAACCGTAGTCTGGCTTTTTTATGGCGGTTTTGGAGCAGTGGCTTCTTCCTTGCTGAGAGGCCTTTCAGGGTATGTCGATATAGGACTCGCTTTACTGTGGATATAGATACTTTTGTACCTGTTTCCTCCAGCATCTTCACAAGGTCCTTTGCTGTTGTTCTGGGATTGATTTGCACTTTTCGCAAATCTGTACAGATTCCCTATCTTTTCATTCAAAATCTTTCTCTTGAGCCGCAGGTTCTGGTTATAGACCGCACGTACACGGACCCATAGCGATGTATAGAGGGTATACACTTGTCACTAGATGGGAAGCCCATTATGGGCTTTGCTATCACAGACGCAATTGATGGCAAATATCAGCGATGTGCCCTCTATACATTTCTATGGCCAGCAGCTGTGATGACATTTCTCCAAGCAGCCTTTCTCCACTCGCTCGAGAACTAAATGAGGAAACAAGTCAAGATCGGATCATGAAAGCACGTGCCCGGTAGAGATATGATTCTGAAAGTAGCGCACATGTTGTTTGACAAAGTAACTGTAATAATATTACCCAATTTGAAAAAGTAACATGCTACTTTACTCCGTTACTCATAAAAGTAATGATTATGTAGAGTGTAAATTAACGCTTTAATTATGTTAGAAGTAAAACCCTGATTTCTTCTCCATGTGCAGCATGTAGCTAATATGATGCTTAGGATGAAGAGGGAGTTTGCTGGCAGTCAGACTCAGATCCTGCCTGTGTTTGACTCACTGCTGCTGCTGGACCGCAACATAGACCTGCTTACCCCTCTGGCCACACAGCTCACCTATGAGGGCCTCATTGATGAAGTTTATGGAATCACCAACGGTGAGAATGGGCCTCTGTTAATGCATGAAAACACAATGCACGCTAAATACAGACATATTTAATCACATATTGATTGACGTAAAGACATCTTGAGGGGTCTCTGTTCATTTGTGTATGGGATTTTGGACCTTTGTGTGCTTCTTTATTCTGTTCGCATGCGTCTGCAAACAGGTTATGTGAAGTTGCCTCCGGAGAAGTTTGCTGCCCAAAAGAAGCAGGGTGAGGTGGGTAAAGACCTGCCCACCGAGCCCAAGAAGATGCAGCTCAACTCAGCGGAGGAGCTGTATGCTGAGATACGGGACAAAAACTTTAATGCCATAGGGGCTGCACTGAGCAAGAAGGCCAAGATCATCTCTGCTGCCTTTGAGGTTGGATTCATCCAAGCGCGCAGACAGACACTCCTTGTAACCACTCCTGTCTAATTTCATCCAAATCACTTTGTTAATGTGTTATAAATGTCACTTCACAAACTGGGGATTACAATCTCAGATAAATCGTAATGTCAGACCGCTCAATTACATTAGCTACCGCTTTCTCTAATCATATCAATTTGTGTTCTTATTGATCACCTTCTATGTGCCAGGTAGACTTTTCAGGAGGTGGTTTTCCAATGGCAAAAAGTAAAGCCAACTGACAATTAGTATTATCGATCAAGACAGTAAACACACTTACAATAAAGGAGTGGCAGATAAAAGTAACTGTGTTTAGTTTATGCGTAATCTCCCACTGATGATTTGTTATGCATCCCCTACAGGCCTACACTTTTGGCATCAGAACTGTCACTGGATGCTTTGCATGTGATAATTAGACTGAAGTCCCACACCTGTGGGTGTTTCAGGTTTTTTTTTTACATTTCTGTATTGCCCAGACCTGTTCCCAATCAAAGTTCATTTTCTCTAGTTTGATGGATGACCATATCAGCTGTTCTCTAGGCAACAAACCATTTCTTACTAATGTTATGCCTACATGGCAGCATTCCATACTGTATGTTTAATCTGAAATCATTCCCACATATTTACGTTGAGTTTAGTGTCTGTTTAATGTGTAATTGGAAAGTAGATTTTTAGTAATTTCCACGGGATTTTAGTAGTCTCTCAACTGGCTCTCACATTTCACATCTGTATGTAACACTACACAGTCTCTTTTTTCCAGTGTTAATGTTAGTTTGTTGATTTTTTTTTTGCAGGAACGACATAATGCCAAAACAGTTGGCGAGATAAAGCAGTTTGTGTCCCAGCTGCCCCACATGCAGGCAGCACGGAGCTCGCTGGCCAATCACACCTCCATAGCTGAACTCATAAAGGACATCACCAGTGAGAGGAACAGCCTTTACTCCTTCTCCTTTCATGTCCAACTAACAACTCTCCATTCCTCATCCCTTCCTTCTGTCTTAATCTGTTTTTCTTCCTGCCCTCCACCCTAAAAAACTGATACAATCTGATCTTGGTGACATTTAATGTAGTTGACTTTGTCAAATGTGTGGCATATCGTTTAGAGAAAGACTACTGTTGATACTCGTTGACAGAGGTGAATGGATATTTTCTCTCTCTCTGATTCAGCCTCAGAGGCCTTCTTTGATAACCTGACAGTGGAGCAGGAGTTTATGACTGGAGTTGACACAGACAAGGTACACAAGGTTTTCAATGCTTTGTAGATTGTAGTGTGGATGAGGTTGGCTCTGATAATATTTGAAGCTGCCCTCACTATAAACAGAATGTTTTGCTTAGTCCCTGTGTGTATGTGTGTGCTCATGTCTAGGCTTGCTGACCAACCACCCCTTGTTCCCATTGTCCAGGTTAACACATATATTGAGGACTGTATTGCCCAGAAGGATCCTCTGATCAAAATCTTGCGGCTGGTCTGTATGCAGTCAGTCTGCAACAACGGCCTCAAGCAGAAGATATTGGACTACTACAAGAGAGAGATCCTGCAGGTGCATTTTTTTCTGAATACATTACAATAAGTCAGTGTTTTAATACTAATGGTCATTTGAAGATGTGATGAAAGCTACTGTGGCAACATGATTGACCTGTGCTGTTTTCTCTAGACATATGGATACGAACACATGCTTACCCTCAACAACCTGGAGAAGACAGGTCTTCTGAAGCCCCAGACAGGCACCAGGAATATCTACCCCACTATCAGAAAGACACTCAAGCTTTGGATGGAGGATGCCAACGAACAGGTGAATGAATCCCATGAGGGAGACATAATGTAGTCTGGGAGGGGGAGGGTAACACTTACACCTGTGTAATAACACTGTTATTATTGTAGTGACAATTTGGTCATTGCTTTGTATTTGCACAATAATGGAGTTGTGTTGTTTTTGTTTATTAAGCAAGTTGAGAAAAAAATACTCAAAGCATTAACCAAATGTAACAACAACCTTACTAAAACTCACGTGCATACTATTTTTCTCCAACTGTGAGAGTGGGATTTGTATGTAGTATTGTCTGTACTGATTCCCAGCTTGTGTATGTGTCATCTTCCTCCAGAACCCCAATGACATCTCCTATGTGTACAGTGGTTATGCTCCTCTCAGCATCCGTCTGACCCAGGTGTTGGCCAGGCCCGGCTGGCGCAGCATCGAGGAAGTTCTGAAGATGCTCCCTGGTCCACACTTTGAGGAGAGACAACAGCTGCCTGCTGGTCTCCATAAGAAACGTAAGGACAGCAGGAGACCAAGGCAGCAGGTTGCTCTCTTGCACAACAAGCTGAGCTATTGAAAGGCTGGGTGAATGTGTGGTGATCTGCTGGCTGTAGATAAGAGCTGGCTTTGTCCCTGCCGTGCCAAATGTCTTCAAGCAGCAGTTGATTTATTGTACACACTGAACAAAACTGTACATTACCGTTAAGTGTGGGTCTGTTTGGGTAATTGTTTGTGTACATGTATTTGTGTATGAAAGAGGAGAGGCAAAGGCACTGTTGACCTTTCAGAGACCAGGAAGTTGAATATCCTCATCTTAAGCGTTATAACTGTGTGTTGCTGACTCCAGGGTCAGTTTGGACATCTCATTGACAAGAGGATAATTAATTTGATGAGATGCCTTTTATTTACACCATGCAATGTGTTAATTAGAACTGTGAGTTTGGGTATTAGAGAGTTGACTTGTTTTTACATGTCTGCCATATCTTTGTTCTAGAAAGGTGATAATGGAAGACTGACAATAGACGAGCCTGTTGTAGCAGGAAGAGGGCGGAGTTTGTTTGGGACATGGGTGGATGGAGGTTGACTCGAGGCGCTGTCTCTTACTTTCTTTGTGTGTTTACATGTTTAATATCAGTTTGAGGTTAAAGTAACCTCACTTCAAAACAAACACTCTGCTAAGTAATAATATTAATAATTTGGTGGGTGCTTATATTTCTGTGTGAAATAAATAAATACAAATTTGCATATCCCAACTCCCCTTGAGTCACCCTTGGAGAGTGGTGCACCCTGTGAACTTCACCCTGTTTGACTGTTTTCTCTCCCCACTCTGTCCCACAGGCCAGCAGGGGGAGAGCAGGACCACCCTGGTGTTCTTTCTGGGAGGGGTGACATATGCAGAAATTGCTGCCCTGCGCTTCCTGTCTCAGATGGAGGATGGTGGCACAGAGTACATCATTGCCACTACCAAGCTCATCAATGGTACCAGCTGGATCAAGTCTCTGATGGACCGCCCGGAGGCCCCCTGAGCCCGCTGCCCGCCCCCTCGGGGAACAGATGCACAGCTAGACACATCAAACAGTCAGAACAAAAGACCTTGCCACTTCTTTTTAATGTCCATATTCCAGCGCCCTGCAGGTGTGTCTGATTGATCTCAGCAACTGTCAGTGTGAGGTGACCAGGAGTCAGCTCCTTGATTCTCCCTGTCCTTTGCCTGCAACTCTAACAGCTTGCTAAATGCACATCTCCATTGCCACCTGCTTTGGTCATTGTATGGAGCTGAGAAGATATCTTACTTGGGGCATGATGGAAGGTTTTAAGATCATTGTAAAAAATATAGGCTGAAAGGTAGATGCTTGTATTATTATTTTTGTGATTTCAACCTATATTTTGTGTTGTACAGTATAGGGGTTTTCTCTCTGCTTGCCATAATTTGTGGGAAAAGTAGTCCTGTAAATAAAATGTGTAATTGACTGCTGATTACTGCTTTTATAACCAGAGTCAATGTCAGGTCTCTAAAAAACTGGCCATTTTAACATTTGTCCTTACACTCTACAATGTGGCTAAATGTTTTTCTGGTTTAGAAAACAAAACTAAAAACTCTGTAAAGCCTTACTGCACCTCTGTTACACTATCCCAATTCCACCTTCTTCCACCTTCTTTCACCTTCAACATGTAGGATCAAAAAGCCTTGATAACAGTGAATTAGGCCACATGCATTGTTACTTAATGAGTTGTTTATCCTGCAGTTGAAAATAAAGATGGTACCAAAGGATGCAGGCATGGAGGAGTGGCGTGGAGAGGAAAGGTTGAGAGCCCAGTCAGCCGTCAGCAGTCCTGCTCTCTCGAGGAGCAATTAGCCCAATAACAGGCCTACCTATCAGCCGATAATGGCCCTCTGCTGTCTGGAGATCTTACCCCATAAGGGCCCCTGATTTGACAGCGCAGGACACTGATTGAATTAGGAGGCTATTTGTTCCATGTTCCGGTAGAGGATACGTGCGTTGGAGTTTGGTTTGATCTCCGGTTTGATCGATGGCTTGTCCGTGCCATGCGCTGTGGACAGCTGGGGCTTGTACTCAGTGGGGGACGGGTATTGACAGCAGTCGGAGATTTTAGTGAACCAACAGTGAGGAACTCACTATATCACATCTCATGAAGATATATTAATGTGACATTGCATTCCTTTTGGTATGTTAAATGCTAACAATTACACATATGTAATAAGACCATTTTTTATAAAGAGTGGAAAGGGAAATGAGCGGTTCTTGCATGCACCAGAGGATTTTCAGAGCTGAAATAATAGAAAATGCATAGCCTATTATTGTGTATTTGGCAAGGTCTCGCCTCAGAGAAGCGGGTGTAGGACGTGGCTTAATTTTCCATTAGGAAAACCCCATGGGTCTCAGGACTCTTGTAATCAATGTAATTGTTGTTGGCCCCTCCTTTGCCATTAGGACTTGTGGCAACGGACATCACCTTGTATTCCTGGCAGCACATTGAAACCCGTGTACAGAGAGTATATTCAACAAAATCATTTTAAAAGAGGTTGAAAATCCTTCATATAAACCGACAAGGTAAGTAACCAATTTAAGCAGTTTATAAATATTGAAACGTTGTAACGTTATAGGCCCTATGCCCAGTGAGTAGGTTATGTATCCACCGTGCGCTTACATTTTAAGAGCTTTCAGATACTAGAAAAATAGCATGAAATCATACAACATCAACAGTAACAGTAGGCTATAGTTAAACAATTTAATAATATTTACTGCAGGTTATCAAAGCGAAAGATATATTTTGAGTTGCGAAAGTGGGGCATGGCTATTTTTGTGCAACTAATGTGAAATATTTCGTCTGGAGAAATATATTTTATTGCTACTATTTTGTTATAGGCTATTACATTATTTAGCTTGAAGGTGCACTAGGTACATGTCCACATGTATATGATAGATATATGTAAGGGAATTTACTTCCTTTACATACTTTAAAATAAATACATTTCAACATCATTTCTGTCGATAAAGTTGCTTACCTGTCTGAGCGTGTGGACCAGCACTTCAATGTTTACACACAACAGCTTCTTCCTAATCTCGTTATTGGTTCTAGTTCTCGGATGTTGAAGCTAAATATAAAAATATTTCTTATCTCTACAAATAATTATTAGGGCTTTTGATAAGAAAGTAACAGCTATTTTAGGCATTTCTAATTATTATGTCTTCAAATATCAATAGGTATATTTCAATAGTTTAATTTCCAAATACGATTTACAGACTAGCTTGTAACTATGCTTGTAACTGTGTCAGAAGTAAATGTTTGACCATTTGCTAAGCGTGAGATCAATGCCAAAAGCATTTGGAGCAATTGACAAATTAATTATTCATAAACTACAATTATAGGTCGCAATGCCTTTACTAATGCACTCTTCAGCTATAAATATATGTTGCTGATATACAGTGCATTCGGAATGTATTCCGACCCCTTGACTTTTTCCACATTTTGTTATGTTACCGCCTTATTCTAAAATGGATTAAATAAAAAATCCTCATCAATCTATACACAATACCCCATAATAACGAATCGAAAACAGGTTATTAGAATTTTTTTGCAAATGTATTAAAAATGTAAAACATAAATAGCTTATTTACATAAGTATTCAGACCCTTTGCTATAAGACTCAAAATTGAGCTCAGATGCATCCTGTTTTCATTGATCATCCTTGAGATGTTTCTACAACTTGATTGGAGTCCACCTGTGGTAAATTCAATTGATTGGACATGATTTGGAAAGGCACACACCTATCTATATAAGGTCCCACAGTTGATGGTGCATGTCAGAGAAAAAACCAAGCCATGAGGTCGAAGAAATTGTCCATAGAGCTCCAAGACAGGATTGTGTCGAGGCACAGATCTGGGGAAGGGTACTAAAACATTTCTGCAGCATTGAAAGTCCCCATGAACACAATGGCCTCCATCATTCTTTTTTTTTTACCCCTTTTTCTCTCCAATTTCGTAATATCCAATTGTTAAAGTTTTGTCCCATCGCTGCAACTCCTGTACGGACTCGGGAGAGGCGAAGGTTGAGACGCATGTGTCCTTTGAAACAACCCTGCCAAGCCGCACTGCTTCATGACACACTGCTCGCTTAACCCGGAAGCCTGTCGCACCAATGTGTTTGAGGAAACACTGTACAACTGTCGACCATGTCAGCATGCATGCGCCCGGCCGCCACAGGAGTGACGCCTCAAGCACTGCAGTGCCTTAGACCGCTGCGCCACTCGGGAGGCCACCTCCATCATTCTTAAATGGAGAAGGTTTGGAACAACCAAGACTCTTCCTAGAGCTGGCCGCCCGGCCAAACTGAGTAATCGGGGGAGGAGGGCGTTGGTCAGGGACACTCTGACAGAACTCCAGAGTTCTTCTGTGGAGATGGGAGAACCTTCCAGATGGACAACCATCTATGCAGCACTCCACCAATCAGGCCTTTATGGTAGAGTGGCCAAACGGAAGCCACTCTTCAGTAAAAGGCACATGATTGCCTGCTTGGAGTCTGCCAAAAGGCACCTAAAGGACTCTGAGACCATGAGAAACAAGATTTCTCTTCATGAGAAAAAAGATTCTCTGGTCTGATGAAACCAAAATGGAACTCTTTGGCCTGAATGCCAAGCGTCACGTATGGAGGGCACCTGGCACCATCCCTACGGTGAAGCATGGTGGTGGCAGCATCATGCTGTGGGGATGTTTTTCAGCGACAGGGACTGGGAGACTAGTCAGGATTGAGGGAAAGATGAACAGAGCAAAGTACAGAGAGATCTTTGATGAAAACCTGCTCCAGAGCAGGACATTGAGTCTCTGAATGTCCTTGAGTGGCCCAGCCAGAGCCCGGACCGAACATCTCTGGAGAGGCCTGAAAATAGCTGTGCAGCGACACTCCCCATCCAACCTGATAGAGCTTGAGAGGATCTACAGAGAAGAATATCAGAAACTCGCCAAATATCGGTGTGCCAAGCTTGTAGCGTCATAACCAAGAAGACTCAAGGCTGTAATCGCTGCCAAAGGTGCTTCAACAAAGTACTGAGTAAAGGGTCTGAATACTTATGTAAATGTGATATTTCCATTTTTTTGGAATACATTTGCAAAAAAAAATCTAAAAACCTGTTTTTGCTTTGTCATTATGGGGTATTGTGTGTAGATTGAGGAGGGGGAAACAGTTTAATCAATTTTAGAATAAGGCTGTAACGTATCAAAATGTGGATTAAGTCAAGGGGTCTGAATACTTTCTGAATGCACTGTAGGCTCTACTGTATATATACCCAATGGGGGGACAAATTAAAATCCTTCATCTTTTCAGGGCCTGTGATTGCAGAGCAGACAGATCCTGCAAACTACATCGCTCATTGGGAGATGGAATACCGTTACGAGATGGAGCCCTTGTCTATCCGCTTTCTTCGGACCTTCAAAGAACTTCTGAAATTTGTTCTCTTCAGTTACACAGTGCTGTTAGGTGCTTTGCTCTTAGCAGGCTGGACAACATACTTCATGGTTGCAAAATAAAAAGGGGAACTTTGAGTTGCTTTATTAGGCTATAGAATGGCAATTATAAAATAATTTGTGTACTGTTGTTGTTGAAATAGCCACACTGTACAGTGAATGTGTCCAACATGACCTGGGACAAATATGTTACCAAATAATAAAGCTATAACGGCATGTTCCCAAATAGTAGCAGAACGTATGTTGTGTGATATTGTGTAGAACATTTATTTATCTATTATTTTTGTGTTATTTTAGTTTCCCCCGAAGAATGAAGAAAGTCCCCATCACAGTTAATCAATGCACTGGTCCTTTTTAGCTTTGGTCATGATCATGTTGTAAGCTTATTTCTTGGCCGTGTTTCTAAGAGGATGGATTTATGTGCAAATTCAAAGTACTCAACATTAAACATTCGAAATAGATGCACAGTGTTGGAATTGTATCTATGGATGGGAGTCATTTGTAAAGTGCTCTCCAAGGGAATCAGATGCAGGGCCACAAATGTCCCCGCAGCCTGTCCCAAAGTACTCCAAATTAAGCCTATGTAGTGACCGGGAAATAAGTCTGCACCACAGTAACCTATATACTGTATAAAGCTGTTCATGGCCCAGAAAAAGGGCAATTAGGTTATTTGAAAACGTATAGGTCCATTATAATTTTCTACATACTTTAATCTAGTTTTAGAAGCTCAAGAGTGGCCTGGAGTGTTTGTTTATTTTTTCTTAAGTCTCCCCTGGGCTGGATTGAATGGGCTCGGGCCATAAGTTGCCCACCCACGAACTACACCATGTTTGCTGGAATTGGGTCTATAAACGTACAATTTTTGAGTTTAGGGAATGGGATTAAGAACAATACCAAAGAATGCCATGGTGGGCTTCATGCAGCGCAGCCACAGACCCACATCAGGGTGCTTGAAGTTGGATGAATGTTCTAACAGCACACAGACATGAAACTGAAACAGAAACAATGACGCCTGGGGAAGGAACCAAAGGGAGTGACATATATAGGGAAGGTAATCAGGGAAGTGATCCACATGTGTCCAGGTGAGTCTGGCGACGTGCAGATGTGCGTAACGATGGTGGCAGGTGTGCGCCATAAAGAGCAGCCTGGTGACCTAGAGGCCGGAGAGGGAGCACACGTGACAACAGCGATTTTAGCATGTAAATCTTGGTGGGGCAACAAAACAAAAAAAGTGGTATGCAGGCCAGCAAAGCAACACTAAACAATACATTCATTGCACTATACCACTGCTACACCTGGCTATCAGCAGAGTCTTGTCTGGCAGCGAAACAACCTGCCCGCTTGACCCTATCCCCTCCTCTCTTCTCCAGACCATTTCCGGAGACCTTCTCCCCTACCTCACCTCGCTCATCAACTCATCCTTGACCGCTGGCTACGTCCCTTCCGCGAGAGTTGCACCCCTTCTCAAAAAACCTACACTCGATCCCTCCGATGTCAACAACTACAGACCAGTATCCCTTCTTTCTTTTCTCTCCAAAACTCTTGAGCGTGCCGTCCTTGGCCAGCTCTCTTGCTATTTCTCTCAGAATGACCTTCTTGATCCAAATCAGTCAGGTTTCAATACTGGTCATTCAACTGAGACTGCTCTTCTCTGTGTCACGGAGGCTCTCCGCACTGCTAAAGCTAACTCTCTCTCCTCTGTTCTCATCCTTCTAGACTTATCTGCTGCCTTTGATACTGTGAACCATCAGATCCTCCTCTCCACCCTCTCTGAGTTGGGCATCTCCGGAGCGGCTCACTCTTGGATTGCATCCTACCTGACAGGTCGCTCCTACCAGGTGGCGTGGCGAGAATCCGTCTCCGCACCACGTGCTGTCCCCCAGGGCTCAGTTCTAGGCCCTCTCCTATTCTCGCTATACACCAAGTCACTTGGCTCTGTCATATCCTCACATGGTCTCTCCTATCATTGCTATGCAGACGACACACAATTAATCTTCTCCTTTCCCCCTTCTGATAACCAGGTGGCGGATCACATCTCTGCATGTCTGGCAGACATATCAGTGTGGATGACGGATCACCACCTCAAGCTGAACCTCGGCAAGACGGAGCTGCTCTTCCTCCCGGGGAAGGACTGCCCGTTCCATGATCTCGCCATCACGGTTGACAACTCCATTGTGTCCTCCTCCCAGAGTGCTAAGAGCCTTGGCGTGACACTGGACAACACCCTGTCGTTCTCCGCTAACATCAAGGCGGTGACCCGATCCTGTAGGTTCATGCTCTACAACATTCGCAGAGTACGACCCTGCCTTACACAGGAAGCGGCGCAGGTCCTAATCCAGGCACTTGTCATCTTCCGTCTGGATTACTGCAACTCGCTGCTGGCGGGGCTCCCTGCCTGTGCCATTAAATCCCTACAACTCATCCAGAACGCCGCAGCCCGTCTGGTGTTCAACCTTCCCAAGTTCTCTCACGTCATCCCGCTCCTCCGCACACTCCACTGGCTTCCAGTTGAAGCTCGCATCTGCTACAAGACCATGGTGCTTGCCTACGGAGCTGTGAGGGGAACGGCACCTCCGTACCTTCAGGCTCTGATCAGTCCCTACACCCAAAGAAGGGCACTGCGTTCATCCACCTCTGGCCTGCTCGCCTCCCTACCTCTGCGGAAGCACAGTTCCCGCTCAGCCCAGTCAAAACTGTTCGCTGCTCTGGCATCCCAATGGTGGAACAAGCTCCCCCACGACGCCAGGACAGCGGAGTCAATCACCACCTTCCGGAGCCACCTGAAACCCCACCTCTTTAAGGAATACCTGGGATAGGATAAAGTAATCCTTCTAACCCCCCCCCCCCCCCCAAAGAAAAAGATATAGATGTACTATTGTAAAGTGGTTGTTCCACTGGATATCATAAGGTGAATGCACCAATTTGTAAGTCGCTCTGGAGAAGAGCGTCTGCTAAATGACGTAAATGTAAATGTAAATGAAACAGTTCATTCAGCCTCATTTAAAGGAAGCGAAGGTAACCTGCTTAAATGATTACCACCCCGTAGCACTCATGTCGGAAGTCATGAAGTGCTTTGAAAGGCTGGTCATGGCTCACATCAACAGCATCCTTCTGGATACCTTAGACCCACTCCAATTTGCATACCACCCCAACAGATCCACAGATGGCGCAATCTCAATCGCACTCCACACTGCCCTTTCCCACCTGGACAAAAGGTACACCTATGTGAGAATGCTGTTCATTGACTACAGCTCAGTGTTCAACACCATAGTGCCCACGAAACTCATCACTAAACTAAGGACCCTGGGTCTAAACACCTCCCTCTGCAACCGGATCCTGGACTTCCTGATGGGCCGCCCCCAGGTGGTAAGGGTAGGCAACAACACATCTGCCACGCTGATCCTCAACACTGGGGCCCATCAGGGGTGTGTACTTAGTCCCCTTCTATACTCTCTGTTCACCCATGACTGCGTGGCCAAACATGTCTCCAACACCATCATTAAGTTTGCTGACGACACAACAGTGGTAGGCCTGATCACCAACAATGACGAGACAGCCTATAGGGAGAAGATCAGAGAACTGTCAGTGTGGTGCCAGGACAACAACCTCTTCCTCGATGTGATCAAGACAAAGGAGATGATTGTGGACTACAGGAATAGGCGGGCCGAACAGGCCCCCATTCTCATCGACGGGCTGTAGTGGAGCTGGTCGAGAGCTTCAAGTTCCTTGGTGTCCACATCACCAATGACTATCATGGTCCAAACACACCAAGACAGTCGTGAAGAGGGCATGACAAAACCTATTCCCTCTCAGGAGACTGAAAAGATTTGGCATGGGTCCTCAGATCCTCAAAAGGTTCTTCAGCTGCACCATCGAGAGCATCCTGACAAGTTGCATCACTGCCTGGTATGGCAACTGCTCGGCCTCCGACCGCAAGGCACTACAGAGGGTAATGCGTACGGTCCAGTACATCACCAGGGCCAAGCTTCCTGCCATCCGGGACCTCTTTACTAGGCGGTGTCAGAGGAAGGCCCTAAGAATTGTCCAAGACTCCAGCCACCCTAGTCATAGACTGTTCTCTCTGCTACCGCACGGCACCCGGTACCGGAGTGCCAAGTCTATGTCCAAGAGGCTCCTAAATAGCTTCTACCCCCAAGCCATAAGACTCCTGAACAGCTAATCAAATGGCTACCCAGACTATGACAGAATTCAGAACATGGGCCGTTCTTACAGTGTTTCTCCCTGTACACCAAGTCAGAACCGTAGAATAAATAAAGGGGGCATATAAGCGGACAATGAAAGCTCTTACAATATTCGATGATTACATTTCTCAAAAAAGTTGTAGGCTACATGTGCACCACCAAGTCAGGACAGTAGGCAAAATTAAGAGGTGAAAATATACCAAATTATTAGGGTGAGGCACATGGGCTACAAAGAGCTTACTACACAATATACACTTAGTATTAGCTACAGTATACATATCTCCCTGGCAGTGGCGACCCGTCATTCAGGGCAGGTGAATGGACCAAATTATTAGTGTGAGGCAGATGGGCATTTTATCTATAGCAGCACCCAAGGGGCTTGAATTTTCGAGCTCTACCCTTAGACTTGGCGGTGACGTAGTGTCCCCATGAGTGACAGAACACTGAGCCAATCACGGCGCAACGCTCTGTATTTTCTGCTGGCTTGCCCCACCACCACAGAAAGTACTGAGCTAGGCTGAAACACCTGCATTTTGGAGCTGCCTTACTCAAGAAAACAAAAAAGAGACCATGTTTGTGTACGGTTTTATTAACTCAATGATATATACTTTCTTTTGTTTACATTGTTTGCAAACTGATATGTGACACGTATTAATGCCAAAATAACATGCAAAACAGGCAAGTCCCCCAAAAAAGACAAAAAAAAATTCATAAGAGCCCCACCTGCACTGAATGACGGGTCGCCACTGACTCATTAGTCCAAAACAGTTGTATTACTTAAACGAGTTTCTATTGGCCAAATTCAGGCTGGTCAATCCCCATTTCGTTTTGTTTGCTTCCGTTTAAGAAACGTTTTGCAACCGAATCGCCCTAATGAATACACCCAGGTCTTGGACCAGGGGCCGGCCTGAGGTCAATTTGAGTGGGCACAATCGAATGGCTTTTTGAACCTCGACGCGGCTCGTTTTCCCGTCTTTACGTGGCAGCATTTGCGAGGAAGTTGAGTCCCCCTTCTACTGCTGGCTCCTCCTCCGCAAGTCAGCGGCTGAGCGTTTTGTTCGCTAATCTATTTTTCACATAGCTAGACAGTAGCGAAAAACAACAGCAATCATGTTTACTCTCTCGGAGTGTATGGTAATTTTAGCTATGTTATCCGCCACAGCGTCAGGTTACTTCGTAAGCATCGACGCTCATGCAGAAGAGTGTTTCTTTGAACGAGTCAACTCTGGTACCAAGATGGGCCTCATGTTTGAGGTGGCCGAAGGAGGTTTCCTAGACATCGATGTGGAGGTAAAGTCTGAGTTGTGAAAGGTGCCCCCTTTCTTAAACTTATTGCGGGGAAAGCCCCCCCCCCTCCCCAGCTGTTAGCTAGCTTTGGCTAATCATGGGCCTAACTAGCGAAACATTAAGAATGTAGGTAGGTAGGTAGGTAGCTAGCTAAATTAACGTCGTTCTCCTAGCTAGCTATGCTTCCAAACGTCCCTCAAATTGTGCCATATGGCTAGCGAGCAAGCATTATACGTAGCTACGTTCGTTAGCTAAACTCTCTTGGTTGACTGACAGTGCGAGATTATCACCTAAGAAAAAATATCAGGAGCCAAGGGATGACTTCATGTTAGGGCTATTGGTCATATCTGAGTTTGTACTGATGGTGGTGTTGTATATCTGATGCTGTCCAGTCACAACATGAGTAAATAGCTGCCTAATGTTTCATAGATTGTCAATGACTATATAGGTACTTTTCATTTGCAGATCACAGGTCCAGATGGGAAGCAGATTTACAAAGGAGACCGAGAATCCAGTGGGAAGTACTCGGTGGCTGCCCATATGGATGGCACATACAAGTTTTGCTTCAGCAATAAGATGTCCACCATGACACCCAAGATTGTCATGTTCACCATTGGCATTGGAGAGGCCCCCAAGGGAGACGGCATGGAGACAGAAGGTAAACTGGGGTGAAGAGGCAGCAATGGGCACCAGGGCTCAACGCTGACCTTTTTTTACAAAGAGCAAGTGTACACCTAATAAAAATATTTCAGGTAATAAAGCAAGAATCTTTCATTTTTCTAGGCACACTGGTGCTCCTAAATTAAAATTCCAGATTGCACAGCAAAATATTTAGGCACACATTCAAGTAAAATGGTTGCATTGTAGAGCTCTGGTCACACTGACTGATGTTGGGAATATAATCTCACCATATATTTGTAGGTTCTCTGGAAAACTCTTTCCTTCATATTCCTTCTTTCTTCATATTCATCCTTTTCTCATTCTGCTCTCCACCCTCCATCAGGTGGAGACACCTGGGACGGTAGGTTAACACTATTGCATGAGGTCAGAGATGGTCGTTCTTCAATGCCCTTGGAGAAAATGGACTCTTCTCTGTAGTGTTGCTTACCCCAAGTACTGAATTACAAAATGAACAGAGTGAATTTAAATAGTACCATTTTCATAGTTAGTCATATTAATTGCCTGGGTTGTGCTGTTTTATTTTGCTTTATGGACACTCACTTGCTAACTGGCAATGACTTGAGATGGTGAATGGATTTAGGAATTTATGCCCCCCTCAGCTTCTGCCATATGGGCATTCAGGAAACAAATTGGGTCAATTACTTTTGCCCTCAGTTTTTCAAAAGTGTTGGTTGGTCAGTTTCAATAATACATCTTGTATTTATGTTAATCCAAGTTTGCTGTGTTACAGCAGATGTTATTTAATGTTAGATGCACTAAAGACACATTGAAGTCATTCAAGCCTATCTGACAACGTATTTGTAAGGTTAATGTAAAGATTAGTTAACAAATGTTTTGCACAATGGGTATACCCAAGCTTTGGTAGAGAGATGGAGATGTCAGTTTACTGGTTGTTTGATGTAAGAACATTTCCTGCACAACTCTTTATTGCTTAAGTCATTACATCACTTTGAACAGCATCTACAATAAACCTAACCTTGATGTGAGTTGTACCTGATTTACTTGGATGTGCCTGTGCTTGTTGGGGTTACTTTAACTTTGCAAAATGTTGTATACTGTACTACTTGTTAATTTTCCATTCTTTTTCACAGCCCACCAGAACAAGCTGGAAGAGATGATTAATGAGCTAGCAGTTGCCATGACAGCAGTAAAACACGAGCAGGAATACATGGAGGTCCGAGAGAGGATACACAGAGCAAGTAAGACCACTTCTGTGCTGCTACTTCAATAACAGCCATGTATAATGTGCTATTTCCATAGAAAATGAATAACATATGGACCTAACCTCTTATCTCAAACTGCATAACATTTCATGCCTTTATGTCAAGAACACCCAATTTTGACAGCTTAGTGAAAACACTTCAGTGGCAGTAGTGGTTTATTGTACTGTCTTGTGTTTTTCTCCCCTCCAGTTAATGACAACACAAACAGCCGAGTGGTGCTTTGGTCCTTCTTTGAAGCTCTTGTGCTGGTAGCCATGACCCTTGGACAGATCTACTACCTGAAGAGATTTTTTGAAGTGCGGAGAGTTGTGTAAAACATTTTTTCAATTTTTTCCCCTCAAATTATTTACTATTCACTTGAGCTATTAGCCACACCATACTTCAAAATTGGAAATCAAACAACATCTGAAAAGACTTTATTGTCCAATCTCCTGTTTTTCTGTTCGTGTACTTCAGGCCATTGTACATATGCATGTTTTTCCACTCGCGGAAAACTGTCTTCGCATTGACTCCTCAGACTTTGACATCAATAGCACTGAAGAGGGTATTGTTATTTTTTGATCAAGGAAGGTTTGAGTATTTGCACATTCAAAGCCACCGCCCCAAAACGTTGGATGCCAGAAGGATGATCTTATAGCTGTGGATAGATTTATTTTACTAGGCAAGTCAGTTAAGAACAAATTCTTATTTTCAATGACGGCCTAGGAACAGTGGGTTAACTGCCTTGTTCAGGGGCAGAACGACAGATTTTGTACCTTGTCAGCTCGGGGATTCGATCTTGCAACCTTTTGGTTACTAGTCCAACGCTCTAACCACTAGGCTACGCTGAGTAGGTGGTGGAAATATTTTTGCTTTTACATAGTCATATACCATTATCCAGAGCGACAGTGAGTGCATACCTTTTTTTATACTGGTCCGCCATGGGAATCAAACCCACAACCCTGCTGTTGTAAGCGCCATGCTCTACCAATTGAGCCACACTGGACACATCATTCCAAGCCCAGTGTTGTATTTGATCTGTTATTCTTTCTAAATTTGTTTGTTAGACAAAACTGTTCAGCTTGTATTTTTTTTCTGGGGAGTTCTTGATGATAAACAAATACTTTTTTAACACTTCCCGTGCCAATCAGTCACAGTATGCACATTTAATGGTAAAAATACAAAGTAATGATTCTACCTTTTGGGGCAAGGGCAGTACAAAAAGAAGCCTTGGTATGGGATCTGAGCTGTTGCCAGTTAAGTAGTCACTTGAGCATTTCTATTTATCAAATGAGGACAATTTCCTACAGACTTCTTCATAGTTTGTATTGGTATTTATGTTCAAGGGATGTTTGTTATTTTGGGTACAGAGGGTGAATAACTAATCTGAGCCAACACACGAGAGCTCAGACAAACATTCAAAAGTTAAACTATGGATGACCAACTTATGACCCAAGTCCTGTTCATAATAATAAAAAGTGTCTCCTTTTTCCTTTTGAGATTGATTACTTCTAATTTGCAATAAGTTACTCACACAGTACGCCGCTATAATTGCTGGTTTTTACACACAGTCTGGTATGGGTCAGATGAACCTTTCAAACTCCAGTAAAACAAGTAGGGTGTAAATAGTCACACACACAACAGAAGTGTTTTTGGTTTGTTTAAGGCAGATTCCCTGGGGATTGACATTAATGAAATGCATATAGAACGGTGACTTCACTTGTTCAAGATCTGCATCAAGTTCATCCATTTGATGGCGTTTTGTCAGTATTCTAGTGGTGGTTTACAAGTACAGCTTAATAAGTTCATCACTGACTGCTGAAGGAGTGAGGACCCCCAGGTCTGTGAAAAGAAGAGTAATCAGCGATGGCGGTGTGTAGTCAATCATGGGGTGTTCTTCTGCTAGGTCTTCCACTGCCTTCAGTGTGTCTGCTTTATACTGAAATACAGAGAGCAAAGTGAGACCACTAGTTAGGACATCAAATAACTACAGAAATATCACTATATAGCCAATTGATCATATTTTGGTGCTATTACCTTAAATCGTTCTGGGACATCTTGCTGATTTAGAGGGTAGAGTCGGACAAATTTGAAGCTTTCTGCCACAACGTAGAAAGGCTTGTTGTGAGCCTTGGAGCACACAGCCAGTTGATAGGTGCCAATCTATCATGTGAATTGCATGCAGAATAAAGGGTAAACCGCTATGTGTTGTAAATGGTAACATCATCCAGGACATCAACGAGTGTCTGAATGGTGTGTTATCCAATTCATAATATACCTTGTTGATAATGCCACCACTTTCCACCACTCCCTCTGCACCCACAATCACCAGGTCCACCTTTTCCATGATATACCTTTAACAAAAAACATTCAGTCCAGTAATAAAATACAGCTTTCACTGACTGCTTTGTTAATTTAGGCTACCTGTACAAATCCAAAAAGGTGGGTATAGGTAAAACAGGGTATTTACAGTACCTTCAGAAAGTATTCATACCCCTTCATTTATTCCACATTGTGTTACAGCCTGAATTCAAAATAGATTCTCTCACACACACACACACACACACACACACACAATGACAGTCAAAACATGTTTTTAGAAATGTCTGCAAATGTATTGAATGAAACAAATATTTCATATACTGAAAAATATTAATGCAAGAATTTCAAAGATTTGACAGTCACAATTCATAAGGAAATCAGTCAATTTAAATAAATAAACTAGGCCTTAATCTATGGATTTCACAAATATGCTGGGCAGCGGTGCAGCCATGGATGGGCGTGGGCCCACCCACTGGGGAGCCAGGCCCATCCAATCAGAATGAGTTTTCCCCCCACAAAAGGGCTTTATTACCGACAGAAATACTCCTCAGCACTTTTGTTCAGCGTACATAAGCAATGTTCCCTCACATTTTTTTCAGCACTGAGCAAATTTCAGGTCTGCTGAGCACAAACTTTAACTTTGAAAATTCTATGCAACTTCCAGCACGTGTTTACTGTGAACACTGAGGCTGTACCTGTTTTAAGTGGCCAAGTAGGCTACTGTGGCTATTTGATCATAATGTAGGCCTACCATCAAAAACAAGGGAGAAAATGCATCCCATAGCAATTTAACATGGAAATAGCTGTTCCATCATTCAGTTTACAGTAGCAGCCAATGTGTGGTGTTCAATGTTGGCCTACATTCCATGAGATGCACCTGTTTATCCACTTGTCTTTCAGACAAGGAGGCGACTGAAAAAAGTTGTTTGACGCAAGAAACCATTTTACAAAATAAAATGCATTATTATTCCCCTACCATTAGAGAATCAGACAAATTATGCTACCTTCTGCCTACTTAGCTTATTCAAGCATGTCTCAAAAACACAAAACTGCCCATTTAAGACAAAAAAGCTATTTTTTACCTGACTAGCTTTTCAAAGATGTCTAGAGATGTACATGTTTTGTGCTCTTGTAGGAAGCAATCACACCCCTATTGCTGACTACAAATTATCTATAACTGAGCTAATAACTCACTAATCAGCAAAGGATATTAACAAAATGTGCACACGTTGATACATTCAAAACAAGCGCATCTACGACCACTCATGCTGTAAACAGTCCAGTTCAAAGTAAATGGCACAGATCCATATATGGCAATGCCTTTTTGCATATAGGCCTAGTGCAGCTCTGATTGGTTATGCTGCACCGGTCTGTGTATATAGTACGGGCTGAGTCGTGCATGTCAATGCAATAGAATCCTATTCCGATGCATTCTGCCTACAACAAAATCTCTTGCATAGTTAGTTTTGCATACTAAGTCTTGCATAGTTAGTTTTGTTTCAGTATGTTGCATTTAAAGTGGCTAATTGTGTCGATTTCGATCCAAATTGCCACAGTAAAGGGAAACGTTGAGTGTTAAATAACAGGGGAAAAAGTTAAGTGAAGTTCAATCTCGTGCATCTCTCTGTGGCCTGATATTTCTTCTGCAGGGCTGTCCCAGGGGGGAGCTGCGCAGCAGTCTCGGGGTCGACTGCGTACGCACCTTAAATGGTACATAAATATTCACACCTGAGTCAATACTTTGTAGATGCTTCTTTTGCAGCGATTACAGCTTTGTGTCATCTTGGGTATGTCTGTATCAGCTTTGCACATCTGGATTTGGGTATTTTCTCAAACTCTTAAGTTAGATAGGGAGTGGTCCCATTGACAAGTCTTTTCACAGATTGTCATTGGGATTCATGTCTGGGCTTTGGCTGGGCTACTCAAGGACTTTCACATTCTTGTTCTGAAGCCATTCCAGCAGTGCTTTGGCCGTATGCTTGGGGTCATTGTCCTGTTAGAGGTCGTTTGTACGCTGAAGCAGGTTCTCATCAAGGATTTGCCTGTATTTGGCTCCATTCATTATTCCCTCTATCCTTACCAGTCTCTGCTGCTGATAAGCATCCACATAGCATGTTGCTGCTGCCGCAATGCTGCACGGTAGTGATGGTGTTAACCAGGCACAGCTTATCACCCATCTTTCTCCAGACATAGCGCTTTGCATTCAGGCCAAAAAGTTATATTTTTGTCTCATCAGACCACAGAATTGTTTGCCTTACGATCTCAGTCTTTCACGTGCCTTTTTGTAAACTCCAGGCGTGCTATCATGTGCCTTTTTCTCAGGAGTGGCTTCCGTCTGGCCACTCTCCAATAAAGCCCAGATTGGTAAAGTACTGTAGAGACTGTTGTCCTTCTGGCAGGTTCTCTGATCTCAGCCAAGGAACTCTGTAGTTCTGTAAGAGTGGTCAATGGGTTCTTGGTCACCTCCCTGACCAAGGTCCTTCTTGCCTGGTTTGGTCGGACGGCCAGCTCTGGGTAGTTCCACATTTTTTTTCAATTTCCAAATTATGGAGACCACTGTGCTCTTGCAAACCTTTAACACTATATACATTTTTATACCCTTCCCCAGATAGAATGGTGATGAGGCAAATATCTCTGAGATCTACGGACAGTTCCTTGGACTTCATGGTCTAGTTTCTGCTCTGACATGCACTGTCAACTGTGGGACATTATATAGACAGATGTGTTTCTCTTTAAAACATGTCCAAATAATTGAATTGGCCACAGGTGTATTCCAATCAAGTTGTAGTGACATTACAAGGATGATCAAAGGCAATTGGATACACCCGAGCTCAATTTGGAGTGTGAATATTTATGTAAATTAAATACCTGTATTTAATTTTCAATAAATTAGCAAACATTTCTAAAAACATGTTTTCACTATCATTATCAGGTATTGTCTGTAAATGGGTGAGAAACTATTTCAATGTAATTAATTTTGAATTCAGGCTGTAACAACAAAATGTGGAATAAGTCAAGGGGTATGAACTCTTTCTGAAGGCACTGTATGGTCTTTCGAAGAAACATGGTGTGATTGAGCTGGGCTTTCATTTCATGTATCAACTGAAATGGTTTAGATATTTACCCCACTGCAGCATCAAGAACCACGGTGACCGGAATGTTTAGATTCCGTAATTTGTCAGCCATTTGTCGTCTGGAAAGAGAAAAGAGTACACTTGTGAATAGTCTTCCAAGTTCCTCTTTAGGGCTTGCTTACTTAGTTTGACATTAGACATATGCATATGTTTGTGTTGACCACACACCCTGCAGAGTCTGGTTGTGACTCAGTGACATAGACAGTGAAGCGTTTCTTGTCAGCTGCTGCACTCTCCAGTACCTTAAGAACCACCCGGGAGGAGGAGTGTGTCAGTATTTTCTGTGAATGACAATAGAGAACAGTGTTTGTCAGAGGCAGAATCACCATGAGTGTCCCAGTGGAGCGGGTTTTGGAATCTTCATTAAAATAAAAAGATTCAGTAGAAATACTTACCGCGCCATCCTTGATAAAGGTATGGCAGAGTTTTGCTACTTTACTCCTGGAAAGGGAGATTTTCTTAAGAAAGAGCTCTCCTCTCTCTACCATCACTTTCTTGCATTGAGAGAGATCCTGTTTGGGGGACAAAGAAAACACTTAATATTTCTGAAAATGACATCTTAAATCATGATGGTATGCTGGACAACTCAAGCAACTCTCACGTATTAAATACATATAATATCACTTTAAAGTGGGCTCGGAGCGTATAAGAGTAGCCTTGGCGTTACAGTGAGGAGGATAGGTGAGGGCCCCCTCTCTACTCACAGGGTGCTCCAGCGATGTGAGGCTGATGAAGCGGAGGAACAGTTCGCCACCAGACGAGACAGCCACAGAGGAGTCAGCCTCCTCCAGACGCCTGATGGTCTGGGTCAGGTTCTCTCTCAAGCCCAGGATGGTCTCACCTGCTCAGGGACATAAAGCATAAGCTAATCAATACCACAACTTGTCTGTTTGCTAATAATTTATAAATCGAGTGCAAACTCTTCAGCAGTGATGAAAATATTTTGATTTCAGTAATCATCAGACAAAAAAACCTGATTCACTAGATATCAGTATAACAAGTGGAGAGTAGAAAAGTTTAAAAAAAAGAAAATCTGACTTTGGTCTCTTTTGAGGAACTCCAGGAGAGTGCGGATAGCTGCCACAGCAGAGGGAACCTCAGGGTCCTGTCTCACTTGTGTCCTGAAGTACTCCACCAGCTCTGAAAGGAAATGGCCATGGGCAAGTCAAAGTCAAATGGAAACACATTATACTTGATTACACTCTCACTAAAAACATTATCCTTTATTTAGAGTTGTATGGATAGTGTTGTGCATGTATGGAAACAACCCCCATGAAAGCAACTATAAGATCATGCAGGAATCTATGGCCATAAGGGTCTAGCATGTCTACTCATCAATGAGACTTCAACTCACCATCTTTGTCCATTCTGTCAAACAAGTCGACACCTCAACAAAAGCAGGAAGCAGGCCAGATGACACCTTTGAACAGATTAAGCTTTCTAGGCAGCTAACCTAGTAAATGCCAGAAGGATTATTGTTGACAACTAACGTAGCTACGCTAGCTAACTACCATGTAACGTTACCTTGCTCGAACTGATGAAACAGCACGTTTTTCCTCCTGACGCGGGTGACGCTATTTCAAGAGTTGCTTCATATGTTTTGGACTGAGAACCGAGAGTCCTTGATTTGTGTAAAATAAAATAAGTATATTAGCTAATCCTGTCACTCTTACAGCTACAGATTTTTAGGTAAACGTTTGCTCATTTTTGGCATGGTGTAGCTGATGTCGCAATTTGATGACGTATATCTCAGTTATCGTTGGTCAAATTCGTTTCACATGGTGTTGACATTTTAGACAATTCCATTAGTGATTAAGATAAATCCACTCACCAGGTGCACCTGGCCATGCAACATTGTATTGTTATTTTTTTGTGCAGGGCTTTAATTTTGGCATGCTAGAATATCATTTAACTAGCAAGCTTTTTGTGTTATAGGGATGGCTCCGGGTAAGTGGAGAGATAAACTTTAATAAAGCATAATCTCAAACAATAATTCAGATTTTTAAACATTGGGAGTGTAACGTTACCATTTATGTAGTGAAAACAATTGCTTACAAGCTTGCTTGCTTACATTGAATGAGTTTTATGAAGGAATTAAATGGCTACTGTAGCTGGCTAGCTAACGTTGTATACTTTAATTTAGCTAGCTAACGTTAACTAGCAATCAGTAACGTTGGCCTACTACAGTTTATCACTATCACATGAATGCATGATGAATAGGCATAAGAGTTCATTATTGTCATAACAATAGCCATCTGTTATAGCTGTTAAGCTAAGTTCTGTGTTTTTCTGCAGAGGATGAAGTCAGTCTTCTGGTCATTGTTGTGGATGCAAATCTCATATGGTAGGGCCAGCAAGCTAACAGAGAACCCCAGATATTTAACTAGTATTATTCTCTGTGCAAATATCTACAGAGCTAGCCTCCACTTCAAAGAACCAGTTAGACAATCAAGCAAATTTCAGTCTTTCTCCTTCCCTTAGTGCACCCTGTCGAAGTGTCTGGATGCTGTCATGGTGATGAGTAATGCCCTCCTAGTCATGACGAGGACCAACAAGCTGGCTATAATTGCCAGCCATTGTCAGGAAAGGTAATCAACCTTGTTAGTAGATACACAAAATGTCTAAATGCTGGTTTCCATCCAGTGATTTGTTATTAGATTGGAACCTACTATCACTTCCTCGTCATATGCTGCAATCATTTTCTGTATCCTTGTAAGCTTTAGAAGTCTGGAGATGGTAATGGGGACGTCAATGCATCAACAAATGGGGATGGCAAGTATGAGCTCTTGTCAGTTGCCAATGACCTCATGTTAAGAAGTAAGTGCAGCATAATCTTCTTTAGTCTGATTAATCAGGCTGTAATTAACAATGAATTGGTATATACAGCTGGACACTAATGGCTTCAAAATCATGTAAATGTTCCTTACAAGCCTGAATGTTGAATAAAATTACATTTAAACATACTCTACTGGTTGTCTATACGGTTTGTACATCAGCTGCTCGAAATTTGAGAAAAAATATCCACAGGAAGTATTGTTTACCTGACTTAGAGCCGGTAGGTATATGGTTCGGCACCTAGGTGGAGTTAATTTTATATTGGATATTCAGTTATCTCATAAATAACTATTGAACCAAGCATGTCATGACAATGAAAATGCTATTCTGAGTAAGGGGAGGATGGAGAACGATCAACACCTTTTTTTGTCTGAATTTTTTTATTTTAAGATTGAAATCTGAATAAATAACTAAAAACACACAAAAGGTCTTGACTGTTCGCCAACCTCCCCAGGTTCAGAATATACTAGGGCTGGGAGACATGGCCAAAATATATCATGGTATTTTTTTTTTATGGTATGTTTTTGAATAATACAAGTTATACATTTTCTTTGAGTAATGTGTGAGCCTAGGGTGGCAACACACACATTCTATGTGATTTCAATGGGTTTTTCGCCATACTGTTCAATTCAACTTCAACCCAAAACTATTTCCAGCATTTTCCTACATTTCTTTTTCCATTTCCTCCACTAATTTGAGAATTTCCACACAGCTATGTAGGGCTGCACGATATGGGCAACAATCTAGGCCTTATTTTTAACCAACATTTGCAATTGCGAATTGACTTGCGATTTCAGAGCAAAACTTTTGAGTGAACTGTTGGAGTCATTGAAATATAATGATTGTTCTAATTCTATAGTTTAGAATAAAATAATGGGCACTTCGAATACAGTGTTTGACATCAAAATGCCAGGGAGGAGTTATTGTCACAGGGTGGGAACGGAAGTGTTGATAATTGTTTCCTAGGGGACTCTATAGTCTTTGGCTACATTTAATGTTTTGTCTTAGCTACTTCATGTAGCTAACATATTCATGCTTCGCGTAATCCTCTTTGATTTAGAAGATACTGTTGCACAAACGACATGCTGATTTTAGGTCTACACCATCACTGGTATTATCAGGCTGTATAGTTTTTGTTTGCTCTGACTGAGTACATTTTTATTAGCTAGCTAATAGCTTACAATGAAGAAGGCTGCAAAGGTGAAACGTCTGTGTACGCTATCCCTGATGCAGTGAAAATAATACAAATATTGAAAAATGAAGTAAGCTTTATGCAAGATCTTTTTGAGTGTGGACCCATTACAGCTTTCGTCTGAATTTGCGGGTTTTACGCACCAGCCAAGCTTCTGGGAGAGCTCGATGGTCCCCTTTTGATTAGCATTAGCGGCTAACACGATTTAGGCCCAACTTGTTAATTAGGGATAGGCCTCCCGCTGGCTGCATTGTCTGATTTACCCTAGCTATTACAGCAAAAACATGCCATGCAATTGTTTGAGGACGACACCCCACATAAAAATATTTTTCCACCGGCACAGGTTTCATACATTAACAAATAACGATTTAAATATTAACTTTTTGAAAATCTTTCTTTGATTTGTCATCCAAAGGGTCCCAGCTATAACATGTGTTGTTTTGTTAGATAAAATCCTTCTTTATATCCCAAAAGTCTGTTTAGTTGGCGCCATCAATTTTGAGTAATCCACTTGTTCAACATGCAGAGAAAGGAATCCGAAAATCTACCCCTAAACTTTGTTTCAAGTCAAAATACGTTTCTATTTACTTCTCAGATACCATAAAATGTAATCAAACTATAATATTTGTTACGGGAAGAAGTATATTCAATAGGAAACCGATTTTAGCAGGTACGTCCTGTCTTCATGGTGCGCGTAAACACGAATTTCCAAGACTGCGTCCCTGTACTAAAAGGTATTTCTTATTCGTTTTTAAAGTTACAAGCCTGAAACCTTGAACATAGACTGCTGACACCGTGTGGAAGCCATAGGAATTGCATCCAGGGAGCTAATTTTCAATAGACTTTTTACTTGCCTTTCTAAGAGGATGGTCTCTCAAAAAAAAAAATCTTGTTGGTTTTTCTTTGGATTTTCTCAACATTTCTACAAACTTCAAAGTGTTTTCCTTCCAATGGTACCAATTATATGCATATCCTGGCTTCAGGGCCTGAGCAACAGGCAGTTTACTTTTGGCATGTCATTTAGGCGGAAATTGAGGGAAAAAAGGGGCCTAGCCCTAATATTTATTAAGAAAAGACAAACTAGCTGTTTGCAAATGTAAGAAACACAAACTAATAGTGTAATTTATCGATTGCTAGTGGATTTATATTTAGAAGCAAAGTGAAAACGGCATCGTTGTCATCAACATTGTTATTTGTGCTGCATTGACCATGCAGACTGAACGCAAGTGTCTCGTTGTCAAGCAACAACAAATGCACTCCTTGAGTGACGGGGTGGGGCTAGGTCTGTGTGGAAAGCAGCGTGGAGAGAGATGACTCAAGTAGAAGAGTAAACTATAAAAATGGACGTTACACATGGTGAATCACATTTAACAAACCAAACATTCAAATACCATTCTAGAAAGTGAAGTAAATACCCAAACCGGTCTGTGCATCTACCGGAATATCGTAAAATACGGTATACCGCCCAGTCCTAGAATATACCATTTTCATTGTCATGGCATGCTAGGTTCAATAGCTTTTGGCTTGTCACCTAAAACCCTCAACTTTTACAGATGCACAATCGAGAGTATCCTGTCGGGCTGTATCACCTCCTGGTATGGAAACTGCACTGCCCACAACCGCAAGGCTCTAACCAGAAGAGGAGTGGGAGGCCCCGGTGCACAACTGAGCAAGAGGACAAGTACATTAGAGTGTCTAGTTTGAGAAACAGACGCCTCACAAGTCCTCAACTGACAGCTTCATTAAATAGTACCCGCAAAACACCAGTGTCAACATCAACAGTGAAGAGGCCACTCCGGGATGCTGGCCTTAGTTTTGTTTCGGTACTGCAGTTTTACTGACGCCCAGCCCAAGAAAGACAATTTTCATACACAGCCACATAGAAGTCAGATTTGAAAATCTGGGTCATTCTATGAAAATGGTGGCTTTTTGAACAGCAAACTTATACACATTTTTTATTATAAAAAAAAATACAAAATTTGATAATAGTTAACCCCTTACCATTATAAATCAACAAATGACAGCTTAAAAGTTTCACTACATTACATAAAAAAAATGCTGGTGCTACCTTGTCACTGGTGTTACCTATATTTTAGATGACAATTCAGGCTTTTGAGAATGTAATTTCAGTCTTTAATTTGCATATATAATCAGACAAAAGGTTAATGATAATACTAAGAAATAGTTTGGATTAGTAATCATTTACTTTAGACATGCATGTGTCAAGTTCTATTGTCTGACATTTTTTCTTGCAACATTAGAAATAGAGGTTGAATCATCAAAATTGAATGATCATATCCTTAAAATGTTTACTAATGAATGCAGCAACAGTTAGGTTGATACAAAAAAACATATTCAATTAAATTGGTTAACTCTGATGCCAGAACACCAATATGCCATACAGTAATACCAGTAACACCAGTGACACAATGTGAAACCAATGACAAACATAAGATTATTTCAAACAAATGATCAATTTTAGTAATATTTTTCATTACAAATATTTTCAGATTTCATAAGATGGGTTGATTTAAATATTAACAATAAAATGAGGGTTATTGGTCAAAGATTAAGACCAAAAGATGCCCATTGACTAAAATGTCTTTCATAACACAACATTGTAATAAACATAAAACATGTCCACTAAACATTAGAAACACGAACATTGAACATACACTAAAACTGTTTTCCTAACCACACTGATACAAACATTTTGTATGCAGTAAAACATGTTCATGGAATTTTCCCTGTATTGTTCTTCACTTTTACTTCAGATATGTTTGTCTTTGCCATGGATGTGACATGACATCTCTTATCTCTGAGCCAATCTCCATTGCTTTCTAGCTACTGACGGCTTCTTCACTAGTAGCCAGTTCACATCTGCCACTTTCACACAGTCAGGTGCTCCTCGAAGTACTTCCAGATACTGTGGCAAATTTGAACGGATCTTTTATTCACTGGCAATGGCTCTGGCATCAGACAAACAATCTGGTAATCCCCATACCAGTTGATATCATCTCTTGGGGCTTGGCCAGTAGAACTTGTTGACACCATTCCTGTGCATGCACTTTACTTTGACATTGTTTTTCAACCTCCAGTATAATGCCAGGGTATGGTTGTTCATCATAGTTCATGATACACCACTGTCCACTGTGGTGAGACTTGATGACATCTGGACGAAGTGGAGCTGAGGTATCCAGGTCGATGGCATCTGGTTGATGTGGAGGTGAGAGATCACGGCCATTAGCCGGCATTGTATGGAGGGTGACTTCTTGGAGTCCATAACATGGGCAATCCCATATGCCTTCCGCTGCTTGGCAGAGACAACTTATGTCTCTATTTTAGGATGCCAGGTGTGATACTTAAAACCTGGTGCATTCACATGGTTCCTTTTATGGTAACCAGAGATCTCTTACATCATCTATGCCTTTCTTTCCACCTCTTCCTCGCTGACATAATGCAACTGTATTTGACTGCCAGAGTCCCTTAACTCCTGGTAGAATGACACTGCATCTGTTAAGTCTCTGCCGTGGTGGACCAAGAGGTCGACTGACCTCTTTAATGAACCCCCCCACTCCATCCGGAGCACCTTTTCCGTGACTGGCCTAAAAAAAGTTCCACGTAGTCCCCTGGAAGCCCTCCTTGTAAGGTTCTGTGCAAACCATGTAAAAGTTGCCCTTCTGTTTATATTGTGTGGCAGGGCCATCACTGAAGAAATGAAGGTCAACACCACGGCAGGGTACTGGTGTTTTCAAATCAAATGTATTTATATAGCCCTTCTTACATCAGCTGATATCTCAAAGTGCTGTACAGAAACCCAGCCTAAAACCCCAAACAGCACGCAATGCAGGTGTAGAAGCACGGTGGCTAGGAAAAACTCACTAGAAAGGCAAAAACCTAGGAAGAAACCTAGAGAGGAACCAGGCTTTTATGTCCAGGATTTGGTCCAGGTGAGCCCATATGGCTGCTGGATTATGCCTTCTGCTGGGTGAGATGGTGCAGAAGGAGATGGGTGGCTCCTCTGCCACATCGAGGACACCAGTGTGGAACGTCACTTGCTTTTGTGACCCCCTCCCGAAGTGAACTGACTGGATCTCTGAAGCATACTTGTAAGCGTAGAGTCTGTAGAGTCTTTGCTTTTCAGCAGCACCTAATTTCGCCATATCTATCAAAAGGAAAGCCATATTATGCGATTACAATATTGAAACAGTTATAAAATGCTAATAAGTATTTTTTAATATAACTGTTGAGGGTTTATAAAATATTACGTTGAGAAAAAAGTTTAGTGTTATTGATTATCACTGGTGTTATCGTCATGTCACTGCTGTTACCGGCAAGAACAGTAACACCAGTGACAAATCTGCAGACAAGATGGCATATCTAAGATGGCGGCCACTGTAGCTCAAACCACACTTCTTAAATTGTAAATAAATCCCTTAATCATGCAATTTTATCAATTTTAATCCAATTTCCTTTCCCCTTACTATAACCTGTATAACAAATTTGGCGACTTGTTAAGGTTGCCCTAGCAACTTTTCGTTGATTTCGCAACTTCCCTGTTTGTTTGTTTGTGTGTGTTTGCCTGCTCTGCAGTCTGCTCCCTCTCCGCAGCCGCTGCCTGTGTGCACCAACGATACAGTGCCTTCGGAAAGTATTCAGACCCCTTGACTTTCCACATTTTGTCACAGCCTTAGTCAAAAATTGATTAAATAAATGAAAATCCTCAGCAATCTACACACAATACCCCATAATGACAAAGTGAAAACAGTTTTTTTGACATTTTTGCAAATTTGAGAAGACATTTTTTATTTTATTTACATAAGTATTCAGATCCTTTGCTATGAGACTTCACATTTAACTCAGATGCATCCTGTTTCTATTGATCATCCTTGAGATGTTTCTACAACTAAATTGGAGTCCACCTATGGTAAATTCAATTGATTGGACATGATTTGGAAAGGCACTCAAATCAAGTTAATGTTAATGCGAATGTAGCGAAATGCTTGTGCTTCTAGTTCCGATAGTGCAGTAATATCTAACAATTCCCCAACAACTACCTAATACACACAAATCTAAAGGGGTGAATGAGAATATGTACATATAAGTATATGGATGAGCGATGGCCGAGCGGCATAGGCAAGGTGCAGTAGATGGTATAAAATACAGTATATACATGTGATATGAGTTATGGAAGATATGTAAACATTGTTAGTGCCGTTATTTAAAGTGGCATTGTTTAAAGTGACTGGTGATCCATTTATTAAAGTGTCCAGTGATTGGGTCTCAATGTAGGCAGCAGCCTCTGAGTTAGTGATTGCTGTTTAGCAGTCTGATGGCCTTGCGATAGATGCTGTTTTTCAATCTCTCGGTCCCAGCTTTGATGCACCTGTACTGACCTCGCCATCCGGATGATAGCGGTGTGAACAGGCAGTGGCTCGGGTGGTTGTTGTCCTTCCTGTGACATTGGGTGCTGTAGGTGTCATGGAGGGCAGGTAGTTTGCCCCCAGTGATGTGTTGTGCAGACCGCACAATCCTCTGGAGAGCCTTGCGGTTGAGGGAGATGCAGTTGCCATACCAGGCTGTGATACAGCCCGACAGGATGCTCTCAATTGTGCATCTGTAAAAGTTTGTGAGGGTTTTAGGTGACAAGCCAAATTTCTTCAGCCTCCTGAGGCGCTGTTGCGCCTTCTTCACCACACTGTCTGTGTGGGTGGACCATTTCAGTTTGTCTGTGATGTGTACGCCCAGAAACTTTCCACCTTCGCCCCTGCTGTCCCTTCAATGTGGATAGGGGGGTGCTCCCTCTGCTGTTTCCTGAAGTCCACGATCATCTCCTTTTGTTTTGTTGATGTTGAGTGAGAGGTTGTTTTCCTGACACCACACTCCAAGTGTCCTCACCTCCTCCCTGTAGGCTGTCTCGTCATTGTTGGTGATCAGGCCCACTACTGCAAACTTAATGATTGAGTTGGAGGAGTGCATGGCCACGTAGTTGTGGGTGAACAGGGAGTACAGGAGAGGGCTGAGCACACACCCTTGTGGGGCCCCAGTGTTGAGGGTCAGTGAAGTGGAGATGTTGTTTCGTACTTTCACCACCTGGGGGCGGCCCGTCAGAAAGTCCAGGACCCAGTTGTACAGGGCGGGGTTGAGACCCAGGGCCTCCAGCTTCATGATGAACTTGGAGGGTACTATGGTGTTGAATGCTGAGCTGTAGTCAATGAACAGCATTTTTACATGGGTATTATTTTTCTCCAGATGGGATAGGCCAGTGTGCAGTGTGATGGCGATTGCATCATCTGTGGACCTGTTGGGACGGTATGCAAACTAAAGTGGGTCTAGGGTGGCCGGTAAGGTGGCGGTGACAAGATCCTTGACTAGCCTCTCAAAGCACTTAATGATGGCAGAAGTGAGTGCTACGGGGCGGTAGTCATTTAGTTCAGTTACCTTTGCCTTCTTGGGTACAGGAACAGTGGTATCCATCTTAATGCATGTGGGGACAACAGACTGGCATAGGGAGCGTTTTAATATGTCCGTAAACACACCAGCCAACTGGTCTGCGCATGCTCTGAGGACGCACCTAGGGATGCCGTCTGGGCCAGCAGCCTTGCGAAGGTTAACAAGTTTAATGTTTTACTCAAGTCAGACACGGAGAAGGAAAGGGGGGACGCAGTCTTTGTTAGCGAGCCGCGACAGTGGCACTGTATTATCCTCAAGCGGGCAAAGAAGGTGTTTAGTTTGTCTGGAAGCGTGATGTCGGTGTCCGTGACGTGGCTGTTTTTGTAGTCCGTGTTGAATTGCGACTCCACCTTGTCCCTGTACCGGCATTTCACTTGTTTGATTGCCTTGCGGAGGGATTAACGACACTGTTTATATTCAGCCATATTTCCAGACCTCTTTCCATGGTTAAATGCGGTGGATCGAGCTTTCAGTTCTGCGCGAATTCTGCCATCCATCCACGGTTTCTGGTTAGGGTAGGTTTTAATAGTCACAGTGGGTACAACATATCTCCAATGCACTTCTTTATAAACGCACTCACCGAGTCAGCGTATAGGTCAATGTTGTTCTCTGAGGCTGACCGGAACATATTCCAGTCCGAGTGATCAAAACAATCTTGAAGCGTGGCTTCCGATTTGTCAGACCAGCATTGAATGGTTCTTGTCACTGGTACATCCTGTTTGAGATTCTGCCTATAAGACGGAACGAGCAAGATGACGTCGTGGTCGGATTTACCGAAGGGAGGGCGGGGGAGGGCTTTGTATGCATCGTGGCTTAGAGTACCAGTGATCGAGAGTATTAGCCCTGTGAGTTGTGCAATCAAATCCAACTTTATTTGTCATGTGTCGAATACAACATGTGTAGACTTTACCGTGAAATGCTTACTTACAAGCCCTTAACCAACAGTGCAGTTCAAGAAGAGTTAAGAAAATATTTACCAAGTAGACAAAAATAAAAAGTAACACAATACGGCTATATACAGGGGGCATCGAGCCAGTGGGCGGGGGTACAGATTAGTTCAAGTAATTTGTACAGTGAGGGAAAAAAGTATTTGATCCCCTGCTGATTTTGTATGTTTACCCACTGACAAAGAAATTATCAGTCTATAATTTTAATGGTAGGTTTATTTGAACAGTGAGAGACAGAATAACAACAAAACAATCCAGGAAAACGCATGTCAAAAATGTTATAAATTCATTTGCATTTTAATGAGTATGTGGATCTGTTGGGGTGGTATGTGAATTGGAGTGGGTCTAGGGTGTCTGGGAGGATGCCGTTGATATGAGCCGTGACCAGCCATTCAAAGCACTTCATGGCTACCGGCGTGAGTGCCACGGGGCGGTAATCATTTAAGCAGGTTACATTCACTTCCTTGGGCACAGGGACTATGGTGGTCTGCTTGGAACATGTAGGTATTACAGACTCGGTCAGGGAGAGGTTGAAAATTCCAGTGAAGACACTTGACAGTTGGCCCACGCATGCTTTGAGTACACGTCCTGGTAATCTGTCTGGCACAGCGGCTTAGTAAATGTTGACCTGTTTAATTAAAGGTTTTGTTCACATCGGCTACCGAGAGCGTTATCACACAGTCATCCAGAACAGCTGGTGCTCTCGTGCATGCTTCAGTGTTGCTTTCCTCGAAGCAATCATAAAAGGCATTTAGCTCATCTGGTAGGCTTGCATAACTGGGCAGCTCGCGTCTGGGTTTTCCTTTGTAGTACATAATAGTTTTCAAGCCCTGCCACATCCGACGAGCGTCAGAGCCGATGTAGTAGGTTTGAATCTTAATTCTGTATTGACGCTTTGCTTGTTTGATGGTTCGTCTGAGGGCATAGCGGGATTTCTTATAAGCATCCGGATTAGTCTCCCGCTCCTTGAAAGCGGCAGCTCTAGCCTTTAGCTCGATGCGGATGTTGCCTATAATCCATGGCTTCTGGTTGGGATATGTACGTACAGTCACTGTGGGGATGATGTCACCGATGCACTTATTGATGAAGCCGATGACTGAGGTGGTGTACTCCTCAATGCCATTGGATGAATCCCGGAACATATTCCAGTCTGTGCTAGCGAAACAGTCCTGTAGTGTAGCATCCACGTCATCTGACCACTTCCGTATTGAGTGAGTCACTGATACTTCCTGCTTTAGTTTTTGCTTGTAAGCAGGAATCAGGATAGATTTATGGTCAGATTTGCCAAATGGAGGGCGGGGAGAGCTTTGTATGCATCTCTGTGTGTGGAGTAAAGGTGGTCTAGGATTTTCTTTTCTCTGGTTGCACATGTGACATGCTGATAAAAATGTGGTAAAACTGATTTAAGTTTTCCTGCATTAAAGTCCCCAGCCACTAGGAGCGCCGCTTCTGGGGGAGGATTTTCTTCTTTGCTTATGGCCTTATAGAGTTGCTTGAGAGCGGTCTTAGTGCCAGCTTCGTCCTGTGGTGGTAAATAGACGGCTACAAATAATATAGATAGTGTGGTGTACAGCTTATCATAAGGTACTCTACCTCAGGCGAGCAATACCTCAAGACTTCTTTAATATTAGACATCGTGCACCAGCTGTTATTGACAAATAGACATACACCCCGACCCCTCGTCTTACCAGAGGTAGTGTCTTTGTTCTGCCGGTGCATGGAAAATCCTGCTATATTGTCCGTATCGTCGTTCAGCCACATCTCGGTGAAACATAAGATGTTACAGTTTTTGATGTCCCATTGGTAGGATAATCTTAATCGTAGACAGCGATGGCGTGCGCCGGTTTGGGTTCCGTGTTAGCCCTTGGCATCGCAGACGCTCGTTGACGTGCACGAGCAGTGTGGGTGCAATAATTGAATAACATGGATTTCTACACGTGTCCGTCTGGTCAGCATGTAAAATAGAACTCCTTTCTATTTCTGACGCAGATCGCGCTGAAAGTCCTGCCTCTCCCATCTCCTCATTGGTTTATAGAAGCAGGTACCCACGTGCCATCTCCTCATTGGTTATACCCACGTGGGTGATTGAAAGACAAACTTTTTTGCCGGTTGTTGTGGTAATACTATGAAGGTTTAGATGCGATCACCATATAAGTTCAAAGATGAAAAAGCCTGGAAGGAGGAGAGATAACTAGAAACGATTCGGTTGGCCGTTTTATGTGTGGATTAATTGTCGGAGTAGAGGACCTTGTGCATTTCAGGTAAAATAACAACTCAATGTTTATATCCCAGGACAAATTAGCTAGCAACAGCAAGCTAGCTAAATAGGACAAATTAGCTAGCAAGTGCAAGCTAACTAGCTAAATTGCCATAGATGTTTAATGCTTTTCGACCTGTCCCCAAATAAATGTCATTGGTTCAGAGTTTGTTTTGATATTTAAACCTGAGTGTAGTGATCGCGTTTGGTATAGGGGAACAAAATACATTTATGCACGATAGCGCACGCCCGCAGCCGGTTTGGGTTCCGTGTAATGATTGTTTGACAAATAGTGCTTCCCACAACGCAGTTGATGGCTCCATGGTGCAGTTGGTGAGAAGCAACCTGAAGGCGATCTCATCCAAAACTGCATGACCTGATCACATAATTTGTGTAAAGTTAATGCAGTAGACATTTAGTCGCAAGTCAAACAATGTTTAGACTCATAATTCAACACACTTTGAAAGACGTTGGTCAACTCTTGACAAAAGTGATCCGCTGGAAAGCGCCCAATATCACAGCACTGGCAAACCATGTTTGACCAACATGGCTGATCGTTATCCCATCATAAGAAGGTTCATGAACATTCTAGTATTCTAATTCTATGGGGTCATCAGACAGGCAGCTGATGACACGTCATCACGTCACGTCGGCCAACCAAGTGAACCTGCCAAGGTAAGTCGTTTTCTTGCTAGCTATCAAAAGGTGTTAGCTATAGTTACTAAAATCGAAGAATATCAACTATTTGGGTTTTGGTTATGCGTCATTAAAATGTTTGCATGATATATAAGTATTTAATTTGTCTAGTCTTTTGGAGCCTTCTCGAACTAGCTAGTTAACGTTAGCACAACAAATTAGCTACCAGCTGTGAACTCACCATGTAATTTCTTGGTTGGCTAGCTAACCTAGTTAGCTTTCTCTCAGTCTGTATTTAATGTATTAGATGACTAGGTTTTGAATTTGGGCTAACTTAAACTTTATAGCTGGAGTAGTGGTAACGTTAGGACAACTGCTGAAGTGCGACACATTATTCTATCTTACCAGGAATATGACTACTTTAATGAACAATATATATTTTTGCTAAGTAAGGAATATGTTTTATTTTACTGTCAGAAAAGACGTCTGAATCAGTTTGTTATAACAACGCGTGTATTTACATATTTAAACTGCTAGGTTGAACAAAAACAGTCCGCGGGAAGCCAGAAGTTAAATGCAATTCAATTTCAACGTACTGTGCCTGTGGACAGGACGGTTGGTCATTTTGACGAAGACAAAATATCTAAGAACCAGTGGTTGTGCTCGATTAAATGGCATCATGTTAGATATTTTATGAATCATTTACTGGTAATCTTTATTGTGAAAAAGGTTTATCTAGCTACTTGATCATCGTTATATTACTCGGGGTTAGGATTGGATCTAAATTAACATTACAACAATTTAGGATATTCAACAAACAGAATTACAACAGGACAGTTAAGTGGAGGACCACATTTTTAAGGGGGGGATTTGACTCCAACTGCAACTATGCTATGTAACAAATCCATGTATTTCCACTACTGCGTTTGTATTTACTTAATGTATGTTTGTCTAGGAGTTGTTCAAAACAGTTAAACAATTGTTTGCTATGTTACCAGGTGGGAGTAAAAGAGTGCTGAAGTATGGCGGCGGAGCAGCAAAGAGGGATCCGAGTCACTCAAGCAGAGCTTCTCTGCAAGGATGCGTGTGGCTATTATGGCAACCCTGCATGGCAGGGCTTTTGCTCCAAGTGCTGGCGAGAACGAACCCGCAAAGCAGAGGCGGACAGGCAGGAGACTGGGTAATGGTTTTATTGTCGTTCATAAATATTGGCAAAACAAGTCCACCAGAGACTGATCCGGTCTTTTGATCAGGGAAATATTCAAATGTTTCCTTTTTGTTCTTCCCTGCTGTCAGGCCCCACAATGATGCAGGTTCTCCCCTCACCTTTTCTAAATTTGAGGAGAAGAAGAATATGGAGAAGGGTCGCAAAGTGAATACGATGAGGAGGCTCTTCTGGGGTGGACCGTCCCCTCCTAAACGCCCAGGTGATTCCCTCTGCACTTCCTTTCAGTTCAGTCATTGAAAAATGTTATGTCATTTCCACAACTGTATGAGTATTTTAATGTGCATTTTTTTTGGTAGGATTACGCTATAATCTGAAGTGATACGAAGCAAAAACATGTTTAGCTAATGCCGTAATAGCTGATATTATGAGACCCCTTATGCTCTTTCAGAGTCTTCAGAGGGCCAGGCAGCTACATTAAAAGCCTATCAGAGCATTGAGCCAGGGGATTTTACCAGCTTCCTGAAGCTGCTGAGGAACCCATCCTCTCAACGTCTGCAGTCCCGTTGCACTGCTTTCCTCAACACCATGGAGGCTTACCACGTAATGTGCTTCCTTCCTCTTTATCTCCACTCTTATCTCTGCAATTACTTTTCTCTTTCAACTTCTGTTTTTACGGCCCTCTCAACTGCCTTTTCCAATTGTCAAGTTCAGATTCCTTTCCATTGCCTGCTTCTTGTGCTGATTTTTCTTTTATCTTGATGTTTGAATAAAGCCTCTCTTAATTCATGTTCTTGTTATATTTTCTTTCCTGCTGCAGGGCCTGCCAGTGCAGAAGCAATCTGACCTTGTTCAAGACTTTTACCAGAACATCGCTGTGCATTTCAGTAGTGAGTAATTTGTGAGCTGCTGTGTGGGTTCCCATTTGATGTTAATTGTTGTGGGCCTATGTTTGTTCACTTAACATATAGACAATAATTTTGTTTGTCCTTGAATATCAGTCTCATTACACAACATATTGCACTGAACACTTCACTCTACCCTATTCCCCAACTTCACATACTTGTTCACTGTGTCTGCTGTATTGGTAGGTCTTTCAGAGGTTCAGGTCTCTCAGATGATGGAGCACATGGAGAAGCTGATCATGACGCGTCTGCACAAGTGGGTGTTCTGCCATGACAGCTGTGACGATGAAGTGAAAGACTTGGCACTCCAGAGGAGGATACGGTTAGACTGCCATGCATAACCTTGTCTAACATTATTACCAAACCCCCTCCCCGTACCATAGGTCTCGGTGATGCTAGATAGACTATCTTAGCAATGTTAATGACTAGTATTGTGATTCAACTTAGTTCACCATTGTTTTTAATTTGAATTGAACTTCGACAGGTCCTTAAACTGGGTCACCCCCCACATGCTGAGGGTGCCTTTCCCTGACGAGAGGGCTGAGGTTGTCAGCGATCCCTTTCTGCCTGCTATAACAGGTGACTTATTTTAAAGGAAGACAGTGTTCCTTTATTTGGATAAAAGATGACACCAGCAACACTGAAATGTCATTATGAAGAAAGCCAAATGACTAAATTAGTTTGACTAAAACATTTCCAGACCTTTTCAAATTCTACCTGTGGACTAACTGTTACACTCACAATCCCCAGCCATAATCGAGATGGATGCCAAGCGAGCGCCACAGGACAAGCTTACATGCGTATGTAAGTGCAGTCAGAATGTCTTCCAGGCTCTCTCCTCTTCCAATAGTGAGCCAGCAAATGCTGACGACTACCTGTCTGGCCTGATTTACGTAGTACTAAAGGCCAACCCACCCCGGCTTCACTCCAACATGCAGTATGTGATCCGCTTCGGCCTCCCTCACAGCCTGATGGCAGGAGAGAGTGGCTACTACTTCACCAATTTGGTGAGCAAATATGTACATGCGTACTGTACACTAGTTGATTGTACATAGTCATGAATGACTTGTGCTGAGATTACTACAGTCTGTTTTTGGTAATGTTATCGTTTTGTTTTAATGTAGTGTTGCGCAGTGGCCTTCATTGAGAAGCTGGATGGGCCAGCACTCAACCTTAGCCCAGAGGAGTTTGAGGGGTACATGCAGGGTCGCCGTGCTCCCTCAAAGAGGGGCAGTGAGAGGCAACAGATGGCCAGGGAGACGCAAGACCAACTAGAGGACCTGAAAAGTCGACAGGAGAAGGTGGACCAAGGAATAAATGCCCTCAAAGAGCAGCTACAGCATTGGGTACAGTCGGTCAAGGCACAGATAGATGAGGTGACATCCCAGTCTGCTCTGGCACAAGAAGAAATTAAAGCCCAGTCAGAGTTTTTGCAAAGCCATTCTGTCTCTACTCTAACACAGGCAGATGTCAAAGACCAGTCAGTGCTGTTGCTAGATGGTCAAGAGTCCAACAACAACACTTGTCTAACAGAGGCAGAGTGATAGCCATATTAAGACTGGGGTACAGTGGGCAACCTTTTTACCCTGGTTCTTCATGCTTGTGAGCTTTGTGGGGTAAATATTAGTGAGTTGCAGGTGATCGGCTAAAATAAGTATTTATGTAGGACTATAGGAAGTAGCATAATTGATAACAGAGGAGGTACCAAATAAGGGCATACATTTTTGTTTCGGTGGGATCCTCAAAGAAAAACAGACCTCAACATTCCTTGATGCCAACTTTGCACACCAAAAGCACAACCTGATGACAAATGCCGATCTTGAAACCATTGTTAACACAAGCAATTATTTTTGCTATTTGGTTTAACAGGTCACAAAGTGCTGTCATCTGTTTACATTCTTGACCTTGTTTAACGTTTCTAAGGTTCTTATTTGTTTGTACATTACTCTCGTATCTACAAGAAATGTGCTCTTATATGCTGTCAGAGAAAAGCTATGTCTTGCACCCTGAAGTTTGTTAAATATCAGGACAGTAGGACAATTATTTTTGTAATTTAGCACTTACTGGGGTAGTGAGCAGACTTACTATTGATTGCTGCTATCATATTTCTTAGATTACTCAATTAAGATAAACCCAAGTGCCTATGCAAAAACTAGTAATGAAGATTGTGAATAAAATGTGAAACCTGTTATTGTAGAACCCTGTAAAGTAGAGGTGGCTCAGTCAAAGTAGAATACTTTATTTGAATGTTTGTGATTATGGATTACGCCTTACTTTCCAATATTAGACTGTTGAAGGTACAGTTACAATCCCTTGCATATACCTGTTCTTGTTTAAAAGCTGATTCCTTTCCATGTAATCATTCTACTCATTAATAGCACTAACTTTTGTGACGAACCTTGTTTACATGTTTTAAATAAAGTTTCTGAAGATCATGAAAAAATATTGTTAGTGAATGTACAGCAGAACCTCTAATTAAAGAAGAAGCATAAGGAAAGTGGACTTTATTTTTGTTCTGTATCCATGGAAACATTTTGCTTTTACCAAGAAGCTGATTTTCTTGTAAATACGTTTTGGTGTTTATTAGGCAATTTAGCTCTGCACTCTGTCTCCCATTGAAAACAGTATTTATTTTTTTACGATTCTTTGCAACACATAGAAACCGGAAATAGTGACTGCACCTAAGAATTTTTACTTCGCGCTTTCTGGGACTTATTTGCTATTCGCCGACTCGTAGTTGTAGTTCTTTCCGGAGGAGGATCATAAAGATGTCTGAGGAAAACAATGGAAATTAAAGTATATGGAAGAACAAATAAAGCTTACTACGACGTTTTGGAAGATGTAAGTTGGTACGTTTACATTGTGGACCAGCTAACGTTAGCGAGCTCAAATTAGGTTATTTTTCGAATATGTTGTATGTCAGTCAATGTTGATTTTATTCAGTCTGTCTTATCAACAGTCAGTGGTGGAAAAAACTACCCAATTGTCGTACTTGAGTAAAAGTATATATATACCCTAATGGAAAGTTAAGTCACCCAGTGAAATACTACTTGAATAAAAGTAAGTATTTGGTTTGAAATATACTTAAGTATCAAAAGTAAATGTTATTGCTAAAATATACACTGCTCAAAAAAATAAAGGGAACACTTAAACAACACAATGTAACTCCAAGTCAATCACACTTCTGTGAAATCAAACTGTCCACTTAGGAAGCAACACTGATTGACAATACATTTCACATGCTGTTGTGCAAATGGAATAGACAACAGGTGGAAATTATAGGCAATTAGCAAGACACCCCCAATAAAGGAGTGGTTCTGGAGGTGGTGACCACAGACCACTTCTCAGTTCCTATGCTTCCTGGCTGATGTTTTGGTCACTTTTGAATGCTGGCGGTGATTTCACTCTAGTGGTAGCATGAGACGGAGTCTACAACCCACACAAGTGGCTCAGGTAGTGCAGCTCATCCAGGATGGCACATCAATGCGAGCTGTGGCAAGAAGGCTTGCTGTGTCTGTCAGCGTAGTGTCCAGAGCATGGAGGCGCTACCAGGAGACGTGGAGGAGCAGGAGAAGCACTGCCAGAGCCCTGCAAAATGACCTCCAGCAGGCCACAAATGTGCATGTGTCTGCTCAAACGGTCAGAAACAGACTCCATGAGGGTGGTATGAGGGCCCGACGTCCACAGGTGGGGGTTGTGCTTACAGCCCAACACTGTGCAGGACGTTTGGCATTTGTCAGAGAACACCAAGATTGGCAAATTCGCCACTGGCGCCCTGTGCTCTTCACAGATGAAAGCAGGTTCACACTGAGCACGTGACAGAGTCTGGAGACGCAGTGGAGAATGTTCTGCTGCCTGCAACATCCTCCAGCATGACCGGTTTGGCGGTGGGTCAGTCATGGTGTGGGGTGGCATTTCTTTGGGGGGCTGCACAGCCCTCCATGTGCTCGCCAGAGGTAGCCTGACTGCCATTAGGTACCGAGATGAGATCCTCAGACCCCTTGTGAGACCATATGCTGGTGCGGTTGGCCCTGGGTTCCTCCTAATGCAAGACAATGCTAGACCTCATGTGGCTGGAGTGTGTCAGCAATTCCTGCAAGAGGAAGGCATTGATGTTATGGACTGGCCCGCCTGTTTCCCAGACCTGAATCCAATTGAGCACATCTGGGAAATCATGTCTCGCTCCATCCACCAACGCCACGTTGCACCACAGACTGTCCAGGAGTTGGTGGATGCGTTAGTCCAGGTCTGGGAGGAGATCCCTCAGGAGACCATCCGCCACCTCATCAGGAGCATGCCCAAGTGTTGTGGGGAGGTCATACAGGCACGTGGAGGCCACACACACTACTGACCCTCATTTTGACTTGTTTTAAGGACATTACATCAAAGTTGGATCAGCCTGTAGTGTGGTTTTCCACTTTAATTTTGAGTGTGACTCCAAATCCAGACCTCCATGGGTTGATAAATTGGATTTCCATTGATTATTTTTGTGTGATTTTGTTGTCAGCACATTCAACTATGTAAAGAAAAAAGTATTTAATAAGATTATTTATTTCATTCAGATCTAGGATGTGTTGTTTAAGTGTTCCCTTTATTTTTTTGAGCAGTATACTTCAGTGTCAAAAGTATAAATAATTTCAAATTCGTTATATTAAGCAAAGCAGGCAGCACCATTTAATTGTTTTCAAAATGTATGGATAGCCAGGGCACACTCCAATGCTCAGCCATAATTTACAAAATATATATTTGTGTACGTTTGTGATCAGAGGCCAAAGGGATGACCATGTGTTATCTTGGTAAGTGTGTGAATTGGACCATTTTCCTGTCCTGCTAAGCATTCAAAATGTAACATACTTTTGGGTGTCTGGTGAAATGTATGGAGTAAGTATATCATTTTCTTTAGGAATGTAGTGAAGTAAAAGTTGTCAAAAATATAAATAGTAAAGTACAGATACCCCAAAAAACTACTTAAGTACTTTACACCACTGTCAGCGGTAGTGGCGGAAAGTACTAAGTTGTCATACTTAAGTAAAGATACTTTATTAGAAAATGGCTCAAGTGAAAGTCACCCAGTAAAATACCACTTGAGTAAAAGTATCTGGTTTTAAATGTACTTAGGTACAGCGGTGGGAAAATTACTCAATTGTCATACTTGACAAAGTAAAGTAATTACTTATATTAAGCAAACCAGACCACATGATATTCTTGTTTTTTAAATTTACGGTCAGCTAGGAGCACACTCCAACGTTCGGACATCATTTACATACACAGTATTTGTGCTTAGTGAGTCCGCCAGATCAGAGCCAGTAGGATGATATTGATGTGTGTGAATTGAACCATATTGCTCTCCTGCCTGGGCGTTCAAAATTTAACGAGTACTTTTTGGTGTCAGGGAAAATGTATGGGAGTAAAATATACATATTTTCTTTAGATAGGTAGTGGAGTAAAAGTAAAAGTTGTCAAAAATATAAGTTGTAAAGTACAGTTACCGAAAACACGACTTAAGTACGTCAAAGTATTTTTACTTTGTTACTTTACATCACTGCTTATCTAACGTTACAAACAACGTGCATGCGTGTTGTGGGGCTATAATATTGTTGCTGCTATGTTGTTGTCTTAGGTCTCTCTTTATGTAGTGTTGTGGTGTCTTTTTTGTCGTGATGTGTGTTTTGTCCTATATTTTATTTTTAATCCCAGCCCCTGTCCCCGCAGTAGGCCTTTTGGTAGGCTGTTATTGTAAATAGAAATGTGTTCTTAACTGTCTTGCCTAATTAAGTAAAGGTTAAAAAACATCTATTCTGCAAGAAATATGTTTTCCCTTCATTAATCATTTGTGTGTTCTCTTTTAGCAAGGCGTTGGAATGGAAGGTCCTCTAGTTGATGCAGAGGGCTTCCCTCGCGCAGATGTTAATGTGTACCAGATCAGAACAGCAAAGCACAGTATTTCTTGTAAGAGAGCTTGGAGCACTGCTGTTCAATATAAAATGTTTTGACTGACATATTACTTGACAACAGTTAGACAACCAATTTACAGTGATGTAGTACATTACTTCTAGCATGTGTAAAGGGTTCCCTTGCTCACGTGCTACTGCCTACTGGATTTTCTCTGCTTACTATGACCACCTTGTCAACGTGGCAGGTCTACAGAATTATCACAAAGCCATCATGGTCGAAATTGAGATGGCCCTACACAGGCTGCATGCTCGAGAGAAGGCAAAGCGGGACCAGGACCAGGCAGAGTCCCAGGCTGAGTCCATGGAGCAGGAGGTCACCCTGCCTTAGCCCGTGCGGATGCTGTCTCACAAGGCTCCCCTGCCTGTCAGGCTGTGAGTGTTTACAGTGCCTAGATTGACCTAAAACATATCTATAATTTTTTTTTTTACGACACTGGCATGGGTATTTACTTAGTGTGTTTGTTTGGGGTATTTAAGGGTGGTTTTGTTTTCAGTTGTGAGAAATGTATGTTTCTTCCCCATAGTTAGTGATGGTATCATAGCGTTTGGATCCGTCAACGCAAGGAACTTCCAGAACCTGCAGAATATTGCCTCGGTGGTTCAGCATAGTGAAGGGGTATGTTAGTCTGATCAAAATAATCTTGTTATAACCACTTTTATTTTATTGTTCATATGCCAAATGGCCTCATCATTATCATATGAAATGCAGTCACTACAGTGATAACTTACCAGGCATGACATGTTGTCTTTCCATTTTCTCCATAGAAACCATTAAGCGTTACATTGATTCGAAATGGCCAGAAAACCCAAATGGGCCTTACCCCACTGCAGTGGTCAGGGAGAGGTTTACTGGGTTGAGTTTCCTACCTATTGAGATGGATATTAGACTGATTTCTATTTGTAGTTCACATTTGATAGCATGGATGTTAAAATACATGCCATGCCAAGATGCATATATATCTAAGAGAGATTGACTATTGACTTCTTGTTAATTGTTTTTCCAACAGATGCAACATTGTGCCCATCCAAAAATGATAAGGACAATGTGACCAGCAGGATCATAAAGGGACATCTTTGGATAAACCTTACCACTAGCTCTGCTTTGGTATGCCACTGGGTGGCAATGAGTTAATTACATTTTTGAGCCCATAGATTAGAAGACTGCCATTTTCAACTGATTTAATGTTAATTTCATGTTCTAATAAAAGTATTGTTTAAGGTTATTTTCTGTGTGAGTTTACATTTGCTTTCATTGTGAAAATGGTTTTCTTCAGATGACATTCCCCTTTGCCAAACTCTTCACCTGAAGAAACATGTTACAACAAATTAATTGCCAAAATATGAAAAAGTGTTAATCAGTCTTGGTCTTGCAGGTTTTTCCTTGCAATTACTTTTTGATATTAGACATTTACAATTTGCATGTGAGAAGCCCCAGACATCTGTCTGGCTCGTGTTTGCTCTGGCCACTCCATTCTCTGTACAGCAAGCGTATCCAGGCAACAAGATGCTTTCATACCAGACAGTGCTGTAGGTTCAGGCGTTTCTGAAGTGAGTATGTTGCTGTTCAACTACAACTGTCGATGAAATATTTAGCTAAAACAGGGAATTTATAGTTTACATTGTTTATTCGTCTTATTTCTTCGTTGTGAAACAACTTGCTGCACCTTTCTAAAGAAACAGTCCACTTGCTAATAGCTAGCTAGTTAGCTTTCGCTAGCTAGCCAATTTATTATTGAACACTGTCATACCTTGCTAACGTTAGTAGAAGTAGGAACCTAAGTAGGTTTCAAATTAGACTTGCAGAAAAGAGCTATTAAACATAGCTAGATTGGGGGCGTAATACATTTAGATATTTTTCATCAACAAACTGACAACTAAGCACATTGTGCTCCAATCGTTTTTTTTTTTTTGCTAGCTACTGCCCTCATGGTACCCATCCATTTCAAATTGCATTTGTCTATTCTCTGAAAATACACCAGGACTGTGATGAGTTGAGTCATGTCAGGTATTGGAACCGAGAGCAATGACCCCTTGCCTAGCCCTCCAGAGGAACAGCAGGCCACAACTGGCCTCGACAAGGATGAAGAGGATCTGCATCAGAGAAAAGAGGAGGATAGTAAAGGGAAGGGTGAAATGAGTGATCGTGTCAGTGGACAGAATGGGGAACCCAAGACAGATGATCAGAATCCAACTGTCTCTCAAGTCTACACAGCCACTAAAATGACACTGTTACCGAAGTCCCCTCATGTAAAAACCCACGCACTGGTAAATGAAATTAGCTTTTTATCATACACATTTTTATTCAACTATATATCTAAGAAAAAAAGCACAATATGTGAAAAATGTAATGTGTTTGGTGACAGACACTGGAGTGGGCCTTTGGGATGAACAGGGCTCTTCCTGTCTTCAGCCTTCAGGACCAGGATCAGCTGGTGATCCTGTATGGTGGCACCAATGTAGCCGTCATGTACGACCAAACATCAAATTCACAACACGTCCTTCAGGTAAGGCCCAGCAGTTGCCAAAATGCACTCAAAGGTCAGAAGTTGGCAAAAGCCTGTGGGTATAGGGAGTGAGTGCTATGTCTATGCTGTTAGGAATGCCAGTGTTCAATGGCAAAGGTAAAGCGAATAATAACTGTTCAAGGCAAATAGTATTGACATAAACTTGAAGGTCACCTTCCACAGGGTCACAGCAGCCCCATTTCGTGTTTGTGTGTGAGTGAGGACAGGCGCTGGCTGGTGACAGCAGACCGAGGACAGGAAAGTCTGGTGATCATTTGGGACTCCTTTTCAGGGTAGAACAATATTCTAACAGTACATTTATATTTTTGATGTATCTGTTTCAATTTGTTATTCTGAAACAGTGGTTGTTTGGCTTATGTTTCAGGATTCCTGTGCGGACATTATTTGACAGTCACCCTGAGGGCGGTGTTGCAGTTTTGGCACTGTCAAAGGACTCCAAATACCTGGTAACAGTTGGAGCTGGAGATGTTCAGGTAAGCTCAGTGTTGGGGAAGCTACAATGGAAATATAGTTTACCAAACTACCAATTACTTCACACTGGAAGAAGTTAAGCTACACAAAGCTACCCTAAAGAAAAATATAGTTTACTTAACTAAAGTTACTTTTAAAAAGTAGTTCACTAAATCCAAACTACTTTGTGAAAAAGTATCATAGCTAAATCTAAAACCTCTTTAAAATAGCATGCCTGCCAAAGTTAGTATTTATTTTCAGTAATGCCAATTACCTCACTGAAGACATTTCTTAAAAACGTATACTCGGTCATAACAGACTTTATATGGGCAAATACATTTCATAGAATAAAAAGGAAAGTTTTACATCTTCCTAAGTCTGAGGGGGGTTTTAACCTTCCAGACTTGGAATTGTATCAACTCGCCACCCAAGGCTTTTACTTGCAACATATAGTTAAACGTACTGAAGAGGAGCAATGGGTACATATTGAAGATGTGCATGCTCATCCCCAGAATCTTTTTACGTGTCTATTTTTAAAGGATAAAGCTAAGAATATTAACAACTTCATAGTTAAGAACACTATAAAAGTATGGGAGAAAATTAAATGGATTCTACAAAAAACAATATCCCACCCTAAAAACACACCCTTATGGAACAGTCCTTGGATAGCTTTTCAGAGTTAATCGACGAATTGGGCTACATGGAAAACTAAAGTAATGGAAACCGTCAATGACTTGGTAACAGGAAATAAATGTATTTCCATGACAGAATTAAATACATTTTAGACTGACTAATGTAGATAGTATTATATACACACAACTTAAAAGTTACATATCATGAAATGTCGATTTGAAATATTTTGGACATCAGAGCAACCTTCAGGGAATCTTATTTGAGTCAGAAAAGGATGTTCATATGATAGGGAATATATACCAAACCTTTGCAGAGAGCATATCCAACTAACAATCTCTTAGAAAAAAATATAAACTACTGGAACCAAGTTCTAAAAAGAGTTGATGTTGACACAAGATGGAGGGAAAGTTGGAGCATAACTAACGAAATTACAGTTAATGAAAATGTATGCATAATCCACTACAAACTAATGTATAGAATGTATTATATGTGAGACAAAATTCACAAATTCTACAGCACAAGGGCAGAGTCATGTCTCAAGTGTAAAACTAATAATGACTCAATAATCCATGCTTTCTGGGAATGCTATAAAGTCCAGAAGTTGTAGGCGGAGCTAGAAATTGGGCTGTCAGAAGTATTACAATGTAAACTTACTTTTAATCGATCTGTCTGCATATTTCCAGACATGGCATATGGGGGTGTAGTTAGATAGATAGAATAATGTGTAATTCAGCTGAGCCAGCCAAGCTGCTCTTTTTTTTAAGGCCCATGTTAAAGTTGAGGGGAAACATAAATTGTGAAATCTACTAGTGCTTTTTTGAATGTTTGGATGAGTGTGTGTCCCAATTTATAATGTTTAGGTTAGAGGTCGACCGATTCATCGGCATGGCCGATTAATTAGGGCCGATTTCAAGTTTTCATAACAATCGGTAACCTGCAATCCATGAGGAGACTGCGTAGCAGGCTGACCACCTGTTACGCGAGTGCAGCAAGGAGTCAAGGTAAGTTGCTAGCTAGCATTAAACTTATCTTATAAAAAACAATCAATCTTAATTAACATAATCACTAGTTAACTACACATGGTTGATGATATTACTAGTTTAACTAGCTTGTCCAGAGTTGCATATAATCAATGCGGTGCCTTTATCATCGAATCACAGCACATCAATGCGGTGCCTTTATAATTTATCATCGAATCACAGCCAACTTCGCCAAACGGGTGATGATTTAACAAAAGCGCATTCGCGAAAAAAGCACAATCGTTGCACAAATGTACCTAACCATAAACATCAATGCCTTTCTTAAAATACACAAGTATATATTTTTTTAAACCTGCATATTTAGTTAAAATAAATGTATGTTAGCCGGCAATATTAACTAGGGAAATTGTGTCACTTCTCTTGCGTTCAGTGCAAGCAGAGTCAGGGTATATGCAGCAGTTTGTGCCGCCTGGCTCGTTGCGAAGTCTGTGAAGACCATTTCTTCCTAACAAAGACCGTAATTAATTTGCCAGAATTTTACATAATTATGACTTAACATTGAAGTTTGTGCAATATAACAGGAATATTTAGACTTAGGGTTGCCACCCGTTCGATAAAATACAGAACGGTCCCGTATTTCACTGAAAGAATTAACGTTTTGTTTTTCGAAATTATAGTTTCTGGATTTGACCATATTATTGACCTAAGGCTCGTATTTCTGTGTGTTTATTATATTATAATTAAGTCTATGATTTGATATTTGATAGAGCAGTCTGACTGAGCGGTGGTGGGCAGCAGCAGGCTCGTAAGCATTCATTCAAACAGCCCTTTCCTGCGTTTGCCAGCAGCTCTTAGCAATGCTTGAAGCACAGCGCTGTTTATGACTTCAAGCCTATCAACACCCGAGATTAGGCTGGCAATACTATAGTGCCTATAAGAACATCCAATAGTCAAAGGTATATGAAATACATAGTACAGAGAGAAATAGTCCTATAATAACTACAACCTAAACCTTCTTAACTGGGAATATTGAAGACTCATGTTAAAAGGAACCACCAGCTTTCATACGTTCTCATGTTCTGAGCAAGGAACTTAAACTTTAGCTTTTTTACATGGCACATATTGCACTTTTACTTTCTTCTCCAACACTGTGTTTTTGCATTTAAACCAAATTGAACATGTTTCATTATTTATTTGAGACTAAATTGATTGTATTTATGTATTATATTAAGTTAAAATAAGTGTTCATTCAGTATTGTTGTAATTGTCATTTATTACAAAAATATATATATATAAAAATGTGCCGATTTAATTGGTATCGGCGTTGAAAAATCATAATCGGCCGACCTCTAGTTTAGGTGTATGTTGTTAATTGAACTTAAACACACACACAGTGGACAGGACTTTCTGATCTGTTCACAGCGAGTTTGTATATGGGACTGGACAAATGAGACAGAGGATCCATTGTGTGTAACTGACCTCAACCAGGAGTATGGTTTTCAGGTAAGCTTTTATGGTCTCACTATATTTAAGATGGTGTATATAATTGAATACATTCATATGATAATATCTGCAGTAATGTATGACTTTACAACATGTTCTGATTTAAATTCCTTTTCAGAATCACATCATTTTTAATCCCAACGACATCACTCAGCTGCTCAGCAACAGTGAGAGCCAAGTCTTATTTTACACCAGGGCAAGTACCACAGTTTTGTTTTGCTCTGGGTTTAACACTGCTAGTTATCAGCTATCGTTACAGTAAATGATTGTCAGTTATTTCTTTCAGGACAAGCAACACCTTGATTATATTGCCCCAGAGCTCTTAGACAAGGTAAGGACGCTACCTGTTTAGTTGTTTATAGAACCTGTAATCATGTCATTGTAATAATCTCACCTTTCACTCTCTGGTGGTTTCACCATCTTTTCAAAGACTTTCAACAAGGTTGTGGGCATGCTGAGCCAGTCTGTGTTCCACTGGAGGGGGCTTCAGGCCCTCTCGGCCACCTCCGCAGGCAACTTGGTGCTGTGGGACATGGTTAGGGCCTCCTCTACCTCAAGACCCCTCGTTAGGAGAGCCGTCAAGCTCATCCCCCTCCAGAAGGACGGCATCACCGTGCTCACTCTGACTGACAGGTGAACATGCAACATTCAAGGTTTCAAACAACGCTGAAACAGGAGCTTTATCTTTCTGCTTGGAGTTCAACTCCCTTACCACTATTGAAGTATTGTTATTTGTATTGCAGCCTGGTATGTGTAGCTGTTGTTCTCTAACTGTTGCTCTCCTTGTATATCCCCATGGTCTTTGATTCCTTAGCTTCATTGTGACTGGTGACACTCTGGGCCATGTGAAATTCTATGATGAGAACTTCAAGCTCATCAGCTGGTACAGTGAATTCAACCTGGATCCAATCACATCAATCTCCTTTTCCAAGGAAGTTCCACCCAACAGCAGCCAGGGTTATCTGAAGGACTGCACTCTGGAAGCCAAGATGTTTGTTATCCGGTGAGAATCAGTGTGATGCCAGTTTGTGCCCCAGTGTAGGTGTAACGTATTTGCTTTGTTCTCCTTCCCCCTCTAAACCCCCCTCTCGTCTGTAGGAACTTTGTCCTGTCTACAGTCAGCTCGACGGTGGTACATGTGAATGCACAGGGTGGTGTGCTGCAGACGTTGCTGCGCGAGCATTGCGAGGCACTGCACGCTGTGGCCTGTCACCCCCAGCAACCAGTTGTTGCCATGGGTAGCCACAGCGGCATCCTGAAGGTGTGGGACTATGAGCGCAAGGTGTCCATCTGCAGCAGGGTCTTTGAGAAGGAGAGGCATATTCAGTGCATCGCCTATGACCCCCAAGGTGATGCAGCAGAGGCTTTTTTTTGTCTGTTTAATTTCCTATACAGTAAAACTATATTCATACGTAGAAAGATCTCACATTTTCTCAAATTCAAATTGTGGTGTATGGATAACTCCCCTTAGAACATATTATCTGTCTGTGTGTGAGTTGGCTCAGCTTTGACCAGGCTATCTTGTGTGTGTGAACAGTGGCGTAAAAATACTTTAAAGTACTACTTAAGTATTTTTGGGGGGTATCTTATACTTTTACTCCACTACATTCCTAAAGAAAATAATGTACTTTTTACTCCATACATTTTTCCTGACACCCAAAAGTACTAGTTACATTTCGAAGGCACAACAGAACATTTTTCCAATTCACACAATTATCAAGAGAACATCCCTGGTCATCCCTAATGGCTCTTATATGGCGGATTCACTAAACACAAATGCTTCGTTTGTAAATTATTTCTGAGTGTTGGAGTGTGCCCCTGGCTATCCGTAAAATAATAAAACAAGAAAACACATTCAGTCTGGTTTGCTTAATACAAGGAATGTGAAATGATTTATACTTTTACATTTACTTTTGATACTTAAGTATATTTCAAACCAAATACTTTTAGACTTTTACTCAAGTAGTGTTTTACTGTGTGACTTTTACTTGAGTCATTTTCTATTAAGGTATCTTTACTTTTATTCAAGTATGACAATTGGGTACTTTTTCCACCACTGTGTGTGAATAGGATTTTATTTGGCGGTTGGCTTTGCAAGTGGATCTGTCCATGTACTGGATGCTTGCACATTGCTGAGTGAGGCAGAGGAGCGCTTCAACTTCAGCCAAGACTGCATCACTCACATTACTTTCTCTCCAGACTCCCTCTACCTGGCCACAGCGGTGAGCAGACACACTATGTGGTTCTGGCATTGGGATAGGGAAAGTAACAGGTTTGAGCCCTCTACCTTGAAGCCTTATAATCAAACTGAAGTTGTATTTTCCCCTCCTGTTTTGTTGCTACTGTCAGGATGCTGGAAGAGCGGTGATGGTGTTCTGCTTGTACACCGGTAAGAGCATGCAGCGCTGGAAATACCTGGGGAGACACCACTCCCACTATAAGCCCATCAGGGACCTCCTATTTGGGGTGTACCTGGACAGCACCCAACCCAGACTACTCTCCCTGGGCATGGACCGCAGGCTGGTGAGTCCCAATCCCTCACACTTATTATAGGAGGACTCTGGTTTACTTACATGCCATGTTTCTTCACATGCTGAACCACTAGACATGCTGACTCACTTTGGATAACTTTGCCTTGGTGTGTGGTGGTGATTGCCCAGGTGGAGTATGATCTGCAGAACAGCAAAGTCAAGGATGAGCTGCTGATCCTGAGCTCTGAGCGCATTGAGCAGAGCGCTGTGCCCACCTGTATGGCCTGGTACCCACCCCTCACCACAGAGGACTTCCTGCTCACCGCCTCGGATCTTTACAAAATGAAGCTTTTCAACAGCACCACCAAAATGTGCAGGTCAGCGGCCAAATAACAGAGTCTGTAAAAGCATGATTAGTACTCTTATTTTTGGTCATCTCTGTGTCATTGGGGTGTAGTATGAAGGCCACAAATGAATACTTCTGGTTTCTCTTGCAGAAAGACACTCCTCGGTCCCACATACGGGTCTCCAGTTGAAAAGATGGCCATGCTTCCATTTTCTAAGGACCATGACCCTAGTGCTCATTACATGGCATACATCACAAATGACAAGGTAAGTGTTGAGTCACTCCCAATCATATCAAACCACCTTCTCCTAAGTCAGATCAAATGTCTTAATTTAAGGGCCAGACTTGTGTGTATTTGTTGCCTAATGAAGAGATACTGGTTTCAGTGTAACTTCATTGTTCTTTTTCAAGGTGGGTGTCCAGATTCTGCCCATTGATGGGAACCCCCACAAGTCCTCTGCTCTGATCTGCCACCCAACAGGGGTGTCTGCTATGGCCTGCTCCTATGACAGTCGATATGTCTTCACTGCTGGGGGGTCTGACTGCACAGTCCTCTCATGGGAGATTAGTTTAAAGTGAGTAGACCCTTCACTGAATAGACCCTTGAGTTGTCCTGTTGAACTGAATCGTTATTTCTTGTTGTGTGTTTAGTGCATTAGAAGCTGCTGCATCCCTAGGTGGAAAAGAGCTGATCCCCTTCTACAGCCTCCTGGATGGAGGGAGAGACGGGGAACTCTTTAGAGTAGGTTAAAGTGATATATTTATCATGTAACCATCAATATTCATAACTGTATAGAGTGGGGTACATCAGTTGTTATGGCTGTACAATACTTGTTTGTTCTGACACTAATTTTTCTCTTTAGGAAATGGAGGACTTTTTCTATTACTGTCAGCTGCGTAACCAAGGCATTGACTCCATGGAGATGCGACAGGTGTCCACCCGAATCCCCCTAGCAGAGGTCCCCTTTGTCATGAGGGCTCTGGGCTTCTTCCCCACTGAGCAAGAGGTACACAGTCCTCAATGAGGACTAATGTGATGACTAGGCTAATTTGGAAACGATTGATCAATCTATGTCTTTGATCATTTTCTGTTTTCTTACCTGTTTTTCAGTGATAATAACATCTTCAGTTCTAAAAATGAGTTAAGTTCAGTATAGAAAGAGTAATGTTTGTTGATCATGACTCTATCCAGCTGGAGGACATGCAGAACGAAGTCAAGTTCAGCAGGTATGCTGAGTCTGGGAGATATGTGACCGACATAGACCTGGAGGAGTTCATTAAGCTCTACGTCAACCACCGGCCAGCGTTTGGCATCTCTAGGAAGGAACTGCTTCACACCTTCCAGGTCCTGGGTGACTCCTATGTGATGGGAGAGCCTGTGGTGAACAAGAACGAGCTGCTGGAACTCCTCCAGGACAGAGGTGTGCTGTGTAGCTGCCTGTAAATCGGCATCTTCTTAGTCCCCACACATTTCTGGTTGCTGTGTCTATCATTTTATGCAGGGTAGTGTCAGTATCTACAATTTGCAAGCGTTATGTACTTATGTTCCTTTGTTCTGTGTCAGTAATGGGATTTCATTCTAATAACACGTCAACCCTGTTTTTGCCTCAGGGGAACACATGACTGAAAATGAGCTGGCAGAATGTTTCACCACACTGGTAGGACTAAATTCAGAAGGGGGGGGACCTGAGCTGGGAGCTTTTGAATGTGATGGTATGTATCACCATGTTCAGTTTAGAGTAGTGTCTAAAAATCTCGTAATGAGACTGAAATTACACGGTTTTGATAGTCTACCATTAAAACTGTGTGTGTGTGTGCGTTGGACAGATGCAGAAGATGTGTTGGAGAGTGAGATCCCAGAGGAGATTTCCATGGAAACATTTGCAAGTGATATCCTGGGATTCCCCATTTATATTAAAGAGATTCTTCACTCCTCCCAAGAGGGAATGTTGTCCCCCTCAGGATCAGAAGTTGCATAGGAATTACATGTACTGCATGTGCGAGTGTGGGGCTCATTCTATAAAAGACTCATGGGAAGATTGTAGTTCATGAAGCACCCACAAACATGATTGACAGCCGTTTCCTTATGGGTGTAGTTTGATATGACCTTTTATTGGATATAAATAGCTAATAAAGATAAATTGAAAACATCAGATGTTATGATATATTAAAAATGTAGAAACATTTAATTGCAAATGTATTTCATTTATTCATCCACTATAATTGTTTACCTTATTGTGTTAAGTAAAAAAGTATAATTAATTCATCAATAGCCTATGCATTAACTAACTTTCTGGGAGACTTTCAAAATAAAGGCCAAAAAACTCGTCTGAAATAGTGCAACTTCTCTCCTGACTGTCAACAAAAACACCCAAAAAGTGTGCGTGCAAGCCATTGAGCAATAAAAGAACTGTAGAAGCGCTTTGCGCTGTTCACGGCGCAGGCGCGTTACTTCCTCCTAGAGCTCTCTTCGGTGTGTTTGCGTTGTCTAAACTGCCGGCGAGTTTAACCAAATATTTTACCAATAGCAGCTATGTCGGGCAGGTCGGTCCGCGCGGAGACACGGAGTAGGGCGAAAGATGACATCAAGCGGGTTATGGCTGCTGTTGAGAAAGTACGAAATTGGTAAGAGGGAACGCGTTATCTAAGAGAGCAGCAATGCTAGTGGGGGAGGAGAGACCAGGAGAAGAAAGAACGAAATACACACTAAATCAAATTTGGTCGGATGATACCTCGGCTCAGGTGTACTGCACCCTCTCGCCTTGATCTGGGAGGAGGTCGCCGCTTAAAACACTTATAATGTAGGAATATTACATCTATTCATAAAAAAATGTGGGTTGAACCTAGAAGCCATTTCGTTGCTGTTCGAGCATTCTGTAATGCACTAGAAGCCTGGTAGGTTACTGCTTTTTCACCGCTCGAATGGTATCAATATTAATTTCAGAGCCGTAGTTCGACGACAGCGGTATAGTGAGAATAGTTTATGTTCGCGGGGTTTTAAATTTAGCGCTTGGAGAGGTTCGTTCTTTTGTGTCCTCCAAATAGAGGGAGCGCGTGCAGTGGTGGTGGGTACACGAACTGCAAAGCCCGAATTGTTTTACAATTGTATTTTGTATGACTAATAATAGGCCCCTATAGTTTACTGTCATGTGGATTTGCTTGCAAGTAGCCTAAAAGTATAATCACCACTAAATTTAGCCGAAATAATTGATTTGAGGCTATTATAGGCAGTCATTGGGTCTAGAAAGAAGTAACAACAAATTCCTAAACCTCAAATTAACTTGCCAAAGTAAATGTATCATGACATTTTCTATTGGGAATTGTAATTTAAATTGATAGTTTACTAAAATATTGGGTTTTGTTGACATTTCAAATTGAATACATCAATTGCAAACAAGTGTTATTAATTCCTTGTGTAACTAATGCAGGGAGAAGAAATGGGTAACTGTCGGCGACACATCCTTGCGAATCTACAAGTGGGTGCCTGTGACCGAACCCAAGTCAAATGATGTAAGTCCTCCACAGGGTGTTTGGGGCACCACATTTGCTTAATAGTTTTTGCAGATCCTTGCAGAATGATCAACAACATGTGCTTCCTTTCCTCATGTCTTTTCCAATTCCTAATTACAGAAACTTGTCCACAATTATCTATTATATTGAGATAAAGTACATCAATATGTAATTCTTAATAAATCTGTAATAAATAGCACCACTTCAGCATTGTATGTGCTATCTTGCAGAAGAGCAAAAATAAGAAGAAAGCCAACAATGACAAGTATGGGTCGGAGATCACAACACCAGAAAACAGCTCCTCTCCCGGAATGATGGATATGCATGGTAAGCTAAAAAAAGGGGCAAAATACTTAAAAAATTATGTTCTTTGGTTCAATAATAGTTGTAAATTCATCTTTGTCACTTTCTGTATCTTTCAGATGATAACAGTAACCAGAGCTCCATTGCTGACTGCTCTCCCATGAAGCAGGAGAACAGCAACAGTGCCAGCCCTGCCCAAGAGGCCATGGCAACTTCCCAGAGTGACGGCATCGAGGCCAAGAGTGACCAGAGTCAGTCCCCTGGCAAAGAGCAGCTGAAGAGCACAGACAGCAAGAGTGGTCAGTATATATGCTACCTAGCACAGAAAGGGAGAGCACTGTCTTAGTTTCAACTAAACCATACCATATACATACTGCAACTTGTCCTCATTAGCCCTGCTCTTGTTCTTACCTCAAGGTATTTTCTAAGAGTAGTGCCAACTTGTCAAAAAATATGGTTTAACTTGACAGGCAGACTGCTTTCACCCAGCCCTCATAATCCCAGAATTGCACTGCTGTCTCAAGGTCAAAAGGGTACATGTTATGGCTTGTAGTGATGAGGTTCATAAAGAACATTAGGTGAACAAAATGTTCTTCAGTATTCATCAATGTCATTGGCAGCATTAGCAACATTTCTAAGAATTAACCCATCACCATACAGAGAATGGCTTTGAAAACATTGAGCAAGTTTTTGTTTAAATATTTCATCTAAAGATTCATATTGACAAACCATAATCAATGATAAGGTTATAGAATATATAATTAAATGCTAAACATGGCAGTATTGTTTTTTTTTTAAATAAGAAAAAAAGAGGGCATCTACGGAGAGATTTGTTCAAGTCTGAACAACAACAGTTTGTCAAATATACTATATATATACAAAAGTATATGGACACCCCTTAAAATTAGTGGATTCAGCTATTTCAGTCACACCTGTTTCTGACAGGTGTATAAAATTGAGCACACAGCCATGCAATCTCCATAGATTAATATTGGTAGCAGAATGGCCTTACTGAAGAGCTCAGTGACTTTCAACGTAGCACCGTCATAAGATGCCACCTTTCTAACAAGTCAGTTCGTCAAACTTCTACCCTGATAGAGCTGCCCCAGTCAACTGTGAAGTGGAAACGTTTAAGAGCAACAACGGCTCAGCCGCGAAGTGGTAGGCCAAACAAGCTCACAGAACGTGACTGCAGAATACTGAAGCACTTAACAATCGTCTGTCCTCGGTTGCAACACTCACTACCGAGTTCCAAACTGCCTCTGGAAGCAACGTCAGCACAATAACTGTTCGTCAGGACCTTAATGAAATGGGTTTCCATGGCCGCAGCCACACACAGGCCTAAGATCACCATGCGCAATGCCAAGCATCGGCTGGAGTGGTGTAAAGCTCGCCGCCATTGGACTCTGGAGCAGTGGAAACGCATTCTGTGGAGTGATAAATCACGCTTCACCATCTGGCAGTCCAATGGTGGAATCTGGGTTTGGTGGATGCCAGGATAACGCTACCTTCCACAATGCATCGTGCCAACTGTGAAGTTTGGTGGAGGAGGAATAATGGTCTGGGGCTGTTTTTCATGGCTCAAGCTAGGCCCTTTAGTTCCAGAGAAGGGAAATCTTAACGCTACACTATACAATCACATTCTATACGATTCTGTGCTTCCTACTTTGTGGCAACAGTTAGTTTCCTGTTTCAGCATGACAATGCCCCCGTGAACACAGCGAGGTCAATACAGAAATGGTTTGTCAAGATCGGTGTGGAAGAACTTGACTGGCCTGCACAGAGCCCTGACCTCAACCCCATCAAACACCTTTGTGATGAATTGTAACAATGACTGCACTAACGTTCTATCGGCTGAATGGAAGCAATGGAAGCAAGTCCGCAGCAATGTTCCAACATCTAATTGAAAGCCTTCCCAGAAGAGTGGAGGCTGTTGTAGCAACAAAGGGGAACCAACTCCATAGTAATGTACATGATTTTGGAATGAGACGTTCGACAAGCAGGTGTCCGTATACTTTTGGTCATGTCGTGTATTTGGAGAACAGTTTAGCTGTTATGTACTAGACTAGCGAGAAGATTGTTGGCTCCTCTTGTGGGCTTGAACAAAGGATTTCACTAAGGGTTGCTGTAGTTTCTGTAGTAATGAGCTGTTAAAACAGTCTGCCATGCTAATGCCGTTTGAGGACAGAGTTCAAAACTCATCAAACTACAGTACGTCAACTTGTCATTGATGCGGTTTTTACCACGTCGTAAGCTAAACACCCTTGAAAGAGTATTTAACATAATCCAATATCAGCCCTTTGTTCTGTACATGGATGTGACTCCGCATTGTCTTTCTTGCCACAAGATGGTGCTGTAGTGTAGACTTTGAAGTCAGCTACAATAGGGCATTTGTGTCATCACCCAGAATTGGTCATGTCATTTTGGAGAAAATACAGGTTAATAAATCTTTCTGGGTCATTTCGCAAACAGGCCTTGTCTACCAAGTCCTGCGATAATACACACCAATCAAGGTCACTGATTGCCGACTCTGAAGTTGAAACTATTGTGGAAAGTGAATAACACAGCAAATTCACTTGCAGTTGCCCCTTGTTGGAATTGTATGTTCTCTTTTAATCAGAACTGTTACAGAAGTAGTAGGAATAGTATACAAACACTTGTCTTGTTTTCTTATTTTATTTGCTTAAAGCATATTGTCTCCCATGGTTATGCACTGAGACAGACTTTCTGGTATTGCAGGAAATGTTCACCCCTCAGCATTTTCAAACACAAGCACACCTAAGAGAGACCGAAGGTCCACAGGAAGGAATGAACCATCCTCGGACACTCCTCAAGATTCTCAGGTGCTCCCCTCCACCACCATCCAAGACTAGAATGTCTTTGTACAGGTACAGTGCATTCGGAAAGTATTCAGCCCCCTTGACTTTTTCCACATTTTGTTACGTTACAGCCTTATTCTATATACTTTTTTAAATGTCATCAATCTACACATAATACCCCATAATGACAAAGCAAAAACTGATTGACATTTTTTGCTAATTTATTGAAAATGAAACATAACTTATTTACATATTCAGACCCTTTGCTATGAAACTCTAAATTGAGCTCAGGTGCATCCTGTTTCCATTGGTCATCCTTGATGTTTTTACAACTTAAATGGAGTCCACCTGTGGTAAATTCAATTGACTGGACATGATTTGGAAAGGCACACACCTGTCCATATAAGGTCCCACAGTTGAAAGTGCATATCAGAGCAAAAACCAAGCCATGAGGTCGAAGGAATTGTCCGTAGCGCTCCAAGACAGGATTGTGTCGAGGCACCGATCTGGGGAATGGTACCAAAAAATGTCTGCAGCATTGAAAGTCCCCAAGAACACAGTGGCCTCCATCATTCTTAAATGGAAGAAGTTTGGAAGCACCAAGACTCTTCCTAGAGCTGGCCACCCGGCCAAAAACTGCGCAATCGGGGAAGAAGGGCCTTGGTCAGGGAGGTGACCAAGAACCCGATGGTCACTCTGACAGAGCTCCAGAGTTCCTCTGTGGAGATGGGAGAACCTTCCAGAAGAACAACCTTTTCCGCAGCACTTCACCAATTAGGCCTTTAAAGTGGCCAGACGGAAGCCACTTCTCAATAAAAGGCATGTAAATGCCCGCTTGGAGTTTGCCAAAAGGCACCTAAAGGACTCTCGAACCATGAGAAACAAGTTTCTCTGGTCCGATGAAACCAAGATTGAACTCCTTGGCCTGAATGCCAAGCGTCACGTCTGGAGGAAACCTGGCACTATCTCTACAGTGAAGCATGGCGGTGGCAGCATCATGCTGTGGGGGTGTTTTTCAGTGGCAGGGACTGGGAGACTAGTCAGGCTCTAGAGAAAGATGAATGGCGCAAAGTACAAAGAGATCCTTGGTGATAACCTGCTCCAGAGCGCTCAGGACCTCCGACTAGGGGCGAAGGTGCACTTTCCAACAGGACAACGACCCTAAGTACACTGCCAAGACAAGGCAGGAGTGGCTTGGGAACAAGTCTCTGAATGCCCTTGTGGCCCAGCCAGAGCCCGGACTTGAACCCGATCTAACGTCTCTGGAGAGACCTGAAAACAGCTGTGCAGCAACGCTCCCCATCCAACCTGTCAGAGCTTGAGAGGATCTGCAGAGAAGAATGGGAGAAACTCCCCAAATACAGGTGTGCCAAGCTTGTTGCATCATACCCAAGAAGACTTGATGCTGTAATCGCTGCCAAAGGTGCTTCAACAAAGTACTAATTAAAGGGTCTGAATGCTTATTTAAATGTGACATTTTTATATATATATTTGCAAAAATGTCTAAACCTGTTTTTGCTTTGTCATTATGGGGTATTGTGTGTAGATTGATGGGGGGCAAAAAACAAGTTGATCCATTTTAGAATAAGGCTGTAATGTAACAATGTGTAATAAGTCAAGGGGTCTGAATACTTTCTGAATGCACTGTAACTGCCAAAATAAAGGAAACACTTGAGTAAATGGGGGATACAAAGTATATTAAAAGCAAGTTCTTCCACACAGGTGTGGTTCCTGAGTTAAGTAAGCAATTAACATCCCATCATGCTTAGGGTCATGTGTAAAAACGCCCAGTTGCCTATTATTTTGATTACCATGGCTAGAAGAGATCTGTGACTTTGAGGGGTCTCAAATGAGCATAGGGGGTTTAAAGGGTGTGTCTGTCTCAGTTACCAGAGCTCAACCCAATTGAACACTTGAGAGATTCTGGAGTGGTGCCTGAGACTGCATTTTCCACCACAATCATCAAACACCAGATGGAATTTCTCTTGGAGGAATGGTGCCACATGCCTCCAATAGCGTAGATTCTACAAGTGTCTGGAACGTTATGGCGCATTGAAGCTGTTCTGGCAGGCCGTGGTGGCCCAACACCCTAAGACACTAAGTTGGTGTTTCCTTTATTTTGGAAGTTAACTGTATGTTTTAGTCAATTAGAAATTTGATTGATGCAGTATAATGAAACTAATTTAGACATTAGTATTTTAATGAGAAGCTTAAATGTTTCCTGAAATATTTTCTTTTTTTGCAGGAATCAGAAGATGGCACTCCTCCCAATAAGAAGGGGAAGTTGGAAACTCCCTCAGATTTCCTCAAAACCAGCTAACTTATCTTTTACCATCACCAATTCCTTGATCTGTTGCCATGTCCTCAGCCCTCCTGTGTCTTAATTTCTTTATTTTTCTGAATTGGTCCAAGTGGAGTCCAGCACCCACCTCTACCCCAAAAAAGACTTGAAAACTTCAACTAACCAGGATCAGCTGGATGGGGCAGTGTCGACCTAAACTGCAGCTAAATCTTATTTTGCCACACATCCGCTATTTTTGTTCTTCTCAAGTATATGTACATATATTTAGTTTTTGATCATGCGGGTCAACACACTGTTTGAATCCTTCCGTCTGAATCCTCTTAAGATCTGTTGGTTCTGCTGCTGTTCTGTTTATTACTTTGACAGTAAAACATTTAGTTAATTTAACTAAAGACAACACCTACATATTTAGTGCCACTCAGTCAGTCGCATATCTATTTCCTTTACTCCTCTTATGGAGACTCACTTGTAGCATAGTCCTGCTACCAGATTAGTTGTGTACCTTGAATTACCAGAATAATGAAAAACGTGTTGATTTGTTTAAATCGTATGTATACTTCACTCTGGTATAACAAGTGCCCAGTTTTCGTTAACCTGTAAAGCATTTTTCAGTGCATATGTAGGCTGTTTGGTTATAGATGGCTCTTTGAATACCTCACTGGAGTCCAGCAGTGCTGGCAACACTATGTATAGATTATTAAACTAAGTATAACCTTTATTTGCAAACTGTAAGTAGCCTAAATAGTTGTTTCCTTGTTAGCCTTTGCCCAACTAAAAATGCCTTTTTAAATTGGCCTGGCTACAGAAAGTCAAATGTTGACTATTGTCTTTTGGGACCCTTATTTTATTTTATTGTACAGTTGGTTTTAGCTAACTAGCCATTTTATTGCACATATTGATTCTATGTAAAAAAAAAAAAAAAAATTAAACCTGTTACACAGCTACAATGCAGAGTGTAGGCAGCATGTTGCCATATCATGTTCCCCAACTGGCAGGCTGAGTTTGCCTCACAGGTAGTTTTATTTGGCCCCAGAAGTTTTCTAAACAAAACAATTTTATACAGTGCATTTGCGAAGTACTCAGACCCCTTGACCGTTTCCATATTTTGTTACAATAAAGCCTTATTCTAAGATGGATTAAGGGAGAAAAAAAATACATTTTGTATTTAATCAGTTTTAGGAAAAGGCTGGAACGTAACAAAATGTGGAAAAGGTCAAGGGGTCTGAATACCTTCCGAGTAGTGCACTTATACGGAATTTTCCTTGATGGACCCGACTGTAAAAACACTAGGAAATCAGCACCAAGTGATTTTCATTTTGGAAATAGAGACACGTGATCTTATTCAAACGTAAGCAAGGTTTGAAATTATTGTTTTAGTCAAATATCTGTTGCAGTCGTCAAATTATTTGTAATTATGTCCCGATTATTCGCTCAAAAAAAGGGAATTTAGTTGAAGTACACACATGAAACAAGTATTTAGCCATGTCCATAAAGCAATCGAGATTAAAACTGAAAATATGTAATTTACAAACAACGAAAGTCAGATACTCCTAGTCTGGGTACCAGTCTCTAACATTCTACTGTTTGTATTCCATGTCTGCCAAACATGACATGGGGTGGAATTAAATAGCTAGCTATTTACGCCTGCTACGTTAGGTTAGCTGAACAGAGACTGGCAACCAGGCTAGTTATTTTGAGCCCGCTGCTCTCGAGTGGAGGGCGTTTCTGTGACTCCATCCAATCACATTTGCAGACATGACGGAGCAGTTGGTCCCACTGGAAATCCCTCGACACTAGCAACACTTTTGTTAGCTGATGCTAGCCTACCAGAAAAAGAGGATATACTCCAAAGACTGGCTGCCAACAATTCAACGTATATATCTCAAAGGGTCAAACAACACGGGAAAATGTATTCGAACGAGCAAAGTATCAGGCATAAATAATATTCACTTTTCTTTGTTTTAACTCGCTAACTATGGGAACAGCTAGCAAATAGGTCCAGAATAACAGCTAGCTAAGCTATGGCTACCACCAGGGAGCTAAGACAATACCGACGTCCCACAGTGAGTGTAAAGCAGGAGCAGGACGATGACTCGGACACGGAGTCTCATCTGGGGATTAAGAAATCGGATGGACGAGAGTCACAGATAATCCACAGTGGTCATTTCATGGTATCCTCGCCGCACATTGAACACCCACCAAAAAAAGGCTACGACTTTGACACAGTCAACAAACAAACCTGTCGGACGTATCACTTCGGGAAGACCAGCACATCACATCTCTCCATTGACGCGTCCTTAACAAAACTTTTCGAATGCATGACCCTTGCATACAGGTTTGTGTCTTCATTGCTTCTCATCGTAAATAAACTAAAAGTTCAACTTTAGCTAACTAGATATCAAGCTAGCTGCCTGGCCTTTGAAAGGCCAACAATGCATTTAAATACGGGCTACATTTTGGACTATGACTTGGGTTCAAAATTGTGTTTATTAAGTTAAGGGTTTTCAATACCATGCTACCAAAGTATCCCTACTTAGCTGTTTTGTTTTTCTATTTAAGCAAAACACAAATTGGACGAGTATTTACTTTTCCAGCATCTGTCTCGAGCATCAGAATCCACGCCCAAAGACAAAGCATGAGGTGTAGCTAGTCACGAGTCTACGTTTCCAGAACAATTTTCTAAAAAAGTATAGGCTACAGTAGTGCCATAAAACAACACGCGTACAGCATGTGGAGTCCAATGCCAGATGAGAATCTAATACACTTTTATTCTTCAAAAGCTTCCTAAACAACAAGTGTAGACTAACAGTGAAATGCCTTCTTAGGGGTCTTTCCCAACAATGCAGAGAGAAAATTAAGAAATAATAGAAAAGTAAAACGCGTAATAATACAGCTTGGTCTCATAGACTAGAAGTAACATAGTAAATGTAAATCCGAGAGGCTCAAATTAGTATATGTTACGTTTGGCATGGTTACTTAAGTTAAAAACGAGTAGGGTGGATGGTTCGCCTAATTATAGTTTGTGAAAAAACAAGCAAGTACAGTGTAGATTCATTGTACCATCTAACTCGTTGTGAAACATTATATTTTCCATAAATAAAAAATATTGTATTTTCAGCTGTTTGAAGCTGGTGTTCAAAACCGAAAGTAAAATATGCAAATACAAAACTTAAGCATGGGAAGCGTAGAAGAATGACAGTAAAACAATGAATCATAAGAAACAAGGTTTATAAGTGTTTGTCCTATAGCTAGTTGATACAGTACATTCGGAAAGTATTCAGACCCTCCCCCTTCAGACTTTTTCCACATTTGTTACGTTACGGCCTTATTCTAAAATTGATTAAATCGTTTCCCCCCCTCAATCTACACACAATAACCCATAATGACAAAAACAAGGTTTTAGAAATTGTTGGGGGAAAAACCCAGAAATATTACGTAAGTATTCAGACCCTTTACTCAGTACTTTGTTGAAGCACCTTTGGCAGCGATTACAGCATTGAGTCTTCTTGGGTATGACGCTACAAGCTTGTATTTGGGGAGTTTCTCCCATTCTTCTCTGCAGATCCTCTCAAACTCTGTCAGGTTGGATGGGGAGTGTCGCTGCACAGCTATTTTCAGGTCTCTCCAGAGACCGGGCTCTGGCTGGGCCACTCAAGGACCTTCAGAGATTTGTCCCAAAGCCACTCCTGTGTTGTCTTGGCTGTGTGCTTCGGGTCGTTGTCCTATTGGACGGTAAACCTTCGCCCCAGTCTGAGGTCCTGAGCGTTCTGGAGCGGGTTTGTATCAAGGATCTCTCTGTACTTTTCTCTGTTCATCTTTCCCTAGATCCTGACTAGTCTCCCAGTCCCTGCCGCTGAAAAACATCCCCACAGCATGATGATGCTGCCACTACCATGTTTCAGCATAGCGATGATGCCAGGTTTCCTCCACATTCAGGCCAAAGAGTTCAATCTTGGTTTCATCAGACCAGAGAATCTTGTTTCTCATGGTCTGAGAGTCGTTTAGGTGCCTTTTGGCAAACTCCAAGTGGGCTGTCAAGTGTATTTTACTGAGGAGCGGCTTCCGTCTGGCCACTACTATAAAAGCCTGGTTGGTGGAGTGCTCCAAAGATTGTTGTCCTTGCAGAATGTTCTCCCATCTCCTGTAATCGCTGCCAAAGATGCTTCAACAAAGTGCTGAGTAAAAGGACTGAATACTTATGTAAATGTGATATTAAAGTTTTTTTTATTCATAATACATTTGCAAACATTTCTAAAACTGTTTACATTCTAAGGTATTGTGTGTAGATTGTTGAGGGGCAAAAATGATTTAATACATTTTAGAGTAAGGCTGTAACATAACCACATGTGGATAAAGTCAAGGGGTCTGTATACTTACCTTGCTTCAAAGTAGCCTAGCAATAATCAGACCATATCTGTGGAGGCAATTATTTTATATCAACTTTCTTTCATTGTCCAATAGCTGAGGGCACAGTCCTAGTCATATTAGCAACCCATGCTAGTTGCTACCTATTAGATCTCCCCACTTCCTATATTTCAAAGAGATATATTTAGTCTGTCACGTAAATCCGCATGCATGTGTGGTGGGCTTTTGACAAGACGTTTTCCAGCCTATTGCATTATGGAGCAAACGTTTGTGCGTAGCCTACTGCTATGTGCTTATAATGTGAAGAAATAATAGTTTATCAACATTTTAACCTAAACGTTCTAAACTGTTGCATCACTCATTGCTTTTTAAAGTTCTTTTTACGTAGCCTAGGTCTGCTGGTTGTATGAATTTGGGATCTGTCCTCTCACAACTGTCCCAGAGTCTGTTTGGAATAGGCTTTCTTTCTCGACAAGCTGACCAATAGAATAGGTCAACTTTTCTACTAAAGGGGATAGTAGTTTGACATAAGGTAGTGATTTTGATGTTTGTTTCTCATCTTGTAGGCTGAGGAAAAGTAAATGTGGACAGTTATTCTAAACATCTTCAAAGTGCGCATCAGAATTTGGTAAGAAGGGCCGCACATCGTTGCATCCTCGACTTGCATGTTCTGTTAATATGAATTACCATAATCTAAATGTGATTTCTGTCATTCTGAGCACCGTGGATGGACGCCCTAATCAGGTTATGCACCCAACGCATATGGGTCCGGTACATTTCTCAAATGTCCGGTAAATTAAAATGCTGCTGGTAGGGATGCATATTTTGGTTAATTTTGCTGCCGACTAACTGACCCTCATTAACCGGTCAAGAAACAGTAAAAAAAAAAATCAGAACAGTAAAATTAGATGACCAAAAGAATGGACACATTCAATATAGAATATTAGACATTATAAAGTATACAGTAACTACACACAAACACCCTCAGGCATTGAGGATCTCATCTTCAGAGCGTCCGATGACGTCAGGGTTAGAGGGGGTCCAGATCAGCAAACAGGTTGAACCATGCAGACATGTCCCGCGATGCACCTTTAGGAACCACACACACACACTATCAGAGATCTGTAAATAATGGTGTGATGCGTATGTTTCCACCCTAGCAATGGGAGCCGTCCCAAGGTGGAAAGGCGGGTGACAACCATAGGCCAAAATAAGCCCATAGAAACATATTGGGCTTATTTTGGACAGATTTTGGCGCGAGGGAAACCTCTTGCTTTGCCTCTTCCTCTCTGATACAATGCATGCATACAAGGACCGGACATTTTTCATTAAGAGCTTAATGGAAACGTGCAACAATAGCAAGCCTATCCTGTTATAGTTCAAAAGGCTATAGCAGCTAATAAAACAACATTTTCAAACTTTTGCCAAAATGCAATTAGCGGAAAACGCCTTTCTAAACCTAATGCGAATTAGAATCTTAGAAAAAAGGGGTATTTAATAGCAACAACTGATGGGTTACTGATATGACTAGGATTGTGCCTTTGGCTTCTGGACAACAAAAGAGAGTTGATATGAAAAACACTAGAACGGGAGAAATGCTGGTTAATGGCATGAGGAAGTCTTTAGAAAATAATTGCCTTCATGTTTCTACGGATGGATTTTTGCAAGGCTACTTTGAAGCAAGGTAAGACATGCTTCATTATTTGAAGTAAAGTAAAACTTTCAGGTTTCAAACAATTATACTGCCTCAAGCTCATATTGCAAAGTGGTGGGTGACTTGCTGATAGTCAACGGTAGGCAGGCTATGGCCTACACACCCAAATGGCGAATGGGAGATGCACTTTAATTACGATTTGAGATTGAGAAATAAAAATAGGTCATTTTTATCATGGCCACAAGTTAACACATGATTGCATTTAGAATTGTTATGTTGCACAATGGCTGGGCTTACAAAGGCAGGTTTCACTCCAGTAGCCTAGAGACTTTTTGAGGAGCTACTCTCGTGCTGTCTGACAGGTGGTAGGCTATTCTGCTCCTCAGCTCCTCAAACTAGTCTCTGTATGCTGTGCCTGTGTGATAAATAAGATGCATGACTAGGGCTGTTGCGGTGACCCCGTATTACCGCCACACCGGCAGTCACTAGTCATGAAGGCAGTCAAATTCCACGTGAACGTTTAGTCATGGTAATTAGGCTTCTCTGAGCTCTGATGCTGCTGATGGTCGTTAGTATCCTACCACACTTGCTAACTGCCTGGTACTCAGCATTCTATTGTCCCTCTAATCACTCTGACATTTATTCATTTATTTCACCATTATTTAACCAGGTAGGCAAGTTGAGAACAAGTTCTCATTTACAATTGCGACCTGGCCAAGATAAAGCAAAGCAGTTCGACACCATACAACAACACAGAGTTACACATGGAGTAAAACAAACATACAGTCAATAATACAGTAGAAAAATAAGTCTATATACAATGTGAGCAAATGAGGTGAGGTAAGGGAGGTAAAGGCAAAACGGCCATGGTGGCATCAATGCAAATGTAATAGAAAATCTAGTCAAAGGCTTCATAAGTGCTCATGTTGAGCAACATGCAATTGTGTGAGAAAACAGAGTGATGGCCTTTACTAAAAGCTTTTTATAGGCTAGGCCAATTTTTGTAAATTTTTACTTTCCTAATATTAAGCACGTTGCTTATATTTTCAACAGGAGTATAGCCTACCTGGCTGGCATGAAAATAAACCACAGAGAAAAGCATCCTCCATTTGCTGTTTAAGTGCATAGATATGTATTTTTTTTGCTGCCCCTGTGACCATTAGCAAGTCAGATGCTTGCTAATGGTCCATTCTATATCAAAACAAACGTAACATGTATATGTAAAGACAAGATTAAACCAAGAATAGTCTGATGGGTGACAATATTAGCCCAGCATAAGAAACAATGCCTTTTTTGCAACTTTTTCTAATCATAGTCACGCACCTCATGTAGCCTAGCCCATAGGGCTATATGTTTTGATAAGGTTTGTATCACAACTGAAGTGGCCAAAATAACTTCTTAAAATGAAGCACATTAATACGCTTTACAAGGGGTGTAGAGCCTAATTGGCATACATAAACAGCGTGTGAGTTTCCAGTTTGGGAAGATAATTTTCTCCATAAAAATGCACCTTTATAATAAAAGCATTGCATGCATAATTGCATTTGTGGTCACTTTTTATAAAGGTGTTTTCCCGCTAATGGAACATTCGGCTTATGGCCTACTACCATGTACGCATTGCTGCACTTATAATGTGAAGAAATAGCTTAAAATGTAAACTATTAGGCTAAACATTCTGATCTGTTGTGTCAGCCACATTGCATTAAAAAGGATTGTTGATGCTAGTGGTTGTGTTAATTTGGGATCTATCACATCCCACAACTGTCCCAGACTGTTTGGAATATTTGTTTCTCGCACAGAATAGAATAGGTCAACTTTTGTACTATGGGGGATTGTAGATTGACATAGGCTAGTGCTTTTGCTGTTTGTTAGGCCTACTCATCTTGTTGGCTGACGAAAAGTAAATGTGGACAGTTCTTCCAATATCTTCAATATACACCTCAGAATTTGGATAAGGATGCGCGCAGTTGCATCCCCAATGTGTCTTGTCTTCACTTGTAGCCTGTGAGAAAAACCCGATCACCTGATGGAGAGCCGTGTGTGTGCGCACATCACTCAGGGAGACGGGCACAACAGCCACTGGCCGCAAAAGGCATGAATTCTTTTAGGGTACATTACCACCACACAAAGGGGATGCTGCCGTGAAATTCGAGGCATTATCAAGTGCTTGTCAAATTGTGAATGCGTGACTGATGTAGTATGAACAGCCTGTACAGTATGTACAAAAAACAAAGCAGAACTCATGCCTTTCAAGTGACTTTTTTCAAATCATCATTAGTCGCATCATGCAGCCTTACAATGTAGCCCAACGTTTGTATCACAACTAAAGTTAGATTAATAACTCTAAATTAAGCATATAGAAGTACCTATTTCTTTGTTAACCGCTCAACACAGAATAGCCACATGTGCACACTGCCTCAAATCGTTTGGAGAAAATATCCTTTTCTATTTTAGATGTTCCAAAGGTCAGAATCAGTGGCTTGTGTAGAAGCCAGGAGATGATTAATGTGTTTACGTTAATTAACGGTCAATTACCGTGAGACCGACAGTTATTTGCTTGACAATCACCGGCTGACGAAATGTTGTGACTGCCATAGCCCTATGCATAACGATTAACGAAAATACACACGCACCAATTGAATTCCAGACAATTATGCTAATTTACCCTATAGAACGATAAGTATGACTGGTCAAATTAGCGGTTAACATCCCTAGCTGCTGGTCAAATGTCTGGCGACACATTTTCCTAATGGAAACCCTAGTTTGGACTATGATAAATCCTTAGTGATGTGGACACAGAGGAACTTGAAGCTCTTGTCTCGCTCCACTACAGCCCTGTCGATATGAATGGGGACGTGCTCGGCCCTCCGTTTCCTGTAGTCCACGATCAGCTCCTTTGTCTTGCAGACGTTGAGGGAGCGGTTGTTGCCCTAGCACCACACTACCTGGTCTCTGACCTCCCTATAGATTCTCGTCGTCTGTGATTAGGCCTACCACTGTTGTGTCATCTGCAAACTTAATGATGGTGTTGGAGTCGTGCGCTGCCATGCAGTCGTGGGTGAATAGGCAGTACAGGAGGGGACTAATCACGCACCCCTGAGCGGCCCCCGTGTTGATTGTCAGCGTGATGGATATGTTGTTGCCTACCCTCACCACCTGGGGGCGTCCCATCAGGAAATCCAGGATCCGGTTGCATAGTGAGGTGTTCACTCCCAGCTTAGTGATGAGCTTCTCATGTAGGTGTTCCTTTTGTCCAGGTGGGAAAGGGCAGTGCAATAGAGATTGCATCATCTGTGGATCTGTTTGGGCGGTATGCAATGTTAGGCATTTTAAATAATGTGTTGTGAAGTGGTCCCAAGGTCAACTGTCTGCTGTTGCAGTAATATGGTCCTGTGCTACTGGACAGGTCTGGGTAACTTTGCAAAGTTTGCTTAGCAGTTTGACAGTTAAACCTAATTTAGCTACAGCAGTTTGGTGATTTATTCAAATCTTATGTTTAAACCCTGTCTAATCTGAAATAGGCCTAGTTGAAGAAATGAAAATGTTGTACACAGAAGGTCCCCTAGAACAGAGCAGAGAAACCCTGTATTAGAGGCTCATCTTGGTGTGCTTGTCTCTCTTAACCTCTTAGGTGAAAGGCCAGCTGCTCCAAGAGGGTCTCCACATGCATTTGTAAATTGCATGCAGCACGTCAACTTGGGGCAGCCGGTATTTTTAGAGCAGGGGCTACACACCCATAATATCCCCTTCTCCCCATCAGCCTAGAGTAGACTGATGCATTGCTGCTCAAATCAACGGTTGGGATTTTACAGCCTTTGTTTAGCCATGCTTGATGTGTGGAGAAGGACACTTGACACCAGATGCCCAGGCAATGCAAACAGCCTGAGCACCACTTTCTTGACAGGGGTTTTGCGATAGAAGTAATTGTTGCTCCTCCTTGGCACCCCCTCAACCCCTGTCAACACATGATAGGACACCTGTGTCAGAGGAATCGCATCCCCTTTACAGCTCTCTGCTTGCCAAGGGTTGGCACTATCCATCGCCAATCCCTCAACCTTTGCCCCAGTTTTACTGCAGACTACGCTTAGTGGATCAAATCAAATCACATTTTATCCGTCACATGTTTCGTAAACAACAGGTGTAGACTAAACAGTGAAATGCTTACTTACAGGCCCTACAATGCACAGAGAAGGAAAATGGAGAACTAATAGAAAAGTGAGTCACGTAATAATAAATACGCAATGATTAAGGATAGATTGGCTATATACACAGGGTACCAAATCAAAGTTAATATGTCACGTGCGCCGAATACAACAGGTGCACCTTACAGTGAAATGCTTACCATTTCAATGCACCTTACAGTGAAATGCTTACTTACAGGCTCTAACCAATAGTGCAAAAAAGGTATTAGGTGAACAATTGGCAATAAAAGAAATAAAAACAACAGTAGCGAGGCTATATACAGTAGCGAGGCTACATACAGGCACCGGTTAGATGGGCTGATTTGAGGTAGTATGTAGATATGGTTAAAGTGACTATGCAAATATGATGAACAGAGAGTAGCAGTAGCGTAAAAGAGGGGTTGGTGGGTGGTGGGACACAATGCAGATAGCCCGGTTAGCCAATGTGCGGGAGCACTGGTTGGTCGGCCCAATTGAGGTAGTATGTACATGAATGTATAGTTAAAGTGATTATGCATATATGATAAACAGAGAGTAGCAGCAGCGTAAAAAGAGGGGTTGGGGGGGGCACACAATGCAAATAGTCCGGGTAGCCATTTGATTACCTGTTCAGGAGTCTTATTGCTTGGGGGTAAAAAAAAACTGTTGAGAAGCCTTTTTGTCCTAGACTTGGCACTCCGGTACCGCTTGCCATGCGGTAGTAGAGAGAACAGTCTATGGCTGGGGTGGCTGGGGTCTTTGACCATTTTTAGGGCCTTCCTCTGACACCGCCTGGTGTAGAGGTCCTGGATGGCAGGCAGCTTAGCCCCAGTGATGTACTGGGCCGTGCGCACTACCTTCTGTAAGCTAGGCCCCTTAATTCCAGTGAATGGAAATCTTAACGCAACAGCATAAAATGACATTCTAGACGATTCTGTGCTTCGAGCTTTGTGGCAACAGTTTGGGGAAGGCCCTTTCCTGTTTCAGCATGACTATGCCCCTGTGCACAAAGCGAGGTCAATACATAAATGTCAAGATCGGTGTGGAAGAACTTGACTGACCTGCACAGAGCCCTGACCTCAACCCCATCGAAGACCTTTGGGATGAATTGGAACATCCGTGCCCAACCTCACTAATGCTCTTGTGGCTGAATGGAATCAAGTCCCTGCAGCAATGTTCCAACATCTAGTGAAAGCCTTCCCAGAAGTCCAGCAACAGGATAAATAGTTGACCAAATAGATACTAACTATTTAGCAGTTTATGGCTTGGGGGTAGAAGCTATTTAGGGTCCTGTTGGTCCCAGACTTGGTGCATCGGTGCTGTGCTGTAGCAGAGAGAACAGTCTATGACTGGGTGGCTGGAGTCTTTGACAGTTTTCTTTTTTGGCCTTCCTCTGACACTGCCTGGTATAGAGGTCCTGGATAGCAGGGAGCTCAGCCCCAGTGATGTACTGGACTGTACACACCACCCTCTGTAGCGCCTTGCGGTCGGATGCCAAGCAGTTGCCATACCAAGCGTTGATGCAGCCAGTCAAGATGGTCTCAATTGTGCAGCTGTAGAACTCTGAGGGCCCATGCCAACTCTTTTCAACCTCCTGAGGGGGAAGAAGCGTCGTTGTGCCCTTTTCACAACTGTGTTGGTGTGTGTGGACCATGATCGATCCTTAGTGATATGGACACCGGGGAACTTAAAGCTCTCGACCCCCTCCACTACAGCCCGACAATGTAAATGGGCGTGTGCCTGTAGTCCACGATCATTTCCTTTGACTGTGGACAACATGTAGTGAACGATAACTGATGATCAGAACCTGAACTAAATGTAGGTGGTAGGGCCATGGTGCAGGTACACAATATGATCTTGGGCAATCAAATCAGCAGCATTTCGTGCACTTCCATTCTCCTAACCTAAGTTAATTCCTCAGACATGTCAGATAAGGTCTGCTATATTTACCTCTTACCCTTTACTACATGCTCCATAACCTGGATTCCTTTAGCGCTTTGGCGCTCTCTTAGAGCAACTAAAGTGCACTACATTGTAGATCTAGCTACACCCTCTTTTACAACACAATACCTTGAAGAAACCACAATAAAATCAAACTCACTCTGCTTTTTCAACATACTGCAATTAAAGACGCACCCAGTCAATGTGGAACTGCTATGTGTGCAAAAGGTTGACAGAATTGTTGTGGTTCCTTAAACTGGGCCAGTCCGCCACATTCAAGTCCTCTCTTAACCTCGGCACTCATTCAAATGGTATGACACAGCGCATATAAATCACCTACCCACCCGCACTGTTGCTCAGTAGCAGCGTATTGCCTTTCAATTGCGGGTGGGTGGTGGGGGGGATTGGTAGGGCAGTGAGTGTCTATCGGGAGCAGCCAGTGTCCTCATATAGCCTGTCTTAGATGGAGAGGTTTTACAGCCTGGTGTCCCCAGGGATCCCTCATGCAGTGGCTATGTTTGTGGACACAGGCAACAGGCTTAGGCAGCTACAGTGCATTCGGAAAGTATTCAGACCCCTTGACTTTTTCCACATTTTGTTATGTTACATCCTTATCCTAAAATGGATTAAATGTTTTTTTCCCCTCATCAATCTACACGCAATACCCCATAATGAAAGAAGCAAAAACTGTTTTTATACATTTTTGCAAATGTATAATAAAAAAAATTCCAGAAATATCACATTTATATAAGAATTTAGTACTTTACTCAGTACTTTGTTGAAGCACCTTTGGCAGCGATAACAGCCTTTCCAAGTGCACTGTGTACCCGGGTGATTCTCACGAAACCAGCATTGTACGATAGCGGTGATGATTTGAGTAAAAAAAAAAAAAAACGTTTTTAATTACATGGTATAACCATTATTTCAAAGCCATTTTTTTCTTTAAGGGAGTGTGCACATGCTGCTATTGGGTTTAGCAACAAAGAAATAGGTTCTCCTATATGGTTAATTTAGACTTATTCATTTTTTAAAAAATTTTACCTTTTTAACTAGGCAAGTCAGTTAAGAACAAATTGTTATTTACAATGACGGCCTACCCTGGCCAAACCCAGACGACGCTGGGCCAATTGTGCGCTGCCCTATGGGACTCCCAATCATGGCCAGATGTGATACAGCCTGGATTAATGTAACTTTAGTTGTTCTACAAACATTGGGCTATATGTTTTGATTTTTAATACATTGTAAGGCTGCATGATGCGACTCTAATTTGAAAAAAAGTAGCTTGAAAGGTATGAGCTCTGCTTTGTTTTTTGAGCAGGCTGTACATAATCTACCAGTCTCTTATTCACAATTTGACAAACACTTGATATTGCCTCAAATTTTACGGCAGCATCCCCTTTGTGTGGCTGTAATACACCCTAAAAAAAATCCATGCCTTTTTGCGTCCAGTGGCTGTTGTGCCCTTCTCCCTGGGTGCTCTGCGCTCCGGAGCACCTCTTACTCACATGGCTCTCCATCACGTGATCGGGTCTTTCTCACAGGCTACAAGAAATGTTGCACAACATGAGCTCATGGGCTCTCATGAAGTGATTCATTTGATTTTCGATCACATTTGCATTGATGTCAGAGTGATGAGAGGGACAATAGAATGCTGAGTACCAGGCAGTTAGTAAGTTTGGTAGGCTACTAATGACCATCATCAGCATCAGAGCTTGGAGAAGTCTAATTACCGTGACTTAACGGTCACATGGAATTTGTCTGCCTTCATGACTCGTGACCGCCGGTGTGGCGGTAATACGGTTACCCAACAGCCCTATTCACAACCATTGTCCAACATTGTAAATGTATCTTAATTCATTTTATCATGACGTTTAAGTCTCATCTCTTGGATCATTTATTGTTATCCTTAATTAATTTTAGAGGTCACCCGATTAATTGGAATGGCCGATTAATTAGGGCCGATTTCAAGTTTTCATAACAATCGGAAATCGGTATTTTTGGACGCCGATTTGTATTTTTTTATTTTGTATTATTTAAAAAAAAAATGTTTTTATATATATGTATATATTTTTTTTTACCTTTTATTTAACTAGGCAAGTCAGTTAAGAACACATTCTTATTTTCAATGACGGCATAGGAACGGTGGGTTAACTGCCTTGTTCAGGGGCAGAACGACAGATTTTTACCTTGTCAGCTCAGGGATTCAATCTTGCAACCTTACGGTTAACTAGTCCAACGCTCTAACCACCTGCTTTACATTGCACTCCACGAGGAGCCTGCCTGTTACGCGAATGCAGTAAGAAGCCAAGGTAAGTTACTAGCTAGCATTAAACTTATAAAAAACAATCAATCAATCAATCATAATCACTAGTTAACTACACATGGTTGATGATATTACTATTTTATCTAGCCTGTCCTGCGTTGCAGATAATCGCTTAGGTACACATTGCTCCAACCATAATCATCAATGCCTTTCTTAAAATCAATACACAAGTATATATTTTTAAACCTCCATATTTAGTTAATATTGCCTGCTAACATGAATTTCTTTTAACTAGGGAAAATGTGTCACTTCTCTTGCAAACAGAGTCAGGGTATATGCAGCAGTTTGGGCCGCCTGGCTCGTTGCGAACTGTGAAGACTATTTCTTCCTAACAAAGACAGCCGACTTCGCCAAACGGGGGATTATTTAACAAAAGCGCATTGGCGAAAAAAGCACAATCGTTGCACGACTGTACCTAACCATAAACATCAATGCCTTTATTAAAATCAATACACAGAAGTATATATTTTTAAACCTGCATATTTAGCTAAAAGAAATCCAGGTTAGCAGGCAATATTAACCAGGTGAAAATGTGTCATTTTGCGTTCATTGCACGCAGTCAGGGTATATGCAACAGTTTGCGAACTAATTTGCCAGAATTTTACGTAATTATGACATAACATTGAAGGTTGTGCAATGTAACAAGAATAAAGTTTTCGAGATAGTTTCCGGATTCGACCATATTAATTTTTTACATTTTAGTCATTTAGCAGACGCTCTTATCCAGAGCGACTTACAGTAGTGAATGCATACTTTTTATACATTTCATTTCATGCATTTTTAAATAAAAAAAATTAAAATGTTGTACTGGCCCCCCGTGGGAATCGAACCCACAACCCTGGTGTTGCACAGACCATGTGGCGTTGCACAGACCATGTGGCGTTGCAAACACCATGCTCTACCAACTGAGCCACAGGGAAGGCTAAAGCTCGTATTTCTGTGTGTTATTATGTTATAATTAAGTCTATGATTTTATAGAGCAATCTGACTGAGCGATGGTAGGCAGCAGCAGGCTCGTAAGCATTCATTCAAAATAGCACTTTCGTGCGTTTTGCCAGCAGCCCTTCGCAATGCATTGCGCTGTTTATGACTTCAAACCTGTCAACTCCCAAGATGAGGCTGGTGTAACCGATGTGAAATGGCTAGCTAGTTAGCCGGGTGCGCGCTAATAGCGTTTCAAACGTCACTCGCTCTGAGACTTGGAGTAGTTGTTTCCCCTTGCTCTACATGGGTAACGATGCTTCGAAGGTGGCTGTTGTCTATGTGTTCCTGGTTCGAGCCCAGGTAGGAGCGAGGAGAGGGACGGAAGCTATACTGTTACACTGGCAATACTAAAGTGCCTATAGTCAAAGGTATATGAAATACAAATCGTATAGAGAGAAATAGTCCTATAATTCCTATAATAACTACAACCTAAAACATATTTTGAAACGCTATTAGCACGCACCTGGCTAACTAGCTAGCCATTTCACATCGGTTACACCAGCCTCATCTTGGGAGTTGACAGGCTTGAAGTCATAAACAGTGCAATGCATTGCGAAGGGCTGCTGGCAAAACGCACGAAAGTGCTATTTTGAATGAATGCTTATTCAGGACAAAAAGTGAATCACTTTGCCAATTTTTTTGCAGTATTACTTTAGTGCCCTGTTGCAAACAGGATACATGTTTTGGAATATTTGTATTCTGTACAGGCTTCATTCTTTTCACTCTGTCAGTTAGGTTAGTATTATGGAGTAACTACAATGTTTGTTGATCCATCCTCGGTTTTTTCCTATCACTCTAACTGTATTAAAGTCACCATTGGCCTCATGGTGAAGTCCTTGAGCGGTTTCCTTCCTCTTCGGAAACTTAGGAAGGACGCCTGTATCTTTGTAGTGACTGGGTGTATTGATACACCGTCCAAAGTGTAATTAATAACTTCACCATGCTCAAAGGGATATTCAAAGTCTGCTTTTTTTTTTTAAATCTACAAATAGTTGCCCTTTGCGAGGCATTGGAAAACCTCCCTGGTCTATGTGGTTGAATCTGTGTTTGAAATTCACTGCTTGACTGAGGGACCTTATTATCTGTATGTGTTTTTTAATTTTATTTATCCTTTGTTTTACCAGGTAAGTTGACTGAGAACACGTTCTCATTTACAGCAACGACCTGGGGAATAGTTACAGGGGAGAGGAGGGGGATGAATGAGCCAATTGTAAACTGGGGATTATTAGGTGACCGTGATGGTTTGAGGGCCAGATTGGGAATTTAGCCAGGACACCGGGTTTAACACCCCTACTCTTACCATAAGTGCCATGGGATCTTTAATGACCTCAGAGAGTCAGGACACCCGTTTTAACGTCCCATCCGAAAGACGGCACCTTACACAGGGCAGTGCCCTGGGGCATTGGGATATTTTTTAGACCACAGGAAAGAGTGCCTCCTACTGGCCCTCCAACACTACTTCCAGCAGCATCTGGTCTCCCATCCAGGGACTGACCAGGACCTGTGTAGGTTACAGACATGAGGTAGTCTTTCAAAAATCATGTTAAACACTATTATTGCACACAGAGTGAGTCCATGTAACTTACTAAGCACATTTTTACTCCTAAACATATTTTGGCTTGCCATAACAAAGGGGTTGAATACTTATTGACTTGACTTTTCAGCTTTTTATTTTTTATTAATTTGTAAAAACATAATTCCACTTTGACATTATGGGGTATTGTGTGTAGGCCAGTGATGACAAATCTCAATTTAATCTATTTTAAATTTGGGAGTTAACACAACAAAATTTGGAAAATGACAAGGGGTGTGAATACTTTCTGAAGGCCCTGTAGTTTGAGTCTATGCCCATTGGGTCATTTGATATAGGTTAGGCTAGCTAAACACTGGCCATTAACAACGTGTCCTTCAAATTGAATGTCCTGTTTCTTGTTTTTCTTGTCCTGTTGATAGTTTGTCTTCCTTGGTTCGCCTCAGCCCTATGAACTGCCCATTACTTACAGTAAACAGATTATATTACTAGGCAGTGTGCTATCGTCTGCTAAAAGTTTTATGTGGACACGGCCATAATAACGTTGTGGTTGCTTGAAGTAGAACAGTATAGACCCTTTTGCAGTACACAATACACTGACGTCACGCATAGATGCGTGCGACTCTTAGAGTAAGAAAGCCATCACCATCTGCGCCTATTCAACACAGCCTAGATTTTAAGTTTCTATTACTTGTAAACAAAAAAACTTGTTGCGGTTCTCATACACTTAGAATATTAAAAAAAAATCTTACTTGAACAGTCGCTTAGATTATGTTTGGTCTTTGCAAAAATAACTTTTTTGGATGCAGCAGTTGTTAGCTAGAATGCTAACGCTCATTGATATAGGCTGTAGCAAAAGCTAGCCAAAGAACCATTTTACTGGTTGAAGTTTAAGTGTTTAAAAAAGGGGGGGGGGGACTGTCTTAATCGACATCCACGTCATCAGTGCCCGGGGAGTGGTTGTTGTTGGCAGTTAACTGCCTTGGTCAAGGGCAGAACGATACATTTTTCCACCTTGTTGGCTCAGGGATTCGAACCAGCCACCTTTTGGTTACTGGCCCAACGCTCTTAACTGCTAGGTTACCTGCCGACCCCAGGAATCTGATCAGTTTGAGGTTACCTAACTGTTAAAATCACCTCTTCATTTTGCCAATCTGCACCTCTCCCGCTTGAGTAGGTCATTAAGAGGCTTGTGTTATCTTCTGCCTTTTCAGCGGCAAGTTAGTGTCACCAAAATGGAAGAACTTCAAAGGCCTAAAGCTGCTGTGGAGAGACAAGATTCGTCTCAACAACGCTATCTGGAGGGCCTGGTACATGCAATGTAAGAGCTCCACGCACGGCTTCATATTCTATTGTCTCTCACTAAAAACAGCAACCTCACTGTTGTAACCTAGTATAAATGCCAGGTTGAACTTGGCTGAAAGAAATATTTGATTTAACGATTGCTCCAGGGTTGGGTCTGCAGAGCCACTGAATGGCACTTGAATCCCCTTATGATTGAGAAGTATAGTCTTTTTTATTTATTTTTTCACCTTTATTTAACCAGGTAGGCAAGTTGAGAACAAGTTCTCATTTACAACTGCGACCTGGCCAAGATAGAGCAAAGCAGTTCGACACATATAACAACACAGAGTTACACATGTAGTAAAACAAACATACAGTCAATAATTCAGTAGAAAAATAAGTCTATGTACAATGTGAGCAAATGAAAAAATGTGAGTGTACAGTACAGTTATTCACTACTATGTCAGTATAGGTGGTGTGTTATTTTTGCTCAACTGGTAGCTCTTGCATGTGTTCTACTCTACAGATGTGGAGAAGCGAGACAACCCTGTCTGCCATTTTGTCACTCCTCTGGATGGTACCATGGACATAGAGGACCATCGTCCGGCAGAGGTAAGAAAGGGCAGTGGATTGGGGGATATTTTTTTTATTTAACCTTTATTTAACTAGGCAAGTCAGTTAAGAACAAATTCTTATTTACAATGACTGCCTAGGAACAGTGGGTACCTTGTTCAGGGCAGAATGACATTTTGACATTGTCAGCTCGGGGAATCGATCTAGCAACCTTTCGGTTACTGGCCCAACGCTCTAACCACTAGGCTACCTGCCGCCCCGGCAATAACAAAATCACAGAAAATAATATGCAGCACTACCATACCACTGCTCCACCCTATTAACCAAACTCTTCTCTGTGACCACCTTTTTATCCCGTATGTATCGTTTAGCTCCTTTGCATGTCCCTCTTCATAATCTATCATAAGATTTTTTTTTCTCTCCTCTGTTCCACTCTGTCTCTCTCCTCTCCTTACTGTTTACCACTTAAACCAATCCCCACATTATTTTCTCCCTCTCCCTTTGTCTTCCATAGGCAATAGCCACAGAGGGGAAATATTGGAAAAGAAGAATTGAAATTGTAATTCGAGAGTATCACAAGTGGAGGACATATTTCAAGAAAAGGGTAGGGTAATGGAATTGTTATTGCCAGATTGTGCCTTAAAAATTTTTTTTTTTTTAATGAACATTTATTAAAGTACCAATTAAACAAAGTTGGCTAATGTTCAAGACTGAGCAGCATTAGGCCTATATTAGGTTCTTGTCAGTTGCTTTAACTGGATGGTGAGGCAACCAGTTGATGAATGTACTACATTTACTATGCTCTACTCCATGTTATAATTTTATGTCATATGAATCTGCCACATAACATTGATTTTCCAATTTGTCACAGTTACAGAAGCACAAGGATGACGATCTCTCAAGCCTTCTCAAGGTATGCCTTCTTGTGTGCTGCCTCGATTCAAATGAGGTAATAAAGTAGCGCGAGTGAAAAAATAAGGGTAACACCCAAATAATCACTACATCTGACATCTGTGAAAATGACAAAGAATAAAATAAAGAATAGGCCATTAATGCACAAAGAATACATTTACTACACGTGGGTAGGAAAGCTGTAGGCTATGTTGATTTGATTTATGCTATTAGGATCTCTTTTAGCCCACCAAGGGCTAGTCTTCCAAGAGTCCTTAAGAAATGTGAAAACAGAAATTTTGAAAAACAACAAAATCAAAGTAAAAACACAAACACAGATCCACATTCCTATTACTTTGACATGTTACAAGTTACACCCCCCCTACTTCAATTGTGCAAACAAACACTGCTTGGTCTGTATTTGGATTGTTATGAGGCATGTGTTTTATTGAAGAGGCTGATTTTAATCAATTTGAGTATGTAGTCTGCATGTTTCATAACTGTTAAATAGTTTAGTTCTATGATTTGATATGGTTTGTACAGTATGTGCACTGCATGTTTTTTGTGTAACTGACTGGCTGGCTTGTTGCATTTTGAACACCCTAAGGGGCCAGAGGAGCAGTTTTTGCTCTTTGGGGAGATCTTTCCAGACACATTCCGTGTGTCCCTTTGTCAGGATGAGGAAATGGCCGTGCGCCGAGTTGCTCGCAAAAGCCGTGAGTCACCTGTCCCCATGGAGATGGACCCACTCTTTGACATGGACGTGCTGATGTCAGAGTTTTCTGACACACTCTTCTCCACGCTGGCCTCCCACCAGCCCATGGCCTGGCCCAATCCGAGGGAGATAGGTGAGGGCCCGCCACCAACATCCCATTCCATACACCAAGCCTGTTTCTATTTACTTAGATCCACCCAAGCCTTCCTTCAACCAGATCTATTGGAAAAATCGATTTGCTTTACAACAACTTTTTTTTCACACCCCATCCGTGTCCACCTGTTCCCCATAGCTCATGCAGGGAACGCAGACATGATCCAGCCTGGACTCATCCCCCTACAGCCCAACCTGGACTTTATGGACTCCTTTGAGCCATTGCAAGGTAATGACAATGCACTCTACCACAGCGACAAACTCCAAAATAATGTCACTTGCACAGTGCACAAACTTTAACAGGACCTCGGAGCACCATGTTAAGGCCGATCCACAGATCACTCCATCATTTACTGTGTGTTCGCTTGGGTGGAGTCATATTTTGGGGGGGGAGCAACGTGCACCTTTTGGTAAAATGATACCCTCCCCCATCCATGTGTTCCTAGACCCCCGAATAGCTTGACTGGTTAATTTGCAATTCTGCTCCTATCACCTGACCCGGAAAGGTCATGATTCATATGGTGTGGTAGATCGACTAGAAATGAAATAGAACATCATCACCAGTGTTCGCTCATTTCTAAGAGAAACACCTGCATATTTGATTAATAGCTACATGTAATGAAAGTTTAGTGTTTTACATTACCTCGTTTTGTGCCGGCTGTAGGCTACTCCGCTAGCAGCTTGCTTGCTAAAAAAAGCAAGCAAGCTAGCCTTTAAGCTTCCCACATCTCCCCCATGTCAAATAATCCAATTTATAATTAAATAATATCTACAGTGAGGGGAAAAAAGTATTTGATCCCCTGCTGATTTTGTACGTTTGCCCACTGACAAAGAAATTATCAGTCTACAATTTTAATGGTAGGTTTATTTGAACAGTGAGAGACAGAATAACAACAAAAAAGTCCATAAAAATCATGTCAAAAATGTTATAAATTGATTTGTATTTTAATGCGGGAAATGAGTATTTGACCCCCTCTCAATCAGAAAGATTTCTGGCTCCCAGGTGTCTTTTATACAGGTAACGAGCTGAGATTAGGAGCACACTCTTAAAGGGAGTGCTCCTAATCTCAGTTTGTTACCTGTATAAAAGACACCTGTCCACAGAAGCAATCAATCAGATTCCAAACCCTCCACCATGGCCAAGACCAAAGAGCTCTCCAAGGATGTCAGGGACAAGATTGTAGACCTACACAAGGCAGGAATGGGCTACAAGACCATCGCCAAGCAGCTTGGTGAGAAGGTGACAACAGTTGGTGCGATTATTCGCAAATGGAAGAAACACAAAAGAACTGTCAATCTCCCTCGGCCTGGGGCTCCATGCAAGATCCCACCTCGTGGAGTTGCAATGATCATGAGAACGGTGAGGAATCAGCCCAGAACTACACGGGAGGATCTTGTCAATGATCTCAAGGCAACTGGGACCATAGTCACCAAGAAAACAATTGGTAACACACTACGCCGTGAAGGACTGAAATCCTGCAGCACCCGCAAGGTCCCCCTGCTCAAGAAAGCACATATACATGCCCGTCTGAAGTTTGCCAATGAACATCTGAATGATTCAGAGGACAACTGGGTGAAAGTGTTGTGATCAGATGAGACCAAAATGGAGCTCTTTGGCATCAACTCAACTCGCCGTGTTTGGAGTAGGAGGAATGCTGCCTATGACCCCAAGAATACCATCCCCACCGTCAAACATGGAGGTGGAAACATTATGCTTTGGGGTTGTTTTTCTGCTAAGGGGACAGGACAACTTCACCGCATCAAAGGGACGATGGACAGGGCCATGTACCGTCAAATCTTGGGTGAGAACCTCCTTCCCTCAGCCAGGGCATTGAAAATGGGTCGTGGATGGGTATTCCAGCATGACAATGACCCAAAACACACAGCCAAGGCAACAAAGGAGTGGCTCAAGAAGAAGCACATTAAGGTCCTGGAGTGGCCTAGCCAGTCTACAGACCTTAATCCCATAGAAAATCTGTGGAGGGAGCTGAAGGTTCGAGTTGCCAAACGTCAGCCTCGAAACCTTAATGACTTGGAGAAGATCTGCAAAGAGGAGTGGGACAAAATCCCTCCTGAGATGTGTGCAAACCTGGTGGCCAACTACAAGAAACGTCCGACCTCTGTGATTGCCAGCAAGGGTTTTGCCACCAAGTACTAAGTCATGTTTTGCAGAGGGGTCAAATACTTATTTCCCTCATTAAAATGCAAATCAATTGATAACATTTTTGACATGCGTTTTTCAGGATTTTTTTGTTATTCTGTCTCTCACTGTTCAAATAAACCTACCATTAAAATTATAGACTGATCATTTCTTCGTCAGTGGGCAAACGTACAAAATCAGCAGGGGATCAAATACTTTTTTCCCCCACTGTATAGGTCAGATCAAGGAACAGCGGTTATGCTTTCATCACTTTTGTATTCATGGATTTATAGCAACACTATCCACGTTTCCATCCACTGTTTTTATGCGAGTAAATCAAATCAAATTGTATTAGTCACATGCGCCGAATACAACGGCTGTAGACCTTACAGTGAAATGCTTACTTACAAGCCCCTAACCAACAATGCAGTTACATTTCTTTCATAAAAATTTTGTAAGAAATAAAAGTAACAAGTAATTAAAGAGCAGCAGTAAAATAACAATAGTGAGACTATACACGGGGGTACCGGTACAGTCTCAATGTGCGGGGGCACCGGTAAGGTAATATGTACATGTAGGTAGAGTTATTAAAGTGACTATGCATAGATGATAAGAACAGAGAGTAGCAGCAGTGTAAAAGAGGAGACGGGGCAATGCAAATAGTCTGGGTAGCCATTTGATTAGATGTTCAGGAGTCTTATGGCTTGGGGGTAGAAGCTGTTAAGAAGCCTCTTGGACCCAGACTTGGCGCTCCGGTACGGCTTGCTGTGCGGTAGCAGAGAGAACAGTATGAATAGGGTGGCTGGAGTCTTTGAAAATTCTTAGGGTCTTCCTCTGACACCGGCTGGTGTAGAGGTCCTAGATGGCAGGAAGCTTGGTCCCAGTGATGTACTTGGCCGTACGCACTACCCTCTGTAGGCCGAGCAATTGCCATACCAGGCAGTGATGCAACCAGTCAGGATGCTCGCAATGGTGCAGCTGTAGAACCTTTTAAGGATCTGAGGACCCATGCCAAATCTTTTCAGTCTCCAGAGGGGGAATAGGTTTTGGTCGTGCCCTTTTCACGACTGTCTTGGTGTGCTTGAACCTTGTTAGTTTGTTGGTGATGTGGACACCAGGGAACTTGAAGCTCTCAACCTGCTCCACTACAGCCCTGTCAATGAAAATGGGGGCGTACTCGGTCCTCTTTTTCCTGTAGTCCACAATCATCTCCTTTGTCTTGATCACGTTGAGGGAGAGGTTGTTGTCCTGGCACCACACGGCCAGGTCTCTGACCTCCCTATAGGCTGTTTGGTCGTTGTCGGTGATCACGCCTACCACTGTTGTCATCTGCAAACTTAATGATGGTGTTGGAGTTGTGCCTGGCCGTGCAGTCATGAGTGAACAGGGAGTACAGGAGGGGACTGAGCACGCACCCCTGACGGGCCCATGTGTTGAGGATCAGCGTGGCGGATGTGTTGTTACCTACCTTTACCACCTGAGAGCGGCCCATCAGGAAGTCCAGGATCCAGTTGCAGAGGCAGGTGTTTAGTCCCAGGGTCCTTAGCTTAGTGATGAGCTTTGAGGACACTATGGTGTTGAACGCTGAGCTGTAGTCAATGAGTAGCGTTCTCACATCGGTGTTCCTTTTGTCCAGGTGGGAAAGGGCAGTGTGGAGTGCAATAAAGATTGCATCGTCTGTGGATCTGTTTGGGCGGTATGCAAATTGGAGTGGGTCTAGGGTTTCTGGGATAATGAGCCGTGACCAGTCTTTCAAAGCACTTCTTGGCTACAGACGTGAGTGCTACGGGTAGGTAGTCATTTAGGCAGGTTACCTTAGTGTTCTTGGGAACACCATATATGTCATACCGTATAAAAAATAAATCACCACAGCTGTGATGGAAACAGGAAGTTTCGGTACAATTTTATGCGAGAAATAGAGGTGGAAACGTTTTTAAATTATATGTCTAAGCCGGGGGGGGGGGGGGGGGTGTTCTACTAAGCTATATGAAATTGTTTTAAGAAGGTCATACCAAGGATAATTTAGCTATTTGATTTAGAATTTTAAGATCCCTTAAAGTATCCCAAAAAAATATTAAACTATTATTTTATTAAAAACTGTTATTAGCCCATATAAACACATTGAATAACAGATTCACTACATGGAACAATATGTGTTAGTGTTGTTCCCCCCCAACAAAAAATCTAAAGGAAGTTTGTTGGGAAGTGTTTTTTTGGCCCCTTATTTTTAGCACTAAACAGTCTCCATATATACACTACATGACCAAAAGTATGTGGATACCTGCTCGTCGAACATCTCATTACAAAATCATGGACATTAATATGGAGTTGGTCCCCCGTTTGCGATAACAGCCTCCACTCTTCTGGGAAGGCTTTCCACTAGATGTTGGAACATTGCTGTGGGGACTTGCTTCCATACAGCCACAAGAGCATTAGTGAGGTCGGGCACTGATGTTGGGCGATTAGGTCTGTCTCGCAGTCGGCGTTCCAATTCATCCCGAAGGTCTTCGGTGGGGTTGAGGTCAGGGCTTTGTGCAGGCCAGTCAAGTTCTTCCACACCGATCTTGACAAACCATTTCTGTATGGACCTCGCTTTATGCGCAAGGGCATTGTCATGCTGAAACAGGAAAGGGCCTTCCCCAAACTGTTGCCACAAAGTTGGAAGCACAGAATCGTCTAGAATGTCATTTTATGCTGTAATGTTAAGATGTCCCTTCACTGGAACTAAGGGGCCTAGCCCAAATCATCATGAAAAACATCCCCAGACCATTATTCCTTCACCACCAAACTTTACAGTTGGCACCATGCATTCGGGCAGGTAGCTTTCTCCTGGCATCCGCCAAACCAACATTCATCCGTTGGACTGCCAGATGGTGAAGCGTGATTCATCTCTCCAGAGAAGGCATTTCCACTGCTCCAGAGTCTAATGGCGGCAAGCTTTACACCACTCCAGCTGATGCTTGGCATTGTGCATGGTGATCTTAGGCTTGTTTGCGGCGGTTTGGCCTTGAAACCCATTTCATGAAGCTCCCTAACGAATGGTTCTTGTGCTGATGTTGCTTCCAGAGGCAGGTTGGAACTTGGTAGTGTGTTGCAACTAGAGGTCGACCGATTAATCGGAATGGCCGATTTAATTAGGGCCGATTTCAAGTTTTCAGAACAATCGGTAATCAGTATTTTTGGCCACCGAATTTTTCTTTTCTTTTTTTTCACCTTTATTTAACTAGGCAAGTCAGATTAAGAACACATTCTTATTTTCAATGACGGCCTAGGAATGGGAGTTAACTGCCTTGTTCAGGAGGGATTAGGGGGTTCGTTTTTGCAACCTTCTGGTTACTAGTCCAACGCTCTAACCACCTGCCTTACATTGCACTCCTTGAGGAGCCTGCATGGCAGGTTGACTACCTGTTACGCGAGGGCAGCAAGAAGCCAAGGTAAGTTGCTAGCTAGCATTAAACTTACCTTATAAAAAACTATCAATCTTAACATAATCACTAGTTAACTACACATGGTTGATGATATTACTAGTTTATCTAACGTGTCCTGCGTTGCATATAATCGATGTGTTGCCTGTTCATTTCTCATCGAATCACAGCCTACTTTGACAAACGGGTGATTTAACAAGCGCATTTGCGAAAAAAGCACTGTCGTTACATCAATGTACCTAACCATAAACATCAATGCCTTTCTTTAAAATCAATACACAAGTATATATTTTTAAACCTGCATATTTACTTACTATTGCCTGCTAACATGAAATTGTGTCACTGCTCTTGCGTTCATTGCCTGGCTCGTTGCGAACTAATTTGCCAGAATTTTACGTAATTATGACATACCATTGAAGGTTGTGCAATGTAACAGGAATATTTAGACTTATGGATCCTACCCGTTAGATAAAATACGGACCGGTTCCGTATTTCACTGAAAGAAAAAAGCATTTTGTTTTCGAGATGATAGTTTCCGTATTCGACCATATTAATGACCTAAGGCTCGTATTTCTGTGTGTTTATTATAATTACGTCTATGATTTGATACCACCGGTGGTAGGCACCAGCAGGCTCGTAAGCATTCATTCAAACAGCACTTCACTGCGTTTTGCCAGCAGCTTTCGCAATGCATTGCGCTGTTTATGACTTCAAGCCTGTCAACTCCCAAGATTAGGCTGGTGTAACCGATGTGAAATGGCTAGCTAGTTAGCGGGTGCGCGCTAATAGCGTTTCAAACGTCACTTGCTCTGAGACTTGGAGTAGTTGTTCCCCTTGCTCTGCATGGGTAGCGCTGCTTCGAGGGTGGCTGTTGTCGGTGTTCCTGGTTTGATCCCAGGTAAGAGCGAGGAGAGGGACGAAAGCTATACTGTTACACTGGCAATACTAAAGTGCCTATAAGAACATCCAATAGTCAAAGGTATATGAAATACAAATCGTATAGAGAGAAATAGTCCTATAATTCCTATAATAACTACAACCTAAAACTTCTTACCTGGGAATATTGAAGACTCATGTTAAAAGGAACCACCAGCTTTCATATGTTCCCATGTTCTGAGCAAGGCACTTAAACGTTAGCTTTCTGACATGGCACATATTGCACTTTTACTTTCTTCTCCAACACTTTGTTTTTGCATTATTTAAACCAAATTGAACATGTTTCATTTTTTTGAGGCTAAATTGATTTTATTGATGTATTATATTAAGTTAAAATAAGTGTTCATTCAGTATTGTTGTAATTGTCATTATTACAAAAACAAAAAAAAACGGCCGATCAATCGGTATCGGCGGTCTTTGGTCCTCCAATAATCGGTATCGGCGTTGAAAAATCATAATCGGTCGACCTCTAGTTACAACCGAGGACAGACAATTTGTATGCGCTTCAGCACTCGACGATCCCGTTCTGTGAGCTTGTGTGGCCTACCATTTCGCGGCTGAGCCGTTTTTTTTTTGCTCCAAGACGTTTCTACTTCACAATAACAGCACTTGCAGTTGACCGGAGCAGCTCTAGCAGGGCAGAAATTTGACGAACTGACTTGTTGGAAAGATGGCATCCTATGACGGTGCAACTTTGAAAGTCACTGAGCTCTTCAGTAAGGCCATTCTACTGCCAATGTTTGTCTATTGAGATTCCATGGCTGTGTGCTCAATTTTATACACTTGTCAGCATCGGCTGTGGCTGAACTAGTTGAATCCACTAATTTGAAGGGGTGTCCACATACGTGTGTGTGTGTGTGTGTGTGTGTGTGTGTGTGTGTGTGTGTGTGTGTGTGTGTGTGTGTGTGTGTGTGTGTGTGTGTGCGTGTGCGTATGTGTACTTCCATTAAAAAAAAAAATCAGCCTGGTACCGTGGGACCTTCAGACGAGTCTTGCGAGGCCTGTGGGCATCCTAGAGCGAGACAACCGGCATGTACATTTTCGTGAGAGTCCCATCTGTGCACAGTGTTTAACCCATACTGTCTGGATGCTACAGACAGAAGTTGACAAATCAGCCGTACCTACTTCAGACGAATCCCAAGACTCTTGTGGGGGTCGTAGAGAAAAACAGAAAACACGATAGTGTTCGTGAGCGTCTCATCTTTCCACAGAGGGTTTATAGGCCAAACCGTTCAAACGCTATAGCCGATTTTGTGAGAAGACGGATCTTTGGGATGTCTCACAGCTCTAGCTCTGTCACCTTTCACTGCTGATGCGGAAGTGCGACATAGGCGGATGTGTTGGAATGAGACACATCCCATGTAAAAAAAATACAAATCTCTAGCTTAAACTGACTGATTTTTACAGGAATTTTTTATATTATGCTAATTACATTTCTTTGGGGGTGCGGATATCAACCTTAGGGGGCTTAAGCGCAAATATTGATATAATAACCATCATATCGAAATGAACTTGGAGTCACACGATGATATGGTTTGTGGTCCTATGACTCGGGAAACCGAGCAGTTTATTAGGCTAGAGATGAAATAAGTTATAATGAACTTCACAGGGTGGTGAAAGTGCACAGTGATGAGCTTGATGCTCTTTTCTAATAAATACATTTCTAATAAATACATATTCTGGTGACATGATGATCGATGCTTGACTGGCGTTTGACAAATACAAATATTCTCGCTCTTATCCATAATAATCTCATCATGTAGACTAGCCTACCTGCACTGTATCTGTGAGCTGTTGGCTAGAGCACACCTGCCAAGACCTAAATAGTCACATTTGCTAGTTAATGCAAGTTTTTGTGACAAAACTGTCGATAGAGTTGAAAATGCGATGGAACACATTGAACCTTTTTAGTTTTATTCAATACATGAAAACTTAAGCAAAAAAGATTTTGTGTGCACTACCTGACACGCTGATTTTTTTTATCTGCATTAAGTCCGTTTGCTGGAAAAACACCACTGGTGGGAAAATGTGCATATTTTCGCCAATTGGTTAGAAACCTAGCTACTGTTGCTTATTTTTTTCGAGTAGTTTAAATTTATAATGTAGAGTTCATTCTTTTGTGAAACAACATTGTGCCAGAAGAGAAAGAGGACCAAAATAAACGTTTCAACCAAGCAAGTTTGCTTGGTTGAAACGTTCCCTCTCAAAATTTGAGCAGAGAAAATCTGCGTTGCAAGCGCCATAGGCCACCCATTTTGTGACCAAAAAACACAAAAAACATTCACGTACTGCGTTGTGCTCTGAATCGTTGAGTAAAGTCTGCCGAACCTCTTAGTCCCATGCAGTTGACTGTAATACAGCAGGTGGCATATCCTAACACTTATGTTGGTGGAGTGGATGTTATACTAATTCTAACTAACCTAGAGACTTCTCCCAGACTTATTTCACAGCCTCCGTCAGCCCATCTTCCCCTCTGCTTCCCTCACTGCCTCATCCGTCACTCCTCTACCCAGCAACAGCTCTCAATCCCAGGTAAACCCTAGGCCCAGTCACTGTGAACCTCAGCCCTAACATATCCCCAGACCTAACACACTCCTGCCTTTATTCTTAGATGTTTTCACATAATTTGACTAATTGATAACATTATAAATGTGCTTTCTTTTCTCCTGTCCTTGTGACTTGACAGGGCCAGCTTCTCTCTTCCATGCACCTCTCAGCTGACCTACCGTCCATCAGTCATGACCACAGACTCGTCTCCCCAGCCCCCCTGCCTATCTCCTCCCTCATGGCCAATCAAACCAGTGGGACCGGTGAAGGTTCCTCCTATGTACAGAACTACATGCCTCTGTTCACTGCGCCAGGGCCCCCTAGTGGTCAGGCTGGAGGCTCCTCCCTCATGCAACCCTCAGCCCCTCCCACACTGCCACACACCCAGCCCTGCCAAGGTGCTGTCACAGCAACATCAGTAGCCCCCCCACCCCTGGACGATGCCACAAGCCTGGACGGTTCCCCACCCCCATCTGTCATCACACACACTGCCTCCTCCACTGTTACACCCAGTGAGGCTGCCACCACCTTCAGTCAGGGCTCTGAGCTTAGCTCCTTAACCCGGACTCCTCCACCACCACCACCACCCCCCCTCCAGCCCCTGGCACCCTCACCTGCCATCCCCCTCCAACACCCCCAGACTTTCGCCCTGCCCAGACCCATCCAGCCTTCTTGCTCCAGCAAAAAGACATGCCATGTGCAAAGGATAGTTCCTGCCAACCCCATCCCCTCATCTCACCTCATCCTAACAAGTGAGTTAATCACATCCCAAACTATTTAATTGTTGATGGATGAGAATGGTGTATTGATTTTAATATTGAATGTAATATTGAATTAATGCATGCCTAGCAGGTTCTACTCCCAAAACACTACCATTTATTGAAGTGGGGGATTACTGCTTCACTAGAGAGCTATCTCATATTGTGATCACACCACAAGGTGGCAATACTGTTTGTCATTTTTATGGTCAGTCACTATTGTAATGAAAAACTGAATGAAACCTAGTCAATATTTGCAAGCAATTGAGCCCAAATGATCCTAGCAAAGATCATCAATGATATCCAAGCTCAATATTAGAGAGAAAATAAATGAGAGAAAATCTGCTTTTATTCTGTGACGGTTGTAATGTCAAATATTTTGCTGTCTCAGCCCCCTTCCCAGGGCATACCAGTGCAGTGATTGTAACTCCAACTCCCCTGAAAGCAGACGTGGTTCCCTCAACTGGCGTGGTCATCGCCTCCTCAAGCCTATCAAGGGTAAGACCATGTCTGCTCTCAAGGGCCTGCCTTACTTTACACTGAACCCAGTTTTATGTAAGTTCATTTTCATTTCATTTGTGTTTTATTTCTTCCCATCTCTTTCTCTCTTCTCTCTCAGGCTCCTGGATTTCATATCCTTCCACAGACTCCAAAGTCTCCCCAGCTCATTATCAATAAAGAGGACTGTACTGGTGAGTGACATACGCCAAGCCCTTACTTTTTCTGTTGTATGTACACTAACCTCAGTCAAGTGTCAGAGGGTACGTTCCTCCTGTCTAACAAAAGCTATCGATCTAATAACTTTACATATGCATACAGGATGTGGCATGGTAACACATTCATACACATTGTTTTGGAATGTTTACAGCACTTCTGCTTTCCATAACATTATTGATTTTGTCTTTGTGAGTTGGTGCTCACTGGTGTAGCAGTCTTTGTTGTGATGGTTTTTGGCAACTCTGGATCATCTGTGTCTCCAAGGGCATGAGGAGCGTGGCTCAGGTCAGGGGTCACCGTGTGGGTCAGAGCAGGTCTCCAGCCCTAAGTCTCCCCTCAGCAGCAGCAGCAGCAGCAGCACAGCCCTCTCTAAGAACGAGTCCAACCAGGTATCATCAGCCCACACACCTGCCTGCTTCTCTCTCTGTCTCTGTGTGCGTTTCTTTGACTGTGTATAAATTCAGCTTTTTCAAGCAGGTCCGGTGAGTGTGCCTGCCGTAGAAGCGTTGTGGACACTGATCATTGTGATGACACTTGTCTCTCCTCCCTATCTGTTCCAGAGCCGTAGGGTGACCCACATCACTGCTGAACAGAAGAGACGCTTTAACATCAACATTGGCTTCAAAACGCTGAGCAGCCTGGTTCCCACTCTTAAGTCCCAGTCCAATGTAAAGCCATTATCTGTCTGTCATCCGTTTTCTGAATCATCATACTCATATCTTCCAAATCTAGCTTTTGATGGCTTTTATTTAAAGTTCAGTTCAGAAGCATTGTGTATGCACATCCTGTTATTTTCAGGTGCAGGGTACAAATAGTAAAGTAATGAAAGAAAGAAAGATGGATACCCTCACACTGTTGAATGTTCCAACATGCAACCCAAAGCTTTTATTTAAACTATTTAAAAAAAAAATATATATATATATATACATTTTTTATTTTTTTATTATTATTATTCTTTTTTTTCTTTTTTTTTTTTCTACATGACCTTCCCAATATCGCCACCCATTCTTGTTCTGTTTAATACCAGATCAGTAATGCTGGCACGCTGCAGAAGACCGTTGACTACATTGCGAAGCTGCAGCAGGAGAGGCAGCAAATGCAGGAAGAGACCAAGAGGCTACGGGAGGAGATTGAGGAGATCAATGCCTCCATAAAGTACGTACTGCCCCACTGTTATCTGTTATTACTCTCCTCTGAGGAGACGAGTTCATGAAACAGTTTCATTATTGGTACACAGCCACATGTAGGGTGTCCAATCAAAAACGCATCTTTTGACCAATGGGAAAAATATGTTAATTGTATATATAGTCCTCTAAGAAAGCCAATGGTCCAAACCCCATGTCTCTTATTATAATCCATTCAAAAGTTATTGGAGTGTGTACCCTTGCAGGATGGCCAGAATTAGGGTGAATAAATTAACGGAAGCCAGAGAAAAATAGTGGTAAAAAATCTAGAAAATTGCATCACGTGCATGAATTAAACCTACTGGCTACCTGGCAAGCTACTTTCCCATTGAGCTCATCTTTCTTCTCGAATCCGCAGGACATAAAACAATATAGAGGTAAAATAGATATTGATTTTGAGACGTAGTATTTTCATATTTTAGTATAAGCTTTTCCTATTTATTCCAAAGATTTCTCACAAAACAAGCGTGTCTCTGTGAAATGTCAACGGAGCACTGAATGTATACCAAGTTTTTTTTATTTTCAAAGTCTTTTATATTTCATTTAGTTTTTTGCGACCTGTGGAAACAACTTTGAAGAACGACCACAAAATGTAAAATCATCACGTTGTTCAGAGAAACCTGCACAGCTTTGTCAAGAGTTACATTTACATTTAAGTCATTTAGCAGACGCTCTTATCCAGAGCGACTTACAAATTGGTGCATTCACCTTATGATATCCAGTGGAACAACCACTTTACAATAGTGCATCTAAATATTTTAAGGGGGGGGTAGAAGGATTACTTTATCCTATGCCAGGTATTCCTTAAAGAGGTGGGGTTTCAGGTGTCTCCGGAAGGTGGTGATTGACTCCGCTGTCCTGGCGTCCTGAGGGAGCTTGTTCCACCATTGGGGTGCCAGAGCAGCGAACAGTTTGGACTGGGCTGAGCGGGAACCGTGCTTCCTCAGAGGTAGGGGGGCCAGCAGGCCAGAGGTGGATGAACGCAGTGCCCTTGTTTGGGTGTAGGGCCTGATCAGAGCCTGAAGGTACGGAGGTGCCGTTCCCCTCACAGCTCCGTAGGCAAGCACCATGGTCTTGTAGCGGATGCGAGCTTCAACTGGAAGCCAGTGGAGAGAGCGGAGGAGCGGGGTGACGTGAGAGAACTTGGGAAGGTTGAACACCAGACGGGCTGCGGCGTTCTGGATGAGTTGTAGGGGTTTAATGGCACAGGCAGGGAGCCCAGCCAACAGCGAGTTGCAGTAATCCAGACGGGAGATGACAAGTGCCTGGATTAGGACCTGCGTCGCTTCCTGTGTGAGGCAGGGTCGTACTCTGCGAATGTTGTAGAGCATGAACCTACAGGATCGGGTCACCGGCTTGATGTTAGTGGAGAACGACAGGGTGTTGTCCAGGATCACGCCAAGGTTCTTAGCACTCTGGGAGGAGGACACAAGGGAGTTGTCAACCGTGATGGCGAGATCATGGAACGGGCAGTCCTTCCCCGGGAGGAAGAGCAGCTCCGTCTTGCCGAGGTTCAGCTTGAGGTGGTGATCCGTCATCCACACTGATATGTCTGCCAGACATGCAGAGATGCGATTCGCTGCCTGGTTATCAGAAGGGGGAAAGGAGAAGATTAATTTTGTGTCGTCTGCATAGCAATGATAGGAGAGACCATGTGAGGATATGACAGAGCCAAGTGACTTGGTGTATAGCGAGAATAGGAGAGGGCCTAGAACAGAGCCCTGGGGGACACCAGTGGTGAGAGCGCGTGGTGCTGAGACAGATTCTCGCCACGCCACCTGGTAGGAGCGACCTGTCAGGTAGGACACAATCCAAGCGTGGGCCGCGCCGGAGATGCCCAACTCGGAGAGGGTGGAGAGGAGGATCTGATGGTTCACAGTATCAAAGGCAGCAGATAGGTCTAGAAGGATGAGAGCAGAGGAGAGAGAGTTAGCTTTAGCAGTGCGGAGAGCCTCCGTGACACAGAGAAGAGCAGTCTCAGTTGAATGCCCAGTCTTGAAACCTGACTGATTAGGATCAAGAAGGTCATTCTGAGAGAGATAGCAGGAGAGCTGGCCAAGGACGGCACGTTCAAGAGTTTTGGAGAGAAAAGAAAGAAGGGATACTGGTCTGTAGTTGTTGACATGGGAGGGATCGAGTGTAGGTTTTTTCAGAAGTGGTGCAACTCTCGCTCTCTTGAAGACGGAAGGGACGTAGCCAGCGGTCAAGGATGAGTTGATGAGCGAGGTGAGGTAGGGGAGAAGGTCTCCGGAAATGGTCTGGAGAAGAGAGGAGGGGATAGGGTCAAGTGGGCAGGTTGTTGGGCGGCCGGCCGTCACAAGACGCAAGATTTCATTTGGAGAGAGAGGGGAGAAAGAGGTCAAAGCACAGGGTAGGGCAGTGTGAGCAGGACCAGCGGTGTCGTTTGACTTAGCAAACGAGGATCGGATATCGTCAACCTTCTTTTCAAAATGGTTGACGAAGTCATCCGCAGAGAGGGAGGAGGGGGGGGGGGGGAGGATTCAGGAGGGAGGAGAAGGTAGCAAAGAGCTTCCTAGGGTTAGAGGCAGATGCTTGGAATTTAGAGTGGTAGAAAGTGGCTTTAGCAGCAGAGACAGAAGAGGAGAATGTAGAGAGGAGGGAGTGAAAGGATGCCAGGTCCGCAGGGAGGCGAGTTTTCCTCCATTTCCGCTCGGCTGCCCGGAGCCCTGTTCTGTGAGCTCGCAGTGAGTCGTCGAGCCACGGAGCAGGAGGGGAGGACCGAGCCGGCCTGGAGGATAGGGGACAGAGAAAATCAAAGGATGCAGAAAGGGAGGAGAGGAGGGTTGAGGAGGCAGAATCAGGAGATAGGTTGGAGAAGGTTTGAGCAGAGGGAAGAGATGATAGGATGGAAGAGGAGAGAGTAGCGGGAGAGAGAGAGCGAAGGTTGGGACGGCGCAATACCATCAGAGTAGGGGCAGAGTGAGAAGTGTTGGATGAGAGTGAGAGGGAAAAGGATACAAGGTAGTGGTCGGAGATTTGGAGGGGAGTTGCAATGAGATTAGTGGAAGAACAGCATCTAGTAAAGATGAGGTCAAGCGTATTGCCTGCCTTGTGAGTAGGGGGGGAAGGTGAGAGGGTGAGGTCAAAAGAGGAGAGGAGTGGAAAGGAGGCAGAGAGGAATGATTCAAAGGTAGACGTGGGGAGGTTAAAGTCACCAAGAACTGTGGGAGGTGAGCCATCCTCAGGAAAGGAACTTATCAAGGCGTCAAGCTCATTGATGAACTCTCCAAGGGAACCTGGAGGGCGATAAATGATAAGGATGTTAAGCTTGAAAGGGCTGGTAACTGTGACAGCATGGAATTCAAATGAGGAGATAGACAGATGGGTCAGGGGAGAAAGAGAGAATGTCCACAGGGAGAGATGAGGATTCCAGTGCCACCACCCCGCTGGCTCGATGCTCTAGGGGTATGCGAGAATACGTGGGCAGACGAGGAGAGAGCAGTAGGAGTAGCAGTGTTATCTGTGGTAATCCATGTTTCCGTCAGCGCCAGGAAGTCTAGGGACTGGAGGGTAGC